>NC_086317.1:210536547-210843769 GCF_036172605.1 Pelobates fuscus | reverse complement strand
ATACAAACACACACTGTGCATTATATACACACACACTCTGCATTCACACAAACACACACACTGCATTCATTATATACACACAAACACACACACACACACACACACTGTAAATAAATATTCAATTAATGTAATTTTATTGGGATCAAATTTTATTTAGAAATTTACCAGTAGCTGCTGCATTTCCCACCCTAGTCTTATACTCGAGTCAATAAGTTTTCCCATTTTTTTGTGGTAAAATTAGGATCCTCGACTTATATTCAGGTCGTCTTATACTCGAGTATATACGGTTATGTCCATATATATAAAACCATAGAATTCAAAGAGGGTGAGAGGGTGTACTTTCTTTTTCTCATTATATATATATATTAAAGTAAGCCGGTACACAAATATGTACCTTTGAATGAACCTAGGAATCACTGCAGACTAGGACAAGATCGTAGTTTGCTTTGCTTATGATGCAAGGGGTATAATCCCTTCCGCCAGCAAGACATGTAATGGTCAATATCTTTCATAGTTACAAATATGAAATTATAAAAATGTTATATGCGTAGCACAGTCATAAATTGTTATTTCAAGATATAGTTCAGTTTAAAAATAAGAAAAAGCTTCCTGCCTTGTACATTACCATCAACGTGACTTAATTATAGAATAGAAAGTATCTGTCTGATGTAGGAGCAAAGTGACCTAATGACAGCACTGTATTTAATTGGTTTCTCTGACCAGCTGTACCTAACACATTCTTTTACAGACTTTTCAAAGATATCCTTTTGTGTAGGTTTACTTGAATACAAAATAAATGTATTTCCACTTCAAACGTTTCACATATCAGCTTCCCATCAAAGGGATTTGAAGCTATCGATTGCAAAGGAATGTAAAAAAAAAAAGAAAAATCAAATTGTTAAATAGGATTGGAACAAGTAATCTTTAACTCTCCTTATAAGACCTGGCTGTAGATAGTGATAAGATGAGGTATAGAGGTAGTATAGAAATGTTTTAATGAGATGGGGCTACAATCAGAAATGTTATGAGTTACACAAATTTAAAATAAATCCTCTTTCTTATCTTTCTCATCTTTTCTGTGCATTTTAATCTTGTAAACATTTTGGACAATGCACATACTGCCCCCCCCCCCCCCGCCCCCTTACACACACAGGCCCCCATACACACAATGTAACTACACACACACACTACACACAAAAAACCCTTGAACAAACTGCACCACTCACACGCAAACACACTGCTCCCAATACACACACTGCACCCTTTACACACGAACACACTGCTCCCAATATGCACATTGCTACCCCATACATACACTGCACCCTTCTCACACACACACTGCCCCACCATGCACACACACTGCCCCTCCATACACATACTGCGACCCTCACACACACACTGCACCCCTCATACACATACACACTACTGCCCCTATCCCGGCAGACCTCGGACAACTTATCAAACTGTTTTTAAACGGTTTGACTACTTACTCTGGGAGGGCACCACAGCACTCCTGGCACCAAAACCACTACAGAAAGCTGCCTGGATTGTTTCTTTAAATGATCTGCCAGTGCCCCTCCCGAGGTTAGGTTCTGGATCCCCACTGCCCATAACAGTGTTACCATGTCACTATTGATATATTTTGAAACAGCAATGCCCTACTTGTACGTATAGCCCTATAACTTGCAAAAAAAGCTAAGAACATGTTAACATTGGGTATTTCTAAACTCAGGACAAATTATTTTAACTATTTTGCACAGGTGTTTTTTGGCAGTTGTAGATGCGTAACAGATTTTGGGTGTCAAAGTTAGAAAAGGTTTGGTTTTTTAATTTTATTTTATCATATTTTATACAAAAAAAATGTTATAGTAAATTATATGATATGATGAAAATAATGGTATCTTTAGAAAGATCATTTAATGGCGAGAAAAACGGTATATAATATGTGTGGGTACAGTAAATGAGTAAGAGGAAAATTACAGCTAAACACAAACACCGCAGAAATGTAACAGCCCTGGTCCTTAACGGTAAGAAAATTTTAAAACGGTCTGGTCACTAAGGGGTTTTATAAACTTGTTAGTGTGCTTTTCCAAGCCTTTGCAGTTGGTTGGCCTGTGTTTACAGGCACATATAAAACCCATCATGGTTGCTCACTTAAGTTGAAAGTGAATTTTATATTTAAGACCAGATAGTAGCCGAACTGAAAGCTTAGCTGATTTAAAGAATGTTTCCAATCCGGCTATTTTGACATTACATTTAAAAATCACTTTGAATTTACTTTAAATTCTCACTTTAGTAAATAACCCTGAATGTGTGTGTCTCAATAAAGCAGTACTGTGTTTCCACTTTAGCAAGTGTCAAATTAGGCCAGGGTATTTAGCAAGTTATGTTACAAATGGCTGGACATTAATAATGGGTGCTAGGCAATCCAAAGATTCCTTCCTGGGGGTCCCAGAAATGGTGAGGGTTGCCCTCTTTTTTGAGAGATAGCAACCGGTAACGTATGATCCCCTTAGGATTTTCAGAGCCGTGAGCACCTTAAATGATCTTAAAGGACCACTCCACACCCCAGGAGCACTTCGGCTTGGGGGTATTTCTATTTAATTGTTAAAAATAAATACACTTTTCCATTGAGTGTTCCTTCAATGCAATTTATATTCAGAACCTGACACATATTATTCTTACATTATTACTGCTGGATAAACAAACTTTCTCCTGAACTTATATTTCTGTCTTTTATTTGGTTTTTCTATACCAATGTATATTCCT
Organism: Pelobates fuscus; assembly: GCF_036172605.1. Classification (NCBI taxonomy): domain Eukaryota; kingdom Metazoa; phylum Chordata; class Amphibia; order Anura; family Pelobatidae; genus Pelobates; species Pelobates fuscus. The sequence goes on along the minus strand of NC_086317.1, from coordinate 210,841,000 downwards.
GCAGTTCCAGGACACAGAATAGCGGGCCTTGAGGTAATCCTGTTGCATCAGGAAGTACCTATAGAATCTCAAACACCATTGTATGCTTATTACATACTTACAAAAAAACAAATAATCGCTGCTTTCTAAAACAGCTAAGGAGAAAAAGAGAAAACCAGTATATGTTACATACAGAAGTTGCATTCATAGATAGGAGGAGTTAAAAAAGATTATATTTAGCTTTTTGGTTTCTAGAGAGCTATAATATGGAAGAGGTAATGAAGTTACAGGGTGCAATCGTTTAGAAAGATAAAATGAATTGAAGTGATAGGTTAATTAGCAGCACACATGAAATATAGCAGGCTTGATCACTATTGTTCTGACATGCAATGAAAGGTTTTCTTTAAAATCCTGTGCTATTCCTGTGGTGTGTGAATTGAGGGCTGGCTGAGCCTCCAGGCACTGCGGAAGTGAAATTTATTTTATTTCCACACAGGGAAGAACATCGCTCTCATTTAAAACCCATTTAGGATCAGCGGGGGAGGAAGTGAGAAAGACAGAATCGAACAGTGCTCTGTAATGAAAAGATGCAGTGTGTTTATTTCCACTTGATCAACTATATTAAGCTCTGATGTATGTTTCCCACTGCAGGGTGGCACAGGAGCTTTCTACAGACCCGTACACTCCCACTACAGGGTGACAGTGACGCTGTAAATAGTAGAAAGACACAGTTTAAGGCATAAAGTCAGGATTTTTTCTTCAACTGTAAAATTCCAGAGCATTGGGATATGGAAGCATCCAACTCTCACCCCCAACACTGCGCACTGACACATTGACACAAAACATCGAGAGGCATGGGACATGGAGTCGGTACCTGTCATCCTAGGAAGACAGTAACACAAAAATCTGTCTCCTTTCACCTGCTGTGTGATGCAGAGACATCAACAGATGGAAACATTAGGTACAACAGTCAGGCAAGATAATAAAATAAAGCAAATAACAGTGAAAAGGAGGGAGAGCACAGGCTGAATATGCTCTGAAAAAGTGGGAAAGGACAGAGACGAGAAAGAATATGCGAGAAAACAAACAAACAAAATTAATTAACCGACCAGAGAAGACATTAATGGCTGATAAAGAGCATTTGGATATATGAAAAAGTAAAAAAAATAAAAAATCGGAGGGTTAACTATTTCAACGCCGTAGGCTTCTTCCTGCACTGTGCACTTAATACAATAAGACACCAGTAAGTGGGTCACCATCTGCTACCCCTTCAGCCCTCTTGCAGGAGTTCGCAGACCCGCAGGGTGACAAAACTGTCCCAGGAATGCCTGCACATATCATCTTCTAGCTCAGCATTCTTGCATCTATACGGGGAGTGACTATAGTAAAGCTATAAGGGTTGTGTATAGCTGGATTTTATGAGGCTACATAAAAAATTCAATCAATTGTTTAAAATGAAATAAATAGGAGCTTTCAAACTGGCGCTTCAACGGATATAGAGATTGGGAGTATATTTCTGTTGTACAGGAGTTTGATGGATATATAATCAGTAAATAAGTGATTTCAACTACAAAAAAGCAAGTCCTGTGCTCACTCCCATCACTCCTGGGCAGCAGCAACGACCATAGTACACATCAGCCCCAATACATACAGTAAAAACCAAAGAAAAAGTTACCTGCGGTCTCCTAAATCCCTATGTAAATTTACACAAATGGAGGTTATTTAGTTACTCCAATGGCCATTGGAGGGAATGCCTGCCTGCCACATCAAGGCAAACCTCTCAGGAGTAACTAAATAACCTCCACCAAACTAAATAAAATGTCCGCCGCCATGTGTTCGACTATACGAATGGCAGGGGTTTTAGGTAGAGATGTCCCGAATAGTTAGCTGGCGAATAGTTCCTAGCGAACATAGCTTGTTCGCGTTTGCCACGGCGGACGAACATATGCAATGTTCGGTCCGCCCCCTATTCGTCATCATTGAGTAAACTTTGACCCTGTACCTCACAGTCAGCAGACGCATTCCAGCCAATCATCAGCAGGCCGTCCCTCCCAGACCCTCCCACCTCCTGGACAGCATCCATTTTAGATTCATTCGGAAGCTGCATTCTTTTGATTTTTTTATATTTTATTTTATTTTTTTTTTTTTAGACAGAAGTGTGTTATATTTGAGCATGCTAGGCTGAACGTGCATATATCATGGCTAGTTGCACTGAGGGTATGAGTATATAGCAGTACATTGTTGTGAAAGATGGCTGTCATGTTTAGGGTGTAGCTTGCACGTTATCAACTGTGTATTTATATCAGCAGCTCCACCACTAGTTATAAATCAAGTGTGAGTCGCTCCATGAGATGAGACTAGTGAATAACATAATACATGAATGGTTAAGGTAAAGGCATGTAAGGAACTACGACAATAAACTCTTTAGGAGGTGAAATAATGACATGTTTAAACGCTTGCTACTTTACGATTAGTTAATGTGCAGAGAGCAGTTCATGTGATCAAAGGCATGGTGTGGAGGATCGGCTATAGTGGGACATGCTTGACAGGCTGCTGTTTACTGCTTGTGCTCATCCGATACCTTCTGGGCGCCAGGTGCAGACCCTGGGAGTCCCTGATACCTGGAACAACAAAGGCAAGTCTCTGGCTGAGTGCCAGGTTCGCGGCTTGAGGTGGTGGAAGCTTGTTTTGTCGGGTGGTCAGATCTGTCCCGGTGGTGCTTCATGTCCGGTGCGGGATTGTGGTGGCTTAAGGTGGAGGCGAGTGCTTGACGTGGGGCAGGATCTGCATTTCTGTTTGTGCCCCCGGTCCCGTCTTCGACGCCTTTTGCGTTGATGGATTTTAATGGGGACTGCTTCGCTTAGCTGTGGTGGAGCTTGTTGGGGCTGGGGGGAAGAACATACCTTCAGTGAGATCACTGAGGACGAGGAACGGGACATGAATAGCTCAGCATCCAACCTTGTGCAAATGGGGTCTTTCATGCTGTCGTGCCTGTTGAGGGACCCTCGTATAAAAAGGCTGAAGGAGAACGACCTGTACTGGATGTCCACGCTACTAGACCCCCGGTATAAGCAGAAAGTGCCTGAAATGTTACCGAATTACCGCAAGTCGGAAAGGATGCAGCAGTTCAAAAATAAATTAAAAAGTATGCTTTACACAGCGTATAAGGGTGATGTCACAGCACAACGGGAATCTAACAGGGGAAGAGGTGAAAGTAATCCTCCTCCTCTCACAACCACGCCGGCAAGGACATGATGCTTTACAGACGTGTTGTTGATGGAGGACATGCATCGCCACAGCCCTTCGGGATCCACCCTCAGAGAACGACTCGAACGACAGGTAGCAGACTACCTCGCCTTAACTGCAGATATCAACACTCTGAGAAGCGATGAACCCCTTGACTACTGGGTGTGCAGGCTTGACCTGTGGCCTGTGCTATCCCAATTTGCGATAGAACTTCTGGCCTGCCCCGCTTCAAGTGTCCTGTCAGAAAGGACCTTCAGTGCAGCAGGAGAAGAGAAGTCGCCTAAATTACCTCACCTTTATTAAGATGAATGAGGGATGGATCCCGAAGGAACTGACAGTGGGCGATACATTCGACTAAAAAAGGCCAGATGAGGGGGGCGTAACAGGGATTAAACTGATAAGAATAGCACTACTTAACACACCACTCCTATCTGGTGGCACATTAGATTGCACGTGCAGTGCCCCAAATTTGAAGTAGGAGGACCGACCAAGCATCTTTTTCCATCTCCCGGTTCCTAAAATCGATGCCATATACACGTCCCCTGATAGGGGATGTAACAGGGATTAAACTGATAGGAATAGTACTACTTAACACACCTTATAATAACGCAGAGAGAGGCAACGCAGAGAGAGGAGTCTAAAGAAGAGGAGTCAGAGGAGGAAGGTGGCTTTGAGGAGGTGGAAGACCAAACACAGCAGGCGCCCCAGGGGGCTTGTTGTCACCTTTCGGGGACCCTTGGTGGTGTACGTGGCTGGGTGGAGGAAGAGACCTTCAATGACATCAGTGAGGACAAGGAACGGGACATGGCTAGCTTGGTATCCAACCTTGTGCAAATGGGGAGTTTGCGGTTGTGCAAATGGACTGTTTGCGGTTGTTTGCGGTGCGTTAAACGGGGAGTTTGGTCTGTCACTGTGAAGCGGGCGTAACCCTTACACTACCTGATCGATACAACATCATACCTGATGTTTTAAAGCACGTTATTCCAAACAATTTAGGAATGTTAGGTGATTTATGCCCTTTATGGATTAAAACCAGACTCTGCATCAACTATGTAATTTTCCATGGGAGTTTTGCCATGGATCCCCCTCCGGCATGCCACAGTCCAGGTGTTAGTCCCCTTGAAACAACTTTTCCATCACTATCGTGGCCAGAAAGAGTCCCTGTGGGTTTTAAAATTTGCCTGCCTATTGAAGTCTATGGCGGTTCGCCCGGTCGCGAAAATTTGCGGAAATTCGCGTTCGCCGTTTGTGAACGGAAAATTTTATGTTCGCGACATCTCTACTTTTTACTAATTGATCCCTAATGCTAGGTACTCCTCTATAAATAACCCTAGGTATTTTAGGGATTATATCTTCTAGCAGGGGATCTCCAGAGAGAATAAACCAATATTTATATACAATCTTTCTTAACTCCTTACTATTTCCTGAGTAATTCAATATTAATGGCACTCCTTGGGTTTCTATACTTCTTAGGCCATTTCTTCCAGTTGTTTCAGTTTTCTCCTTGGGTTTTTTCTCTTTTAAAAGGTCTTTTCTGTGAATCCTTTGGATAGCTTGAGATGCTTTCTCTAGTGTTTTTTTCTGGATAATTTTTCATCCTAAAATCTTCTAGCAATTTTGTTGCTTGGATAGTATAATCATCCTCATTTGTACAATTACGTCTAACTCGCATAAGTTGGCCTTTGGGTATGCCATCCAACCAGGGGCCATAGTGACAGCTGTCAAAAAAAATAAAACTGTTGACGTCCACCTTCTTAAAGAAGGTTTTAGTCTGGATCCTCATGGCAGATATAAAAATATGAAGATCTAAAAAATTTACTTCGCTGTCACTATGGTCCATGGTCAGACTGACACCCCAAGTATTGAAGTTAAGAAACTCAACAAACAGCTTAAGTTCTTGCACGAAACCCCTCCAAATAAAGAATAAATCGTCAATGAAACGGCGATAGGTGACCAGATTTCGAGCCCAGCCATGCTCTCCATATATTAACGTCTCCTCCTAGAATGACATAAAGAGGTTGGCATAGCTGGCCGCGAACCTGGTCCCCATTGCCATTCCCAATACCTGTAGATAGAAGGAATCCAAAAAATAAAAATAATTATTATGCAAGATCATATTGATTCCATCTAGGATGAATTTCTGATGGTCAAGGGTTAACTCAGTTTCGGTTAAAAAAGATTTAACAGCTTCAATCCCAATTTGGTGGGGGATAATCGAGTAAAGCAACGAAACGTCAGCAGTAACTAAAAGATCTCCCTCCTTCCACTCGATATCCTCCAAGATTCTCAGGATATGTCCCGTATCTTGTAAATATGCTTTGGTTTTCTTAACTACTTATCCACATTTAATGTGGATAAGTGCAAGATAATGCATCTTGGACGTAAAAACCCAAAGGCAGAGTACAGAATATTTGATAGAGTCCTAACCTCAACATCTGAGGAAAGGGATTTAGGGGTGATTATTTCTGATGACTTAAAGGTAGGCAGACAATGTAATAGAGCAGCAGGAAATGCTAGCAGAATGCTTGGTTGTATAGGGAGAGGTATTAGCAGTAGAAAGAGGGAAGTGCTCATGCCATTGTACAGAACACTGGTGAGACCTCACTTGGAGTACTGTACACAGTACTGGAGACCCTATCTTCAGAAGGATATTGATACCTTAGAGAGAGTTCAAAGAAGGGCTACTAAACTGGTTCATGGATTGCAGGATAAAACTTACCAGGAAAGGTTAAAGGATCTTAACATGTATAGCTTGGAGGAAAGACGAGACAGGGGGGATATGATAGAAACATTTAAATACATAAAGGGAATCAACACAGTAAAGGAGGAGACTATATTTAAAAGAAGAAAAACTACCACAACAAGAGGACATAGTCTTAAATTAGAGGGACAAAGGTTTAAATATAATATTCGGAAGTATTACTTTACTGAGAGGGTAGTGGATGCATGGAATAGCCTTCCAGCTGAAGTGGTAGAGGTTAACACCGTAAAGGAGTTTAAGCATGCGTGGGATAGGCATAAGGCTATCCTAACTATAAGATAAGGCCAGGGACTAATGAAAGTATTTAGAAAACTGGGCAGACTAGATGGGCCGAATGGTTCTTATCTGCCGTCACATTCTATGTTTCTATGTTTCTATATTCTGACAAGGGGGCAGATATTGATCCTATGCCTGAGATGATGGGTCTTCCCGGTGGTCTTGTTTATGTTTGTGGATTTTGGGCAAGAAGTAATACACTGGTATCCTAGGGTGTGTTACCATCAAGTATTCATGTTCTTGTTTTGTCAATATTCCCATACTTAGGCCTTTATCTAGATATTCTGAGAATTTCTTCTTCATATCTTTGGTTGGATCTCCTATTAACTTCTTGTATTTGACACCATCATCTAGTTGTCTTAAGGATTCTTCAATGTAGTATGATGTATCCATTACTACAATCCCCCCCCCACCCCACCCCACCCTTGTCAGCAGGTTTAATAATCACCTCTTTATCTTCCTTAAGTTCTTTAAGGGCTCTTTGTTCTTCCCTTTTAAGGTTTATCCGATTCTTAGCAATTCTCTCTATTCTCTCTACCTCTCTCATTACAAGATCTTCCAATGCCCTTACTGAATTTGTTTTACAATTATTTTGGCAGAATGTGGACTTTTTCTTTAATTTGGTATGTTCTTTACCACAGTAGGCGATTCCGTCTTATCTATAAAAATCTCTTGAGGCATAGTTTACGGACAAATTTTGTTATATCAATAAAAGTGGAAAACGCTGACTGCTGACAAAGAACTTTCCCACGCTGTGTAAAATGACACAGAACACTCTGATGGGTGGATTTCAAACCAACCAATTAGAGTGCTGTTGATACCGGAGAAACTGACGGAAGCCAAGCACAGAGAGATGGACACAGGTTTCTTCAGGAAGGAAGAGATTCTTTATTCGATTCACCGAATGGGACTCAGAGGGACTAATGTCACCAAAATACAACAAGATCTGAACCCCGGACAATAGTGTAGGCTCCTTATATAGGCATGTAACTCCTCCCATAATAAGCTCCACCCACACATACTCTTACCCAATCAATCGAACAAGAACTAACTTCCTGTTTGATCGCATGGCTTGCCCAGCACAATGGAGGAGGGGAATACTACTTCCTGTATTCTCGCACATGCTCCGTACACTACTGATTGTATCTTTGCCACGTGCAACCAACCGACCGATACACCAGTATATGCACGTACACATGCCACGTGGTAATCTCGGCCTACTAAATGTATTTTTACCGAGATTCCACCACACTGTGACAGGTAAATGGAGAGACTTGTCAGTGTCTTCATTTACCTGTCAGAGCATTCTGATTGGATGGCTTAAACCCACCAATCAGAGTGCTCTGAGCCTAATTGCAGGGCGTGGCAAGGCTTTATAAGCCTTCCCCCGCCCTGCAGAGCTCAGTCTGCATGGAGCCCTCGCCGGGTGAAGATGGATTTTTTTTTTTTTGCGCTCGTTTTTTTTTTGTTTTTTTTATTGCGTCGATTATTATGGATTTTTATTTGGCCTTTTTGGGGCTGAAAAAAGAAGATTTTAGAAGAAAGAAAACATCGAATGGTAAGTTTATTTTTATTTATTTTTACAGGTATTTAGTTAACAGTCCCCCCCTCATTATTTTTAACGTGAGGGGGGTAGGTAGGAGTTTATTTTTTTGGGGAGGGGGTGACTAGGGGTTTTTGGACCCCTAGTCACCTGGGGGGAAGAGGGTTAAATATGTATTTAGGGCCCCCACCCGCCACTCAGGGGTGAGGGCCAGGGGGGGGAGGACATTAGGTCCCCCCAATTTGTATTTAGGGCCCCCACCCACCGCTCAGGGGTGGGGGCCAGGGGGGAGGACATTAGGTCCCCCCCAATTTGTATTTAGGGCCCCCACCCACCGCTCAGGGTGGGGGCCAGGGGAGAGGACATTAGGTCCTCCCCCAAATTTGTATTTAGGTCCCTCCCCCTTTTTTTGTTTAGGGCCCCCACCCACCGCTCAGGGGTGGGGGCCAGGGGGAGGACATTAGGTCCCCCCCAATTTGTATTTAGGGCCCCACCCACCGCTCATGGGTGGGGGCCAGGGGGGAGGACATTAGGTCCCCCCCCTTATTCTTGTTTAGGGCCACCACTCAGGGAGGGAGGGGGGACCCTTTTTTATTTTTTTTGTTTTTTTTAACAGTGAGCAGCCACAGGCGGTATAGCGAGTAGGTGCATAATTTACTAATACTAAGTAATCTTTACTTAGTATTAGTAAATTTGTCTGAAAGACCCATTTAGGTCTTTCAGCCTTTTAGTAGATAGCTCCCTAATACCGTGGGAATTAGGGAGCTATCTACTTATTCATTCCTGTCATTACACTGACTGGCTAAGTAACTTACATTTTATATGAATGCATGTTACTTGATTGTTGTAAGTGTTGCATTATCAGGGAGGATAATGTTTAATAAACACAGGTTACTGGCTATGGGAGGGATAATGTATAATAAACACAGGTTACTGGCTATGGGGGGGATAATGTATAATAAACACAGGTTACTGGTTGTGGGGGGATAATGTATAATAAACACAGGTTACTGGCTATGGGAGGGATACTGTATAATAAACACAGGTTACTGGTTGTGGGGGGATAATGTATAATAAACACAGGTTACTGGCTATGGGAGGGATACTGTATAATAAACACAGGTTACTGGTTGTGGGGGGATAATGTATAATAAACACAGGTAACTGGCTATGGGGGGATAATGTATAATAAACACAGGTCACTGGCTATGGGGGGTAATGTATAATAAACACAGGTTACTGGCTATGGGGATAATGTATAATAAACACAGGTTACTGGCTATGGATGATAATGTATAATAAACACACAAAAAAATGAATGCAGCTTCAGAATTAATCTAAATTGTATGCTGTCTAGGAGGTGGGATGGTCTGGGAGGGAGGGTCTGCTGCTGATTGGCTGGAATGTGTCTGCTGACTGTGAGGTACAGGGTCAAAGTTTACTCAATGTTGATGAATGGGGCGGACCGAACATCGCATATGTTCGCCCGCCGTGATGAACGCGAACAAGCTATGTTCGCCAGGAACTATTCACCAGCGAACCATTCGGGACATCACTACCCATCACACATTTAACTCTCTTCTTCGCCCTGCTGTTCCACCTCCACCTACTAACTTGACCGCCTCCGACTTTGCAACTCACTTCACTGACAAGATCTCTACAATCAGAGAAGAGATCTCTCATCTTTCTTCTTCCCCTTGCAATACTTCCCTTAACTTCACTCCCTCTGCTGTTCTATGTTCATTTGCACCCGCTACATTGGAAGAGGTTTCTGCTCTGCTCCAGTCCTCCTGCCCCACCACCTGCTCCCTAGATCCAATTCCCTCGCATCTCATCCGTACTCTGTCTTCTTCTCTTTTTCCACCTCTCACTAAAATTCTCAATCTCTCTCTCTCCTCTGGTATATTTCCATCGCCCTTCAAACTCGCAACTGTAACCCCAATTTTAAAGAAGCCCAATCTTGACCCTAACTCCCCATCCAACTATCGTCCTATCTCGCTACTGCCTTTTGCATCCAAGATCCTTGAAAGAATTGTGTATGCGAGATTGACAGACTTCCTCGAGTCCAACTCTCTGCTAGACCCGCTTCAGTCTGGTTTTCGCGCTAAGCACTCTGTGGAAACGGCACTGACCAAATAATCCAATGATCTACTCGCTGCAAAATCTCATGGTCACTACTCTATCCTAATTCTCCTTGACCTGTCTGCAGCTTTTGACACAGTTGATCATCAACAGCTTCTTCTCATCCTCCGCAATATCTGTCTGCAAGATATTTCTCTCTCCTGGTGCTCCTCCTACCTCTCCCAGCGCTCTTTCAGTGTTTCTTTCTCTGGCTCTGCTTCTTCTCCCCAACTCCTCTCTGTTGTGTCCCCCAAGGTTCAGTCCTTGGTCTCCTACTGTTCTCCATCTATACTGCCTCCCTTGGTAAACTCATTAGCTCCTTTGGCTTCCAATATCATTTCTATGCAGATGACATGCAAATCTACCTGTCCTCTCCTGATCTCTCCCCGTCCCTCTTGACTAGTGTCTCTGACTGCCTCTCTGCTGTTTCTAACTGAATGGCTGCCCACTTTCTTAAACTAAACTTGACCAAAACTGGTCTTTCCTCCCTCAAGTGTTGTTACTCCTGTGTCTGTCTCCCTCCAAGTCAACGGTGCTACTATCAGCTCCACCACGCAGGCTCGCTGCCTAGGTGTTCTCTTTGACTCCGACCTCTCCTTCAAGCCTCATGTTCAATCTATCGCCAAATCCTGTCATTTCCATCTCAAAAACATTGCGCGCATCCGCCCCTACTTAACGCCAGATGTGTCTAAGGTGTTGGTCCATTCCACTGTCCTTTCTCGCCTTGACTACTGTAATCCGCTTCTCAGTGGTCTTACGTGCTCCCAACTTGCGCCGTTACAGTCCATAATGAATGCGGCAGCGAAGCTCATCTTCCTGTCCGCCCGCACCTCCCATGCCTCACCCTTCTGTCAGTCCTTACATTGGCTTCCTATAAAATATGGAGCTCAGTTTAAAATTCTGGTTCTTGCTTTCTAATCTCTACATAATGCTGCTCCCACCTATCTATCCTCCCTTATACACAAGTATGTCCCGTCTAGGCCCTTACGATCTGCTGAAGACTTACGTCTATCTTCTGTCCGTACTCCCAACTCTGAGTTCAAGATTTCTCGAGGGCTGCACCGTTCCTGTGGAACTAGCTTCCCTCCTCCGTTAGATGCTCACCCAGTCTCCACTCCTTCAAAAAAATCGTTAAAAACCCACTTCTTCATAAAAGCGTATCAATTAAACTGTCAATAGCTCCCAACTCATTCCTCTTCTGCAACTGTCACTAGTCTAATACTATCCTTACCTTTTTGTGTCATTTTACCCCACTTCCTCTAGCATGTAAGCTCATTGAGCAGGGCCCTCAAACCCTCTGTTCCTGTGTGTCCAACTTGTCTGGTTACAACTATATGTCTGTTTGTTCGTCCACCCATTGTAAAGCGCTGCGGAATTTGACGGCGCTCTATAAATATCATAATAATAATAATAATAATAATCATCTCGGGCATAGGATCAATATCTGCCCCCCTGTCAGCATATATCGATCAATTTCTCCAACCTATAGAAAATCAAAGCATATTTACGAGATACGGGACATATCCTGAGAATCTTGGAGGATATCGAGTGGAAGGAGGGAGATCTTTTAGTTAATGTTGACGTTTCATCGCTTTACTCGATTATCCCCCACCAAATTGGGATTGAAGCTGTTAAATCTTTTTTAACCGAAACTGAGTTAACCCTTGACCATCAGGAATTCATCCTAGATGGAATCAATATGATCTTGCATAATAATTATGTTTATTTTTTGGATTCCTTTTATCTACAGGTATTGGGAACGGCGATGGGGACCAGGTTCGCTCCCAGCTATGCCAACCTCTTTATGTCATTCTGGGAGGAGACGTTTATATATGGAGACCATGGCTGGGCTCGAAATCTGGTCACCTATCGCCGTTTCATTGACGGTTTATTCTTTATTTGGAGGGGTTTCGTGCAAGAACTTCAGCTGTTTGTTGAGTTTCTTAACTCCAATACTTGGGGTATCAGTCTGATCATGGACCATAGTGACAGCGAAGTAAATTTTTTAGATCTTCATATTTTTATACCTGCCATGAGGATCCAGACTAAAACCTTCTTTAACCCCTTAAGGACCAAACTTCTGAAATAAAAGGGAATCATGATATGTCACACATGTCATGTGTCCTTAAGGGGTTAAGAAGGTGGACGTCAACAGTTTTATGTTTTTCGACAGCTGTCACTATGGCCCCTGGTTGGATGGCATACCCAAAGGCCAACATATGCAAGTTAGACGTAATTGTGACATGATTGATTGAGTGAATTGAACATTTTAGGAAAAATTATTGAAACTGGATATCCAAGCTACTTTGACCTACAATCAAAGTAGGTCAAAATAGCTTGGATATCCAGTTTCAATAATTTTTCCTAAAATGTTCAATTCACTCAATCAATCATGTCACAATTTCTCTAACTCGCATAAGTTAGAGAAATGAGGATGATTATACTATCCAAGCAACAAATTTGCTAGAAGATTTTAGGATGAAAAATTATCCAGAAAAAAACACTAGAGAAAGCATCTCAAGCTATCCAAAGGATTCACAGAAAAGACCTTTTAAAAGAGAAAAAACCCGAGGAGAAAACTGAAAAAACTGGAAGAAATGGCCTAAGAAGTATAGAAACCCAAGGAGTGCCATTAACATTCAATTAATCAGGAAATAGTAAGGAGTTAAGAAAGATTGTAAATAAATATTGGTTTATTCTCTCTGGAGATCCCCTGCTAGAAGATATAATCCCTAAAATACCTAGGGTTATTTATAGAGGAGTACCCAGCATTAGGAATCAATTAGTAAAAAGTAGAGATGTCGCGAACATAAAATTTTCCGTTTGCAAGCGGCGAACGCGAATTTCCGCAAATGTTCGCGAACGGGCGAACCGGGTGAACCGCCATAGACTTCAATAAGCAGGCGAATTTTAAAACCCACAGGGACTCTTTCTGGCCACGATAGTGATGGAAAAGTTGTTTCAAGGGGACTAACACCTGGACTGTGGCATGCCGGAGGGGGATCCATGGCAAAACTCCCATGGAAAATTACATAGTTGATGCAGAGTCTGGTTTTAATCCATAAAGGGCATAAATCACCTAACATTCCTAAATTGTTTGGAATAACGTGCTTTAAAATATCAGGTATGATGTTGTATCGATCAGGTAGTGTAAGGGTTACGCCCGCTTCACAGTGACAGACCAAACTCTCCGTTTAACGCACCGCAAACAACCGCAAACAGTCCATTTGCACAACCGCAAACTCCCCATTTGCACAAGGTTGGATGCCAAGCTAGCCATGTCCTGTTCCTTGTCCTCACTGATGTCATTGAAGGTCTCTTCCTCCACCCAGCCACGTACAACACCAAGGGTCCCCGAAAGGTGACAACAAGCCCCCTGGGACGCCTGCTGTGTTTGGTCTTCCACCTCCTCAAAGCCACCTTCCCCTCTGACTCCTCTTTCTCACAATCCTCTTCCAGCGTTGCCGCAGGTCCAGCAAGCGATGCTGATAAGGCTGTTTCTGGTGGTGATGGTGACCACAACTCTTCCTCTTCCACTTCACGCTCATCTACGGCCTGATCCAGCACTCTTCGCATGGCACGCTCCAGGAAGAAAACAAATGGTATGATGTTGATGATGGTGCCTTTGGTGCGACTGACTAGGTTTGTCACCTCCTCAAAAGGACGCATGAGGCTAAAGGCATTGCGCACGAGCGTCCAGTAATGTGGCAAAAAAATTCCCAGCTCCGCAGAGGCTGTCCTAGCACCCCGGTCATTCAAATAGTCGTTAACGGCTTTTTCTTGTTGGAGCAGGCGGTTGAACATTAGGAGTGTTGAATTCCAACGTGTCGGGCTGTCGCAAATCAAGCGCCTCACTGGCATGTTGTTTCGCCACTGGATATCTGAAAAGTGCGCCATGGCCGTGTAGGAACGCCTGAAATGGCCACACACCTTCCTGGCCTGCTTCAGGACATCCTGTAAGCCTGGTTACTTATGCACAAAGCGTTGTACGATCAGATTACACATATGTGCCATGCACGGCACATGTTTCAACTTGCCCAAATTCAATGCCGCCAACAAATTTCTTCCATTGTCACAAACCACTTTGCCCATCTCCAGTTGGTGCGGAGTCAGCCACTGATCCACCTGTGCGTTCAGGGCGGACAGGAGTGCTGGTCCGGTGTGACTCTTTGCTTTCAGGCAAGTCAACCCCAAGACGGCGTGAGACTGCCGTATCCGGGATGTGGAATAGTACCTGGGGAGCTGGGTGGGTGCCGTTGATTTGGAGTAAGACGCAGCAGCAGAAGAGGACTCAGCCGAGGAGGTTATGGAAGAGGATGGAGTAGGAGGAGTAGAGGAGGTGGCAGCAGGCCTGCCTGCAAGTCGTGGCGGTGTCACCAACTCCTCTGCAGAGCCACGCATTCCATGCTTGGCAGCCGTCAGCAGTTTTACCCAATGCACAGTGTAGGTGATATACCTGCCCTGACCATGCTTTGCAGACCAGGTATCAGTGGTCAGATGGACCCTTGCCCCAACACTGTGTGCCAGACATGCCATTACTTCCTTTTGCACAATCGAGTACAGGTTGGGGATTGCCATTCGTGCAAAGAAATTTCGGCTGGGTACCTTCCACTGCGATGTCCCAATAGCTACAAATTTTTGGAACGCCTCAGACTCCACCAGCTTGTATGGTAAAAGCTGGCGGGCTAAGAGTTCAGACAAGCCAGCTGTCAGATGCCGGGCAAGGGGGTGACTTTGTGACATTGGCTTCTTACGCTCAAACATGTCCTTGACAGACACCTGACTGTGGGCAGATGAGCAGGAACTGCTCAAGGCGAGAGACGGAGTGGCGGATGGTTGAGAGGGGGCAAGGAGGATAGCAGTGGTTGACGTTGGTTGAAGATGCTGGACCAGGAGGAGGATGGCGGCTTTGAGTTTGTGTGCTGCTTGTACTCATGTGTTGATCCCATAGGTGTTTGTGATGTGCGATCATGTGCCTTCGCAAAGCAGTTCTACCTAGGTGGGTGTTGGACTTCCCACGACTCAGTTTCTTTTGGCACAGGTTGCAAATGGCATCGCTGTTGTCAGAGGCAGACACACACAAAAAATGCCACACTGCTGAGCTCTGCAATGACTGCATTCTGGTGGTGGCAACAGCATGCGTTGATTGGCGTGCTGTCTGGCTGACCCCGGGTGCCGATGCATGCTGTCTGACTGTGCAACTAGCTCCTTGCGACGACCTCCCCCTGCTTCCAACTCGTCTCCTCCTCCTCTCTGTCTCCCCATCTGAACTTTCCCCCTGTTCTTCTTCTCTTCTAGCGGGCACCCACGTGACATCCACGGACGCATCGTCATCATCAACCGCTTCACATGTATCTGACAATTCAGCAAAGGAAGCAGCAGCGGGTACAACATCATCATCATCATCACACCGTATGTCCATGTGTGTAATGCTGCCTGACTGAGACATATCCCTGTTATCTACATCCTCTGGCAATAATGGTTGCGCATCACTCATTTCTTCCAACTGATGTGTAAATAACTCCTCTGACAGATCAAGTGAAGCGGCTGTGGTGCTAGTGTTGGTGGTGGCTGCAGGCGGGCGAGTGGTAACTTGAGAGGTTCGATTAGTGGTACTATGCGTGCAAGCTACTGTGACAACAGATATGAGTGGCACTGTGCACTGGCAGAAGTTGGCAGAGTAGACGCTGTAGGCCTGACACACGCTTGCAGACAACTAACTGCTATTTAATCTATTACAGTAATTTTTTTTTTTTTAAATGTACACTACTGTTACACCAGATATGAGTTGCACTGGTGTGACACTGTGCCCTGGCAGGCCCTGAAACGCACACGTGTGAAGGAAACTGACTGCTATTATATTACAGTCAAAAACGTTTTTTGTTTTTTTAAATGCAAGCTATTGTGACACCAGATATGAGTGGTGGCACTGGGCAAGTAGGCACAGTATACGCTGTGAGCCTGACACATGCTGGCAGGCAGGCAGGCAACTGCAATTAGATTACACAGGAAAAAAAAAAAAAAAAAGCAGACTGATGTTCTAGCCCTAAAAAGGGCTTTTTGGGGTGCTGTCCTTACAGCAGAGATCAGATGAGTCCTTCAGGACTGTAGTGGACACTGAATACACTAGCCTAGCTATCGATTTCCCTATTAAATCAGCAGCAGCTACACTGTCCCTCCTCTCACTAAGAATGCAGCTTCTGGGGGGCAGGGCCTAGCTGTCTGTCAGGGTTTCTTTGCTGTTTTAAACAGCAACCCTTTCTGTTTCAGTAAATGAGTTTTCAGCTGCAATTACTATGAGCTCCTTCTGCTTGTTGACTCTGTCTGCTTGTTGCAGTTACTCACCTGAGAGTAGTAATCAACCCTGCTGCTAATCAGTTCATTGGCGGATCCAGGGGGGGGGCAACGGGGCAATTGCCCCCCCCGAGAAAATATTGCTGCCTGAGGCTCTCCCCTGCCGGCCCACGTAGGGCTGGTGCTATCCAAGCACCAGCCCTGCTGATTGCCTGCACGGACCGGAGATCAGTGATCTCCCTCCCCGGCCCACACAGGCAGATTGCTGGGCGGCCGGCAGGGGAGGGAGTGAGAGAGAGAACCCGGGGGAGCTCTTACCTGCAGCTCCGCCGGGTTCTCCTCTCGCGAGCACGGAGCGTTACCATGGCAACGCTCCGTTCTCGCGAGAGTGAACTCTAGCCTGAGCTGCAGGTTAGAGTTCACTCCCCCACTAGAACCACCAGGGAATGGAAGAGAGAGCAATGTCTCCCCCTCCCTCAGCAAAGGTAAGAAGGGAGGGGGGACATTAGCTTTATTTATTTAATTATTTAATAATGAAAACAAAAAAATATATATTTTATCTGCCCCCCTATCCCCTCACACACTGCACCACACAGCCCCCCTTACCTGCACAGCCCCCCCTTACATACACAGCCCCCCCTTACCTACACAGCCCCCCCTTACATACACAGCCCCCCCTTACATACACAGCCCCCCCTTACCTACACAACCCCCCCTCTTACCTACACAGCCCCCCCTTACATACACAGCCCCCCCTTACCTACACAGCCCCCCCTTACCTACACAGCCCCCCCTTACCTACACAGCCCCCCTTACCTACACAGCCCCCCCCTTACCTACACAGCCCCCCCTTACCTACACAGCCCCCCCCTTACCTACACAGCCCCCCCCCCTTACCTACACAGCCCCCCTCTTACATACACAGCCCCCCTCTTACATACACAGCCCCCCCTTACATAAACAGTCCCCCCTTACATAAACAGTCCCCCCCCTTACATACACAGCCCCCCCTTACACACACAGCCCCCCCTTACACACACAGCCCCCCCATACACACACAGCCCCCTCTTACACACACAGCCCCCCCTCTTACACACACAGCCCCCCCTTACATACATAGCCCCCCTTACACACATAGCCCCCCTTACACACACACACAGCCCCCCTTACACACACACACACAGCCCCCCTTACACACACACACAGCCCCCCTTACACATAGCCCCCAATACACTCACTGCCCCCCATACACACACACAGCACCCCTCACACAAAAACACACTGCACCACTCACGCACAAACACACTGCTCCCAATACACACACTGCACCATTTACACACAAACACACTGCTCCCAATATACATATTGCTACCCCATACATACACTGCACCCCTCTCACACACGCACTACCCCTTCATACACATACTGCGACCCTCACACACACTGCACCCCTCACACACATACACACTACAACCCCTATCCCGGCAGACATGGGTAAGTTATCAAACATTTTTTTAAACAGTTTGACTACTTACTCTGGGAGGGCGCCACAGCAACTCCTGGCACCAAAACCACTACAGAGAGCTGTAGTGGTTATTGTGCCTGGATTGTTTCTTAAAATAATCTGCCAGTGCCCCTCCCGAGATTAGCTTCTGGATCCGCCACTGAATCAGTTCTGCCTATTTAAGCAGCAAATCCCAGAACCTCCTTGCCCTTGCGTGGTTTCCTGTTTCCCAGAAGTCTCCTTGTTCCTGTGTTTCCTGTTTGTTCCTGGTTCCTGACTCCGCTGCTCTCCATGCTCCTGATCCTGGCTTGTCTGACTACCCGACTACCTCTGGTGACTGACCCCTGCTTTATTCCTGGACTTTGCTTTTGTTATTTATTTGTGATTTATTAATAAAGGTGTGTTTGCATCTAGTTCTGTCTCTGTCTGGTTCCTGGTCCCTGACATTACGCAAGGGCCATGAATACAGATGGTACAGGCAAGACACCTATACCTAACCTACTTACCCGGTGGGACCAGCAGAACCACCATTTGGACCAGTATGCCCATCTGGATCCAGTACCCGGCCAGCCTGCGAATGCGGCCGCCTCTGCCTCACTTCCTGTTCTAGCACCGGTCGTAGCCTCCAAACCTGTAGCGGCTAGAGGAATGACTGAGTCTGTCCCGCTCCCTCAGTATTTTGGGGGCAACCCAGCTCAGTGCAGAGAATTTATAAATCAGGTTAAAGGATACCTTGAAATACTGCCCCAGGCATTTTCTACAGACAGTGACAAAGTTCACTTCATGATTTCTTTGCTGTCTGAAAAAGCCCTAGCTTGGGCAAAACCTCTCTGGGAGGCAGAGAAGCCTATTATTTACAATTACCCTGAATTTGTTGCGTCCTTCAAAAGGGTTTTTGATATTCCAGCTCGCTCCACCCCTACTGCCGAACTACTCATGCCTAATGCTCAGGGCACAAAAACTATTGTCGAGTATGCCAGTGAATTCCGTACCATGGCAGCAGAAGGTGGCTGGAACAACGAGACTCTCGTGGCTGCCTTTGCACAGGGTCTCTCCGATGTGTTTAAAAATGAGATTGCAGCCAGAGAATTACCTAAAGATCTCGAGGAACTGATATCATTTGTCACCCTCATTGACATCAGACTCCGAGAGAGATCCTCATACAGGGAGCGCCTGCGGAGGCCTCTTGTAGATTTGGCACCGAGCTTTTCTTGCCCACCCAAACCTCCCTCACCTCCCATGCCTCCTGGTCCTGAGTCCTCTGTCTGTGTGGAGCCAAGGCGGTTGGGCTTCTCACGCCTCTCGGTCGAGGAGAGAGCCTTTAGGAGGAGGTAGGGTCTGTGCCTATACTGCGGACACCACGGTCACATGTTAAAGTTTTGCCCGATTCGTCCGGCAAAGGGCCCGCACCCAAGATACTGTCAGGGGCAGATCTTGGGTGGTCTTTCTGCAGACCCAGAGATATGTGTGGGCAAACCCTTGGTGACTATTATCCTCTCCTGGCCTGATTCATCCATTAAAACCCGGGCATTTCTTGATTCTGGGGCCGCAGGCTTGTTTATAGATTGTGCATTTGCATCAAAGCACTCTATACCCTTACAGTCTCGCAACTTTCCACTAGCTTTCGAAGCCATCGATGGCAGACCAATACAGCCAACCCACGTGACCCAAGAAACCGTGCCCATATCTCTGGCTGTAGGGGCTCTACATCATTAGACGATCCAATTCCAGGTCATTTCCTCTCCATATTACCAGGCTGTTTTGGGATACCCTTGGTTACAGAAGCATAACCCCACAATTGATTGGCGCAAAGCTGAGATATTATCATGGTCCCAGCAATGCACATTTTCCTGTCTCCAGAAACCGGTCAAAGTTTTGGGCACATGTTCTGCCTCTTACTTACCCGCTGAGTACCAAGAATTCCAAGATGTATTTGACAAAGGTCAAGCCAGCGTTCTGCCACCACACCGTCCGTATGACTGTGGTATCGAACTCCAACCTGGTGCCAATCCTCCCTGTGGCCGGATTTACCCACTGTCTGTAGCAGAGAATCGAGCCATGGAGGAGTATGTTACCGATGCACTGTCTAAGGGTTTTATTCGGAAGTCATCTTCTCCTGCCGGGGACGGCTTTTTCTTTGTAAAGAAAAAAGATGGCGAGTTGAGACCCTGTATCGACTATAGGGGTCTCAATCGCATTACTATTAAGAATGCCTACCCCATTCCATTAATCACGGAGTTATTTGACCGCCTCAAGGGAGCAACGGTCTTCACCAAACTTGATCTGAGAGGGGCATATAATCTCGTCCGGATAAAAAAGGACCACGAATGGAAAACCACATTTAACACCAGGAGCGGCCATTGCGAATACCTAGTAATGCCCTTTGGTCTTTGCAATGCTCCGGCGGTTTTCCAAGAATTTATAAATGACGTCCTGCGAGATATGCTGCAGCAATGTGTGGTGGTTTATCTTGATGATATTCTTATCCATTCCACATCTCTCGAGAACCATCACGCAGACGTTTCTCGTGTTCTACAGAGACTTAGAGAAAATAATCTGTTCTGCAAATTGGAGAAATGTGAATTTAACTGCAAACAGGTCACATTCTTGGGATATGTTATCTCAGATGCTGGATTCTCTATGGATCCTGAGAAACTTTCGGCTGTACTAAAATGGCCTCGACCTACGGGTCTTCGCTCTATACAACATTTTATGGGCTTCGCCAATTATTATCATTCATACGCAAGTTTTCTTCCTTGGTTAAACCTCTCACGGACATGACCAGGAGAGATGCTGATCCACAGCATTGGTCACATGAAGCCTTTACTGCCTTTGAGTCTCTCACAGTCGCCTTTGCTGCTGCTCCTATACTGGCACACCCTAACCCTGCCTTACCATTCATTCTTGAAGTTGATGCATCTGAGACAGGAGTAGGCGCCCTCCTGTCTCAACGTCCTAACCCTGAGAGCTCCAGGCATCCGTGCGGGTATTTCTCGAGGAAATTGAACCCGACGGAATGCAATTACCAGATTGGTGATAGAGAACTTCTAGCCATCATTTTAGCTCTCAAAGAATGGAGGCACCTTCTTGAGGGTACTTCAGTGCCAATCCTCATTCTCACAGACCACAAGAATGTTACATATCTTTCCGAAGCTAAGCGGCTTTCCCCCCGGCAAGCTAGATGGCTCTCTTCCTATCAAGATTCAATTATGTGGTTTCTTCCTTGCCCGGTACTAAAAACATTCGGGCTGATGCCTTGTCTCGACAGTTCTCCCCTCCATCTAGAGAGGAGATAACCCCCTACTCCTGTGATTCCTCCGGACCATATACTGGCAACCATCCGTACTAACCTCACCTCACCCCTAGACGAGGAGATTCTGGCTGCACAAATTAATGCTCCTCCAGAGAAACCTAATGGCCGTTGTTTTGTACCTATTAACCTCCGTACGAAACTATTGAGTACATACCACGACCCCAAAGCAGCTGGACATCCAGACAAAAACCAGTTAATCTGGTCTGTCTCCCGGCAATTTTGGTGGCCTAGTCTCCGTTCGGATGTCACCGCTTTTGTAGCTGCCTGTCCTGTGTGCGCTCAAAATAAAACCCCACGACGCCCTCCAGTGGGTCTCCTGCAAACCATACCTAATGGTGAACGACCCTGGACCCACTTGTCCATGGATTTTATCGTAGATCTTCCGGTCTCCCGTGGCAATACAGTCGTTCTCATGGTTGTTGACCGATTCTCGAAGATGTTGCATTGCATTCCCTTGAAAAAACTACCAACTTCCCAGGAACTTGCAACAGTTTTTGCTCAGGAGGTCTTTCGTTTGCATGGGTTACCCAAAGTGATAGTCTCAGATAGGGGTAGCCAGTTCGTGTCCAGATTTTGGAGAGCCTTTTGTACACAAATGGGAATTCAGCTTTCCTTCTCCTCGGCCTACCACCCGCAATCCAATGGTGCAGCGGAACGAGCTAACCAAACACTGGAACAGTTTCTGCGTTGCTACATTTCTGACCACCAGAACAACTGGTCTGATATGCTACCCTGGGCGGAGTTTGCCCACAATAGTGCGATTAATGCCTCCTCCCGGCTATCCCCATTCTTGGCAAACTATGGGTTTCAACCGTCTATTTTGCCTGATACGTTCTTGCCACAGGGGATACCGGCATTGGAGGAACATCTCAGGGAACTCCGTTCCACTTGGGTGCAGGTTCAGAATTCTTTGCAACGCGCAATGCAGAACTACAAACTCCAGGCCGACCGCAGACGCCTTCCTGCACCTACCTATCAGGTCGGAGAGAGGGTCTGGCTGTCTTTCCGCAACCTATGCCTCCGTGTTCCCTCACAAAAACTGGCACCCTGATACGTTGGGCCATTTCGTATACTTCGAAGGGTTAACCCTGTAGCTTACGCACTTGACCTTCCTGCTAACATGCGCATCTCAAATGTTTTCCATGTTTCCCTCTTGAAACCGTTGGTTTGTAATCGCTACACCACCTCAGTGCCACGTCCACGTCCTGTTCTGATTGACAATCATGAGGAATATGAAATACGCAGCATCATTGACTCACGGGTCTTCAGAGGACAGATCCAATACTTGGTGCACTGGAAATGATACGGTCCAGAGGAACGCTCCTGGGTTCCAGCCTCTGAGATGGGGGGAGTCGTTGAGGGGGAGGTACTGTCAGGGTTTCTTTGCTGTTTTAAACAGCAACCCTTTCTGTTTCAGTAAATGAGTTTTCAGCTGCAATTACTATGAGCTCCTTCTGCTTTTTGCCACGGTTACTCACCTGAGAGTAGTAATCAACCCTGCTGCTAATCAGTTCTGCCTATTTAAGCAGCAAATCCCAGAACCTCCTTGCCCTTGCGTATCACCGGGACAGATCCGACTACCTGACAAAACAAGCTTCCACCACCTGAAGCCGCGAACCCGGCACTCGGCCAGAGACTTGCCTTTTTTGTTCCAGGTATCAGGCACTCCCAGGGTCTGCACCTGGCACCCAGAAGGGATCGGATGAGCACAAGCAGTAAACAGCAGCCTGCCAAGCATGTCCCACTATAGCCAATCCTCCACACCATGCCTTTGATCACATGAACTGCTCTCTGCACATTAACTAATCGTAAAGTAGCAAGCGTTTAAACATGTCATTATTTCACCTCCTAAAGAGTTTATTGTCGTAGTTCCTTACATGCCTTTACCTTAACCGTTCATGTATTATGTTATTCACTAGTCTCATCTCATGGGGCGACTCACACTTGATTTATAACTAGTGGTGGAGCTGCTGATATAAATACACAGTTGATAACGTGCAAGCTACACCCTAAACATGACAGCCATCTTTCACAACAATGTACTGCTATATACTCATACCCTCCGTGCAACTAGCCATGATATACGCACGTTCAGCCTAGCATGCTCAAATATAACACACTTCTGTCTAAAAAAAAAAAAGAATGCAGCTCCCGAATGAATCTAAAATGGATGCTGTCCAGGAGGTGGGAGGGTCAGGGAGGGAGGGTCTGCTGCTGATTGGCTGGAATGTGTCTGCTGACTGTGAGGTACAGGGTCAAAGTTTACTCAATGATGACGAATAGGGGCAGACCGAACATTGCATATGTTCACCCACCGTGGCGAACGCGAACAATCTATGTTCGCCAGGAACTATTCGCCAGCGAGCTATTCGGGACATCTCTAGCCTTGAGGGTAGACATTTGTTCATGAGATAAATAGGGCAATACATTATTTGCAAGGGTATACTTTAAAACCCCAAACCAAATGAATACTCCAAGCATCATTACATGTTGTAGTTAATTTAGTACCAGGAGTACCCAGGCGCT
Organism: Pelobates fuscus; assembly: GCF_036172605.1. Classification (NCBI taxonomy): domain Eukaryota; kingdom Metazoa; phylum Chordata; class Amphibia; order Anura; family Pelobatidae; genus Pelobates; species Pelobates fuscus. The sequence continues at coordinate 210,817,437 of NC_086317.1, read as the reverse complement.
CCCCACCCATTGTAAGTAGTCAAACTGTTTTTAGAATGGTTTGACTTCTTACCTGTTTTCCGCAGGGCACCACTCCCCACTTCCACTACAGTTACAGGAGAACTGTAATCGCTCTGTTCAAACAAAGCATAGAGGTGTAGGGATCAGCTCAGGAAAGCAGTCACTTATGGCTCCCCTGTTACTGTTGTGAAAACGATGAGTCGCACCGTCAGACACCAGTTAGAAGTTATATCATTATAAAAAGGTTTGACTATATACAATGAGGTTGCTCAAAGGACACTGCTGACACCATAACAACTACAGTTTGTGGATAGAAGCAAAGTAATGCATCTTGGGCGTAAAAATCCAGTCCTAACCTCAACATCGGAAGAAAGGGATTTAGGGGTAATTATTTCAGATGACTTAAAGGGACACTATAGTCACTATAGTCACCAAAAGCATCTTCTCACTGTGATTTTCAAGAAGCGCGGAAGCCCTCTAGCGCGGAAGCCCTCTAGCGGCTGTCAATGAGACCGCCACTAGAGGCTGGATTAACCCATTTCTAAACATAGCAATTTCTCTGAAACTGCTATGTTTATAGAAAAAAAGGTTAATCCTAGCTGGACCAGGCACCCAGACCACCTCATTAAGCTGAAGTGATCTCGGTGCCTATAGTGGTCCTTTAACCCCTTAAGGACACATGACATGTGTGACATGTCATGATTCCATTTTATTCCAGAAGTTTGGTCCTTAAGGGGTTAAAGTCTGATTCAAAGTGAAAACATTTTTTTTTATGCAGGCTGTGTCAGTCTGAGTCAGGGCAGGGGAGGTGTGACAAGGGCTGCATAGACAGAAACAAAGTAATTCCAGTACTTTGGCAGTACATTGAGCAGTGAAACCTGAGAAGCGTGATCTATACACTAAAACTGCTTCATTAAGCTAAAGTTGTTTAGATGACTATAGTGTTCCTTTAAGGTAGGCAGACAATGTAATAGAGCAGGGATAGGCAACCTTCAGCATTCCAGATGTTTTAGACTACATCCCCCATAATGATCTGACACCCATAGTGCTGGCAAAGCATCATGGAGGTGTAAGGAGATAAGGATGCACCTAAAAGGTATTTGGAATGTTCAAAAATAATAAAAAAATTACCTATAAAACAGATAAAATACAAAGATAGAAATAAAAAATGTATATTTATAAAATATATATAAGATAAAAGTATTTGACATTGCGGCAGAGTGTCTAGTAATACAGCTAAGAGAAACATATTTTGGAGCCTGTTAAATATTACTTTCATGTCTCAACTACCTGAAGTAACAACTAGTAACTAGTAATTGTCTGTAATTGATAACAACTAATAATGTTGACCTTTTTGTTGAAATATTTAAGTAGCAAGCATTCTGCAATTAGTGACCAAAATATGGCATTGTTTGAAATCAAGTAAAAAACAACAAATTCATAATGAGTTCACAAAATATAAATTTAAAAAGGCATTTAAGCCAAAAAGTCATTAGATCAGAGTATCAAATATAAATGATAGTCAGAGGGAGTGAGACCAACCTTGATATCTTTTAAAGTAAATACATTCTAAAATCTTGATAAATACATTGTTGGTTCATTGAAATCAGAGATGTGTGTTGTAGTTGGTAAAACTCTGAAAATTGAAGAAATTGTAAATGCTTTTTTTTCCCAGTATATATCAAAGAACCATCTATGGCTGTATATATAAAAATTACTGTTACCACTATTTTTAATCTTCCAGCCTTTTATTTTGTATGAATCATATCAAAGTATTGGTGAAAAGAAGATGTAGTGTCCATATTTAAAAAGGGATCAAAACCTCTGCCCAAAACCCCTGCCCCCCAAAAAAGTGAACTTGACATATGTGTTAAACGATAATATTTAGGAATCCATTGTGACAACATCATTAGCAGGAATTAAAGGCGACAATGAGAAACATAACCACTACAGCTCACTGTCGTGGTTATGTTATCTAGATCACCACTGCTTTAACCCTGATTAAATATCAAACCATTTAGAAATGAATTCTAGTAAATCAGGGCTCTACACTGATGAACTGACCTCATCTTGGCCATATTGATAATGTGTAATTAACACATGCATATATGTCATGTTTTAAAGGATATTGTGGAAATGGAAAAGGAGAAGAGGCAGTCTACACAATTAAAGAAAGAATGGAAAAGTTTAATTTTGAACAGAGACTACGAATCTTTAAATGGTTACTTTAGAAAGAAAAGCATCTCAAAAGGGATATGATAACATTATGAAATATATAATCAAGGCCAGTACAATCGTTCTCTAGTAATCTTTTCTTTAAGAGGCCTGTACAATAAATCAGAGGCCATCCACTGACACTTGAAGAAAGGAGATTAAAGAGTTCTTAACAATATTAATAATAAATATGTGGAATTTTCTGCCTAACGATGTTGTTTTATATGATACTTTAAATATATATTTTTAAACTAAATGCCACAAGATATAATTGTTAATACGTGGGTTAACAGTTCATTGTTCCAAGGAGAAATCTGTTTTGGGACCTTTTGGAGTCATGGGATTTCTTCACATGTGTGCTTTGGTAGTCTCCTAGGGTAAGTAGTCAAACTATTTGTGAATGGTTTGACAACCTACAATTGATCCAACAGGTGCAGGTCAACTTCTCTTGTGCACCCAGAAGCTCTCTGCAGGATATTGCATTTTAGTTGGTAATGCATTCATAGTTGTCTTGGATGGAAGGTGCTGATGAAATCATTTGTAATGTAATCCTAGGATATCAGTGTCACCGCCATCCAAAACTTAGTACCAGACGAACTGGTCATACGCCTGATATTATTATTGTGACATAAGATGCGGTGTAAGATGGATGCTTGAAGTGGAGCTCCACTTTTTGAGTTCAGGTTTCCTATCAAATATTTCACCTCTGAGGGTGAGCAACCTTCTTGACAAAATTGATTACTACCTAGCAGGCCAGTGTGGAGAATGTAATGTGTAATCTTCAGGACCTTGGATCCCATATGCCCTTGTCAAGACAAAGATGGGGGGGGGGGGATGGGGGGATTTGCAGAGGCCCACAGCGGCCACAATGGCAAGCTTCAGCAAATGGAGGCCCAATTGGAAGATTGTGTACATTATATATAAGTTTGTGGCTCTGGAAAATTGTTAAAGACGAATCACCCGCCCTTGTGATGAATCCCCAAGTCTATAACATCAGCAGACTTACCTTCCTTATTTAATGGATTTTTCAAATTGATTGTCTCTGAAGTGTCTCACAATATGTTGCTCTTGGACAGGTCCCATCAGGTCCACAAAGTGAAGACCAATTTATTTGAAAAGAAAAATAGATCAGTTAGTTCCCAAACACCTACTACTCAGTGGTCAAAGGAAGAAGTGTGGTCATTTGACTCGAGTAGTTATGGGAAATTATTACTGGGTATTCAACAGACTATTTAGGTTTTATGTCAAAAGCATTCACTCTATTTTTTGTTCAGCTTTTCAACCACACACATGGCATAGTATCAGATTGAGGGATTATTGTATATATTCAAATCAGTTTGTCATGTTGGGATTTTTTTTTTCAACTTGATTTCTTTCATACAATCAAGCCTAGTCCATGGCAAAGCACTCCACCCACTTCTCATTTATAAATAATTATGAGGGTATGAATTTACAGTACTTTAATCTGGGTATATTTGCATATTGAGATAGGTGAGCATTGCAGCTTCTGTGTAGTAGTGTTTAACATTAGCATGTTCACAGTACAAATGGTGCAAGCTTGGTTTTGTACATGAGGCGACGAGGACATGGTTTAAACTCTTTACAATTACTCTACCTTTGTAAATGTCCCCTACTAAATCTCTAGTGAGCTTTACTTTATTATTTTGGAAAATTCCAAGTTCTGAGAAACCTTGATCAGACTGTGTGAGGTTTTTTGGTTATTTTTGTCAATCAATGTTTTATTGAGGTCATGCAAAGACAAACAAATCAAAGTATATGAGAGTCAAGCCAAATATTGGACATGTCACATTGCTGTATACATTCAGCCATTGTATAGTCAGATACATTACAGGGCATTACTCATGTCATACAATATATCTATACCGTAATTATATATTTACTTTTTATTACATTCTTTATTGGAATGTGTTGCTGATGTAGTTAGAGCTGTTTGCAATACAAGACCTAGCTTCAAAGTTAGCTTGTGGAGTGCAACGTTAAGAGTTTTAGGTATAGGTTCCCTACATTACATTGCTTCTCTGGCCGAGGCGTGGGCTTAGAGAAGTAGTGGGTGTCTCTGTTTTCTTGATCCATATAGCGTTGGGCTGCCATAGTGGCACATATTAAGGGTATCGTGTAGCGTAAGCCATTGTAAGCATTAGCAGTAGTCGTGATGTTCACGTCCCGGGATACTTTAGTCTAGGGCGTCGGTGTAGGTCTGGTATGCCCGGATGGGGGGGTCCAGTAACTTGGGGAAGCCCTTTTCCTCTAAATCCTGACACATTGTGGGAGTTAACCATTGGGCGATTACTTTGGGGTATCTGTGCTGAGTTGTACTTCGCATCTTTAGGCAGAGGATTTAAAGAGAAGGCCTGGTGTCGTGTGTGGAATTATCATAGATTTGACATTGCCCTTGGGACTGTGTTGGGCGTCCTGGTCAGTAAAGTGTTTTGTCGTTTCCCTTAGTGCGGGGTGTTCAGTGCGTCTGTATCTTAGGTTTAGTGTATTATGAAGAGGAGGGAAAGGAAGGGATCAGGAAGCGAGTGGAGGGAGAGAAGACTGTGTGGGGAGAGTAAATGTTAGAAGGGCTACGAGGCCTCGAGCTCTCCTCCCGCCCCCGGGCATCTATCTCCTCCTGCCCCCCTCGAAACAAATTCAACCCATGGGTACCAGGTCTGGGTACATTTGTCCGAGCGACCTTGCAGGGTCCTTTGCTTGTTGTAAATGTCTTCAACCCTGGCCACCCATTGCTGGAAGGTAGGTGCTACCGTTCGTTTCCAATGTGTCAGGATTAAGGATTTTTCTGCCGTGAGTAGGTGTATTGTAAGGCTCTTTTTGTATTCTACTGTGGGGAGCGTTGTATGATTAAGGAGCATCATCAGTGGCAGGAGGGTTAGGACCGTATCTGTGATTACACTTATCTTTAGTGATGTCCCGAACGGTTCGCTGGCGAATAGTTCCTGGCGAACATAGCATGTTTGCGTCCGCCACCGCGGGCGAACACATGCGATGTTCGGTCCGCCCCCTATTCTTTATCATTGAGTAAACTTTAACCCTGTACCTCACAGTCAGCAGACACATTCCAGCCAATCAGCAGCACACCCTCCCTAGCAGACCCTCCCACCTACTGGACAGCATCCATTTTAGATTCATTCGGAAGCTGCAACCATTTTATTTTATTTTTTCAATTTATTATTAATTTTTTTTATTTTTTTTTCAGTGCATATAAATGTTACAAGCAGATACTCCCCCAGACACTCTGTATTACTGCAGATACTCCCCCCAGACACTCTGTATTACTGCAGATACTCCCCCCAGACACTCTTTGTTACTGCAGATACTCCCCCCAGACACTCTTTGTTACTGCAGATACTCCCCCCAGACACTCTGTGTTACTGCAGATACTCCCTCCAGACACCCTGTGTTACTGCAGATACTCCCTCCAGACACTCTGTGTTACTGCAGATACTCCCTCCAGACACTCTGTGTTACTGCAGATACTCCCTCCAGACAATCTGTGTTACTGCAGATACTCCCTCCAGACACCCTGTGTTACTGCAGATACTCCCTCCAGACACTCTGTGTTAATGCAGATACTCCCTCCAGACACTCTGTATTACTGCAGATACTCCCTCCAGACAATCTGTGTTACTGCAGATACTCCCTCCAGACACCCTGTGTTACTGCAGATACTCCCTCCAGACACCCTGTGTTACTGCAGATACTCCCTCCAGACACTCTGTAATACTGCAGATACTCCATTCGGACACTCTGTGTTACTGCAGATACTCCCTCCAGACACCCTGTGTTACTGCAGATACTCCCTCCAGACACTCTGTATTACTGCAGATACTCCCCCCAGACACTGACACAGAGCAGAATAGGGACTGTTCCCCCTACATAGTGTCACTTGGCAGATATGGATTGACACCTATCCTAAGGATCCCTGAAACACACTGACACAGAGCAGAATAGGGACTGTTACCCCTACATAGGGTCACATGGCAGATGTGTATTGACACCTATCCTAAGGATCCCTGATACACACTGACACAAAGCAGAATAGGGATTGTTCCCCCTACATAGGATCACTTGGCAGATATGGATTGACACCTATGCTAAGGATCCCTGATACACACTGACACAGAGCAGAATAGGGACTGTTCCCCCTACATAGGGTCACTTGGCAGATATGGATTGACACCTATCCTAAGGATCCCTGATACACACTGACACAGAGCAGAATAGGGACTGTTCCCCCTACATAGGGTCACTTGGCAGATATGGATTGACACCTATCCTAAGGATCCCTGATACACACTGACAAAGAGCAGAATAGGGACTGTTCCCCCTACATAGGGTCACTAGGCAGATATGGATTGACACCTATCCTAAGGATCCCTGATACACACTGACACAGAGTAGAATAAGGACTGTTCCCCCTACATAGGGTCCCTTGGCAGATATGGATTGACACCTATCCTAAGGATCCCTGATACACACTGACACAGAGCAGAATAGGGACTGTTCCCCCTGCATAGGGTCACTTGGCAGATATGGATTGACACCTATCCTAAGGATCCCTGATACACACTGGGTGGGGGCCGTAAAAATAATGAGGGGGGACCTACTGTCCTCCTCCCGGCCCCCACCCCTGCGCGGTGGGTGGGGGCCATAAATCACAATGGGGAGGACCTACTGTCCTCTCCCCGACCCCACCCCTGCGCAGTGGGTGGGGGCCATAAAAATAATGAGGGGGACCTACTGTCCTCCCCCCCGGCCCCCACCCCTGCGCGTTGGGTGGGGGCCATAAATCACAATGGGGGGAGGACCTACTGTCCTCCCCCCGCCCCCACCCCTGCGCGGTGGGCGGGGGCCATAAAAATAATGAGGGGGACCTACTGTCCTGCTCCCCAGCCCGCACCCCTGCGCGGTGGGTGGGGGCCATGAATCACAATGGGGGGAGGACCTACTGTCCATAAAAATAATGAGGGGGGGACCTACTGTCCTCCCCCCGGCCCCCACCCCTGAGCGGTTGGTGGGGGCCCTAAAAAAACAATAAGGGGGGACCTACTGTCTCCCCAGCCCCCACCCCTTAGTGGTGGGTGGGGGCCCTAAATAAAAATCCCCCCCCCAATCAAAGGTGACTAGTGGTCCCCAAGCCCCTAGTCACCCACCCCCCACCCCCAAAAAAGTTACCCCCTACCTACCCCCTCACCCTAAAAAATAGTGAAGGGGGAATAAAATAACTAACCTGTAAAGAAAAATTTAACTTACCATTTGACGTCTTCTTTTTTCTAAAATCTAAATTGGTTAGATTCCAAGCCCACCAATCCGAGTTCTCTTTGTCATTTTACACAGCATGGGGAAATTCCTTTCCCCATGACAAAGAGAACTCTGATTGGTGGGCTTGGAATCTAACCAATCAGAGTGCTTTGTGTCATTTTACACAGCGTGGGAAAGTTCTTTGGTATTTTCCCCACGCTGTGTAACATTACAAAGAGCACTGTGATTGGTGGGCTTGGAATCTAACCAATCAGAGTGTTCTGTGTCATTTTACACAGCGTGGGAAAGTTCTTGGAATTTTCCCACGCTGTGTAAAATGACAAAGTGCACTCTGATTGCTGGGCTTGGAATCTAACCAATCAGAGTGTTCTGTGTCATTTTACACAGCGTGGGAAAGTTCTTTGGAATTTTCCCACGTTGTGTAAAATGACAAAGAGCACTCTGATTGGTGGGCTTGAAATCTAATCAATCAGAGTGCTCTGTGTCATTTTACACAGCGTTGGAAAGTTCTTTGGAATTTTCCCACCCTGTGTAAAATGACAAACAGCACTCTGATTGGTGGGCTTGGAATCTAACCAATCAGAGTGCTCTATGTCATTTTACACAGCGTGGGAAAATTCCAAAGAACTTTCCCACGCTGTGTAAAATGACAAAGAGCACTCTGATTGGTGGGCTTGAAATCTAATCAATCAGAGTGCTCTGTGTCATTTTACACAGCGTGGGAAAGTTCTTTGGAATTTTCCCCACGCTGTGTAAAATGACAAAGAGCACTCTAATTGGTGGGCTTGGAATCTAACCAATCAGAGTGTTCTGTGTCATTTTACACAGCGTGGGAAAGTTCTTTGGAATTTTCCCACGCTGTGTAAAATGACAAAGAGCACTCTGATTGGTGGGCTTGGAATCTAAACAATCAGAGCGCTCTGTGTCATTTTACACAGCGTGGGAAAATTCCAAAGAACTTTCCCACGCTGTATAAAATGACACAGAGCACTGTTATTGGTGGGCTTGGAATCTAACCAATCAGAGTGCTCTGTGTCATTTTACACAGCGTGGGAAAGTTCTTTGGAATTTTCCCACACTGTGTAAAATGACAAAGAGCACTCTGATTGGTGGGCTTGGAATCTAACCAATCAGAGCGCTCTGTGTCATTTTACACAGCGTGGGAAAGTTCTTTGGAATTTTCCCCACGCTGTGTAAAATTACAAAGAGGACTCTGATTGGTGGGCTTGGAATCTAACCAATCAGAGTGTTCTGTGTCATTTTACACAGCGTGGGAAAGTTCTTTGGAATTTTCCCCACGCTGTGTAAAATGACAAAGAGCACTCTGATTGGTGGGCTTGGAATCTAACCAATCAGAGTGCTCTGTGTTATTTTACACAGCGTGGGAAAATTCCAAAGAACTTTCCCACGCTGTGTAAAATGACAAAGAGAACTCTGATTGGTGGGCTTGGAATCTAACCAATCAGAGTGCTCTGTGTCATTTTACACAGCGTGGGAAAGTTCTTTGGAATTTTCCCCACGCTGTGTAAAATTACAAAGAGCACTCTGATTGGTGGGCTTGGAATCTAACCAATCAGAGTGTTCTGTGTCATTTTACACAGCGTGGGAAAGTTCTTTGGAATTTTCCCACGCTGTGTAAAAGGACAAAGAGCACTCTGATTGGTGGGCTTGGAATCTAACCAATCAGACTGCTCGGTGTCATTTTACACAGTGTGGGAAAGTTCTTTGGAATTTTCCCACGCTGTGTAAAATGACAAAGAGCACTCTGATTGGTGGGCTTGGAATCTAACCAATCAGAGCGCTCTGTGTCATTTTACACAGCGTGGTAAAATTCCAAAGAACTTTCCCACGCTGTGTAAAATGACACAGAGCACTGTTATTGGTGGGCTTTGAATCTAACCAGAGTGCTCTGTGTCATTTTACACAGCGTGGGAAAATTCCAAAGAACTTTCCCACGCTGTGTAAAATGACAAAGAGAACTCTGATTGGTTAGATTCCAAGCCCACCAATCAGAGTTCTCTTTGTCATTTTACACAGCGTGGGAAAGTTCTTTGGAATTTTCCCACGCTGTGTAAAATGACACAGAGCGCTCTGATTGGTTAGATTCCAAGCCCACCAATCAGAGTGCTCTTTGTCATTTTACACAGCGTGGGAAAATTCCAAAGAACTTTCCCACACTGTATAAAATGACACAGAATACTCTGATTGGTTAGATTCCAAGCCCACCAATCAGAGTGCTCTTTGTCCTTTTACACAGTGTGGGAAAATTCCAAAGAACTTTCCCACGCTGTGTAAAATGACACAGAACACTCTGATTGGTTAGATTCCAAGCCCACCAATCAGAGTTCTCTTTGTCATTTTACACAGCGTGGGGAAATTCCTAAGAACTTTCCCACGCTGTGTAAAATGACAAAGAGAACTCTGATTGGTGGGCTTGGAATCTAACCAATCAGAGTGTTCTGTGTCATTTTACACAGCGTGGGAAAGTTCTTTGGAATTTTCCCCACGCTGTGTAAAATTACAAAGAGCACTCTGATTGGTGGGCTTGGAATCTAACCAATTAGAGTGTTCTGTGTCATTTTACACAGCGTGGGAAAGTTCTTTGGAATTTTCCCACACTGTGTAAAAGGACAAAGAGCACTCTGATTGGTGGGCTTGGAATCTAACCAATCAGAGTGTTCTGTGTCATTTTACACAGTGTGGGAAAGTTCTTTGGAATTTTCCCACGCTGTGTAAAATGACAAAGAGCACTCTGATTGGTGGGCTTGGAATCTAACCAATCAGAGCGCTCTGTGTCATTTTACACAGCGTGGGAAAATTCCAAAGAACTTTCCCACGCTGTGTAAAATGACACAGAGCACTGTTATTGGTGGGCTTGGAATCTAACCAATCAGAGTGCTCTGTGTCATTTTACACAGCGTGGGAAAGTTCTTTGGCATTTTCCCACACTGTGTAAAATGACAAAGAGCAGTCTGATTGGTGGGCTTGGAATCTAACCAATCAGAGTGCTCTGTGTCAATTTACACAGCGTGGGGAAATTCCAAAGAACTTTCCCACGCTGTGTAAAATGACAAAGAGAACTCTGATTGGTGGGCTTTGAATCTAACCAGAGTGTTCTGTGTCATTTTACACAGCGTGGGAAAGTTCTTTGGAATTTCCACACGCTGTGTAAAATGACAAAGAGAACTCTGATTGGTGGGCTTGGAATCTAACCAATCAGAGTGCTCTGTGTCATTTTACACAGCGTGGGAAAATTCCAAAGAACTTTCCCACGCTGTGTAAAATGTCACAGAACACTCTGATTGGTTAGATTCCAAGCCCACCAATCAGAGTTCTCTTTGTCATTTTACACAGCGTGGGAAAATTCCTAAGAACTTTCCCACGCTGTGTAAAATGACACAGAGCACTGTGATTGGCGGGCTTGGAATCTAACCAATCAGAGTGCTGTGTGTCATTTTACACAGCGTGGGAAAGTTCTTTGGAATTTTCCCATGCTGTGTAAAATGACAAAGAGCACTCTGATTGGCTTAAACCAGCCAATCAGAGTGTTCTTCGCCTAATTGCAGGGCGTGGCAAGGCTTTGTAAGCCTTCCCCCGCCCTGCAGAGCTCAGTCTGCGCGGAGCCCTCCATGGGTGAAGATGGATAATTTTGTTAGCGCTCGTTTTTTTTTTTTTATTGCGTCGGTTCTTATTGCTTTTTATTTGGCCTTTTTTGGGGCTGAAAAAAGAATAGTTTAGAAAAAAGAAGACGTCAAATGGTAAGCTGAATTTTTCTTTACAGGTTAGTTATTTTATTCCCCCTTCACTATTTTTAGGGTGAGGGGGGTAGGTAGGGGGTAACTGTTTTTGGGGTGGGGGTTGGGTTACTAGGGGTTTGGGGACCCCTAGTTACCTTTGATTGGGGGTGGAATTTTTATTTAGGGCCCCCACCCACCACTCAGGGGTGGGGGCTGGGGGGGGACAGTAGGTCCCCCCCTTATTGTTTTTTTAGGGCCCCCACCCACCGCTCAGGGGTTGGGGCCAGTGGAGGAGGACAGTAGGTCCCCCCTCATTATTTTAATGGCCCTTACCCACCGCGCATGGGTGGGGGCGGGGGGAGGACAGTAGGTCCTCCCCCCATTGTGATTTATGGCCCGCACCCACCGCGCAGGGGTGGGGGCCGGGGGGGAGGACAGTAGGTCCCCCCTCATTATTTTTATGGCCCCACCCACCGCGCAGGGGTGGGGGCCGGCGGGGAGGACAGTAGGTCCACCCTCATTATTTTTATGGCCCCCACCCACCACGCAGGGGTGGGGGGAGGACAGTAGGTCCTCCCTCATTGTGATTTATGTCCCCCACCCACCGCGCAGGGGTGGGGGCCGGGGGGGAGGACAGTAGGTCCCCCCTTATTATTTTTATGACCCCCACCCACCGCGCAGGGGTGGGGGGAGGACAGTAGGTCCTCCCCCCATTGTGATTTATGGCCCCCACCCACCGCGCAGGGGTGGGGCGGGGGGAGGACAGTAGGTCCCCCCCAGTGTGTATCAGGGTCCCTGAGGACAGATGTCAATCCATATCTGCCAAGTGACCCTATGTAGGGGGAACAGTCCCTATTCTGCTCTGTGTCAGTGTGTATCAGAGATCCTTAGGATAGGTGTCAATCCATATCTGCCAAGTGATCCTATGTAGGGGGAACAGTCCCTATTCTGCTCTGTCAGTGTGTATCATGGTGTCTGACGACAGGTGTCAATCCATATCTGCCAAGTGACCCTATGTAGGGGGAACAGTCCCTATTCTGCTCTGTGTCAGTGTGTATCAGGGATCCTTAGGATAGGTGTCAATCAATATCTGCCAAGTGACCCTATGTAGGGGGAACAGTCCCTATTCTGCTCTGTGTCAGTGTGTATCAGGGATCCTTAAGATAGGTGTCAATCAATATCTGCCAAGTGACCCTATGTAGGGGGAACAGTCCCTATTCTGCTCTGTGTCAGTGTGTATCAGGGATCCTTAGGATAGGTGTCAATCCATATCTGCCAAGTGACCCTATGTAGGGGGAATAGTCCCTATTCTGCTCTGTGTCAGTGTGTATCATTGTCTCTGAGGACAGGTGTCAATCCCTATGTCAAGGTGTCAATGTGTCATATGTCAGGTGTCAATCCATATCCATTGTGATTTAGGAATGTTAGGTGATTTGTGCCCTTTATGGATTAAAACCAGACTCTGCATCAACTGTGTAATTTTCCATGGGAGTTTTGCCATGGATCCCCCTCCGGCATGCCACAGTCCAGGTGTTAGTCCCCTTGAAACAACTTTTCCATCACTTTTGTGGCCAGAAAGAGTCACTGTGGGTTTTAAAATTCGCCTGCCCATTGAAGTCAATGGCGGTTCGCCCGGTTCGCGAACGTTTGCGGAAGTTCCCGTTCGCCGTTCGCGAACCGAAAATTTAGTGTTCGCGACATCACTACTTATCTTACTGTTAACCATCCGCCAGTAGGGGGTTATGAGTGGGAATGACCACCAAATATGTATTCCAGTGCCAGTGCCCGCCCTGCATCTCCAGCAGTCACCCAAGATGGATTCGTGGACATGTCGGAGGGTGTCAGGGGTCTTGTACCAGTGTGTCAATAGTTTGTAGTTGGTTTCCTGGTATTTTGAGCAAATGGATCCTTTATGTGTCAGTAGGAAGATTTTATCCCATTCCCGGTATGTGAGCTCGGTCTCCGTGGCCCGTTCCCATTTTGCTGTGAATCCCAGTGGGGGTCTATCTCCACTGGACATAAGGGTGGAGTATAATATCGACACCCCGTGAGATAGGTGTTGTCTGGTTGTTCATATGTGTTCCATGTACGTCAGGGATCTGTGTAGGTGGCTCTTTCCTTTAATGGTCGTGTAATAGGTCTTGATCTGGTGGTAGTGAAATTCATCTAACTGTGTCAGTCTGTGGTGTGGATAAAGGTCCATTATCGGTTTGAGTGTTTGCTCAGTACTCCAATTGTGTATGTAGACCCAGGAAGCACGTTAATCTTGACCGCGCTGATACATCCGAACCCCGAGATATAGTGGGTTGACCAGCTGTGGAGGTCTTTCTACGGAGTTGTTAGGATCGGGAGGTAGTTTATCCAGTATAGAAGTGTGAGGTCGGCCGGCAGCCAGACTCCGAGATACCGAGGTTTGACATCGCAGAGTTTGAATGGGAATTGTGAGATGAGTTGCCTATGATGGTCAGGGTTCCGAGTTACTGGCATAGCTTCGGATTTGCACAGGTTGAGTTTTATATTGGATACCATGTTGTACATCCTAAAGGCTTCCAGCAGGTTTGGGATGGAGATTCCCGGTTGTTCTAAGAAAAATAGTGTATCGTTGGCGTAGGCCGCCACCCGATGCTCGACATCTCCCACTCGGAGCCCCGAGATTCCCCCGTCCTATCTGACCGCCTCCAGAAAAGGCTTGAGAGAGAGGGCAAACAGGAGGGGGGACTGGGGGCATCCCTGTCTGGTGCCATTGCGGATGGGGAATGGTTTCGTCAGGACCCTGCTGATGCGTATGCGTGCTGTTGGGGAGGTGTATAATGCCACTACCCAAGCCCGTAGGGTGGGGCCAAAGCCCATGTGTCGTAGGGTTTCCGCTAAGTAAGTCGAGTCAACCGGATCAAAAGCATTTTCAGCGTCGGTGGAGTGGAGTACCACATCTTTCCCGGTGTGCTTCGCGAAGTGGATGACGTTGAGGGCCCTTGTGGTATTGTCTCTTGCTTCTCATCCTGGTATAAATCCGACTTGGTAGGGATGGACTAGGTCCGGGAGGATCCACATGAGTCGGAGTTCCAGGGCCTTCGCGAAGAGCTTTATGTCTGCGTTCAAGAGCGATATTGGTCGTAACCTGCGCAACAGGTCAGGTCTTTGCCCTCTTTAGGGATGACCGTCACAGTTGTGGCTAGAGTGTCGGATGAGAACTGTCCGCCTGAGCAAATCGAGTTTAGGCCTATAAGGACTCTCGGCAGCAGTATGTCTTTGAAAGTGGTTAGGTATGTTACTGGGAGGCCATCCGGGCCAGGCGCCTTGTGGGGTTTGGATTGTTTCAGGGCGGCCGCTAATTCTTCGAGCGTCAGGGGTAGCTCCAATTCTGTCGCCGACTCCGGGGATATTGTGCGTGCAACATGCTGTTCGAGGTATTCCATGATGCGTTGTCCGTGGCGTTGCGCAGCTGCGCCCCTCCTGGTCTGTGTCTGGTTGTACAAGTCATTGTAGTAATTTTGGAAGGCTTCTAGGATGCCTTCTGGGAGCCTGGTGATGTGGTGACCCTTGGTCCATATCTAGTGGATGTGTTGTCTCTTTCTCTTGTCTTTCAACATCCGAGCTAGCAGACGACCACTTTTGTTCGAGTGTTCGTAGAACAACCTGGCCGATTTCCGTATGATGAACTGAAGCCCTCGGGACAGGAGGTTACTGAGTTCCCTACGGGCCTCTGTGAGTTGCAGGTATGTACTGTCCTCTAATGTGTGTTTGTAGTCCTGTTCCAGTGCGGCTATGCGTCTTGTTAGATCAGTCGTGAGTTGTGTCCTGTCTCTTTTACGTTGTGTGCATTCTGCGATAAAATTACCGCGCATGACACATTTGTGTGCCTCCCAGAGATTCAGCGGGGGCATGTCAGGTGTGCCATTCATGTCGAAGAATTGTTGGAGAGTTTGGGCGGCCTTGTCTGTGAACCCTACGTCATTCAACAGGCTTTTATTTATTTTCCAGTGGCGTTCAATGGGTTTAACCCCTTAAGGACACATAACATGTGTGACAAGTCATGATTCCCTTTTATTCCAGAAGTTTGGTCCTTAAGGCGTTAAACAATGGGGAGCTAGTGCAGTCTGTCACAGGTGCTTGGTCTGTATGGTCTAAAAGTCTAATGTCTGAGTCTTGTAGGATTGTCAGGTATTCCTGGGCCATGAAGATGTAGTCTATTCGGCTGTAGTGTTTGTGTACGGCCGAATAGAAGGTGTAATCTCGGCTGTCTGGATGTACCGCCCTCCAGCAATCTACCAGTCCCATCTGGCCTATTGATCTGAGAGCTGACCAGAGGCAGTGTGAGGGGACTGCACTGGTTCCTCTAGAGGAGTCCAGACTTGGGTCCAGGGGTAGGTTAAGGTCTCCAGTCACCATTAGCAAACCCTCCCTAAATTTTTCTAGCTTGGCCATCGTTTTGACCAAGAATGCATGTTGTTTTTTGTAGGGGCTGTAAAGGCATGCAAAAGTATAGGTATGTTCCGCTATGGTACCCTTGAGGAATAAAAACCTCCCGTCTGGGTCTGACAACTGTGGTGTACAAAGGAACGGGACGGTGTGGGAGAAAAGTATTGCTACGCCTGCTCTCTTCGAGTCTGTGTGGTTCGAGTAGTAAGCGAGGGGGAAGCATTTGTTCCCTAGTTTCGGTGCCCCTGGGCCCTTGAAATGCGTCTGCTGCAAGAACGCTATGGACACCCTTTCAGACCACAGCCTGTGGAGGAGATGGGACCGCCTCTCCGGGGAATTTAGGCCCCGGACATTGTTGGACCAGTACTTAAGGAGCGCCGGTTGGGGTCCCATCCTGACTCCCAGGGCGGGAGGGAAGGGGGGCGGGGCCCGAGATGAATGTATAGGATATGTAAAGAGTTGGGGGGGGCGGAGAGGAGGCTGGATGGGTAGAGGGTTGGGGGGGTGATATATGGAGGGGTGTCCGGTTGTGTGGTACGTTAGGCAAAATCGATCTTAGATCGGGTTGTTTTGTTCGACTGGGGGGAGGTTGTTCCGGCCCAGTGTTCGTATTTACAGGGAAGATCACCTGACGTGAGTAACCGTGTCTCTGTCTCCGGTGGCACCCAACCCGTGGGGTGCATCTACAATTGTGATGAGCGGGCGTACAGATGGGGTGTGTTGCAGGCGTGTCGTGCAACCCTTGTATAGATGGGGGGGCTCTCCTGGTGGTCGGGGTCAGTTATTATGGTGGCCGGTCTACTGGAGAGGGCCCTGTGGATTGTCAGCGCCCCTTCTGCCCTACCTATGTCCCCTTATGCTCACGTCGGGCTCAATTAGTCGTATGTGGGCCCGTTCCCAGCTGTTGGGTGGCGTGTCCCTGAGAATCTAGCTGTGCGTGCGCATGAGTTAAGTAGACAGACGTAAACAACATCATCATTAGTGCAACTTGAACGATAACTTAGGGAAATTCTTGGAAAACATTTGAATAATTTTGAAATAATGCCTCCCCGGTCTCCCGACCGCTGCAACCTTTGCTCCCTGTCTACGCTGGGCAGCAGTCAAGTAGCCATGGGTGCTGCAGGCATGAGGCTCCCTCCCCGAGATCCCTCCACCCGGGCCCCCTCCCCTCGGGTTCCCACCACCCTCTCCAGGCCGACAAATACCAAATTATGCCGGGGGGTATGTTAATTCGTGATATAATTCGTGTTATCCCAGTCCGTGCCGTGTGAGACGTTGCAAGGTGGCCTGTTGGCATCGGGGTTGCCAATAGGTGTAGCAGGCCCACCTCGCAGCCCCCTTCTTTTCCCCGTTCCCCCTTCAAAAGCCATGGGTCCGTAGCAATCTTCCCCTGTGTCCCATTTATGGTACTGCCTTGTCCCCGTACCCGGCAAACCCGGTCCCACCCAAACCCCAGGATCCCCGCGGTCACCTGCATTATGGTGTCCGGGTTAGGGTCGTGTGTAAAAATGAGAGTACATACCCCCGTGGTTGAGACCCTCATGGTAGGCAGGAAGCTCAGTGGTCTGGTTGCTGTGTGCTGGGTCCAGGTTCGGATTGACCGGTCGGGACGGGCACAGACCTTGTGGTAGTTCTTCATTCCTCTGGTCCCACTAGGCCTCCCCTGAGTCGCTGTGGCCTGCGTTCAGGGCTTCCGCGGATGTTGTGTGCTGGTTCAGTGGGGCCAGTAGCTGTGGCCGGCGGGCCTTCAAAGATCCAGCTAGGGACATTGACGTGTGGGAGGCCTGTAGCTCGTAGGAAGTGTGGGACCTCATTGGGCAAGGGAATGGTGTGCAAGTGGTTGTCGACTTTGGCCTGCAGGCTGAACGGGAACCCCCATTTATATAAGATGCTCTTTTCTTGCAGTAGGCGTGTGATTGGGCTCAGGGCCCGGTGGGTGTCCAGAGAGAGTATGGACAAGTCCTGGTAGAGTGAGACTTGCGCGTCCATGAACGGGATATTGTGTTGCGCTCTCGCTGCCCTCATGATTGATTCTTTCAGCTGAAAAGAGAGTAGGCAGCAGATTATGTCCCTGGGTAGGCCGTCCCTCCTGGGGTTCCGCAAGGCCCGGTGTGCCCTCTCGATGCCGAAGTCTGGCGGTGCACTGTCTCCGAGTAACTGGGAGAACAGGCTCGTTAGCATTTCATGTGGGTTTTCACCCTCTGTCTCTCGTATGCCCCGGACGCGTATATTGTTTCGCCGGCCTCTGTTGTCGATGTCTTCTACTTGTCTCCTGAGGTCGAGGATGATATTGCCCTGTCTGATAGCCGCCAGTTCTGCAGCTTGGTGGTGCTGCTCCGCTTGCATGTAGTCGACCTCCAGGTCATCTACCTGGTCCTCGAGTGCCGTAAGGTCGTTCTGCACCGCCGTGGTTTCTTCCCGGATTACTGAGCGGAGCTCCGACACCATCTCAACTTTATCTTTACGAGTGAGCATGCTCGCGGAGATGGCGGCCAGGTCTGCAGAGATTTGGGAGAGGGCATCTGCGTCCTGGGAGCCCGGCGTTGAGCCTGCCATGCTCGCAGAGCCGGGGGAGGTAGACGCCATATTCTCTTGGTCCCGGGCGCCGTGTAGGCCATGTGGCATAGAGAGGTAGTCATCCATGGGGCCAGGTTGCTGTCGGTGCTGTGTAGCTTGCGCCAGCCCTGGAGTGGCTGGTGGTTTAGTTTTCCCCATAACATTGCCGTTATTTGGGGAGTTTTAAGGCTTTTGCGGATTGGGGCCTAGGAGCTCGAGTCTCGTGCGTCCTACTCCATGAGTAGCCAAGCCACGCCCCCCAATTGTGTAAGTTTTATTATTTTTATCTATGTGTAAAAATTTACCTATAGACACAATTTGACTTGAATGCCTCCTATAGACTTTAAGCTTGTTTGAGCAGGGTCCTCTCCAACCTATCGTTCCTGTAAGTTTTCTTGTAATTGTCCTATTGATAGTTAAATCCCCCCTCTCATAATATTGTAAAGCGCTACAGAATCTGTTGGCGCTATATAAATGGTGATAATAATAATAATTCAGTGATTTTATGAAGGATATATAACAGATGGTGCTGATACAGACAACATGTGTGCCTCCATGCAGGATTTCAAAATCCATATTTTTTTATGTAACATTCCTATATTGGATCTGCTTTTGGATTACACCTCCATGTTGTAATGCTGTCGCCCACCCCATGTGTTTCCTATTAAGGGTTAATAAATGTGTAGGGGATTAGAAAAATAGCCATTTCTGTCACATTAGAGATTTTTGCCTTTTAGCTGAAAGCAGCAAAGTGAATTGTTAGTGTAGAACTCAGGTGAGCTTACACTTTAATGGCCAGTTATTTAAATGTGTATAGGGATTTGGGATAGTGCGCAAGTAACTTTTTCTTTGGTAACTTTGTTTTTTATTGTATTATTGTGGCTGATGTGTACTATAGTCATTGCTCCCACCCTGGAGTAGTAGGAGTTTAAGCGCAGGGCTTAATCTTGAACGTTTCCATGAATGCTGCTTGTTTACCTCAGCTCTGCCTCTCTTATTATCTATCTGTGTATTGTATGATTTTGTTTTTGTTTATTTTTTGTATTTGCTTATATAAGACATTAACACACAAAGATGCTCCTAAATGAGCCAAAATGATGTGCACTTTTTAAGATATTTATGATTTTCGATCATGCTCAAGATGCTAAGTGTCTTGCTGCTGTGAGAGACTTTTCTGTTGACATTTAACTGATAGAGTAGACCTATATACACCACATGTACAAATTCAAAGCACCCTCCGTCGCATACTGTTATTAACTTCTTTTTTTCAAAATCTTTATTTAGCAAACTGGCAATTAAATTATCAACAGTTGAAACATACATACATATGTAAATAAGACTTAGAGCATGGAAAAACAATGTCAAGGCAAAGGAGCAGGTTGGGAGAAGCAAGTGGACACATACCAGATATAGCCAACTTGAGCTGAACAACTCTGAAGTGAGGCTGTAAGTGTCTCCATGGAGTGAAACTCTCCTACCTTCATAATCCACCCTTTGACTACGTATCTCACTTTGACTAATGGATGCAATCAGTGCAGCAATCCAAAATCCCACTGGATGGAGCAGATACAGACGTTTTAAGGTCCACCAAGAATGTGAGTGGAATCAGTGGTGCCAAATTATAATTTTATGTATTGGCACACCCATTCTTCGCAAAGTGTTCACACACCATACCGGAGCTTGCACGGATAATGGGAAAGTTATTTTTTTTTTTTGGTTACAGCTTAAAATTTCCCTTTTTGCATGCATTAAACTGTAACGGATCGCCTGGCACCCCGACTGGGTACCTCCGTTAAAGGATGCTCCTAGCGCTTCCTGAGGCCTCCAAGCACTCTAGCCGACACCACAATCACCGAATCAGAGAAGCATATGAATCCTCTCAAGCCTCTGAATGCTGTAGACAGTTGAATAGGAACCATATGAATAGGTTTGCACTCCTAGCAGTCAAACTGGAACAGCATGCAATAACTCCTCCCCCAATAATGAGACGACACTTCACTTTGAGGGTAAAACAGGAACTTCTGGACTGGCACATCCAGCCTGGCTTTTATTACACTTGTACACTTACAGGCCACACCCAGGGGGAGGCATAAAATAACCAATGACATAGATGTTACCTCCCACACATCCCCTCCCCTTAGTGTGACACATAATAATAATCACATAATCCCATTATTTATTCAGTTTAAAATATACTTTTTACACAACTTTCATAACTCTAAAACCATACATCACATTCACATAAAAATGCATATCCACAATCAATCCATTCAGGGGAACAACATATTAAAAAATGGCATGAATCCGACCAGGGGTTCACAAGTTACTAAAAGTATCTTTTGTCCCTACTAGCCGCATGGCAAACCGTTTTAGACAGATTTTACCTAGGCCTCTATCCTGGAGACAAAGAGGAAAGTAATCCAATTATCCAGGCTAGAAGCAGACTCCATTAACCACATGGTTACAGAAAGACATAAAACACTTTAAAATACAGAAAGTTACTTTTTATCCATAACACACAGACATTTCACATATCCCCAGATAGCTGGGATCTGAGCGCACAAAACTACCGAATAGCGCGCAGATCCTATTCACACAGTACAATTGCCATGGAGCTAAAGTCTTTCCCATAGTCTTTCATTATATGAATAGGCTCCATGGTATAGCTATCTGGGTTAACACATTCACATAAAGTCTGGTCCATAGTCCAAAGGCAAGAGGCGGGCAAGCAGCCCCCTCCAAGGACACGTGGCGAGGTCGGTTTCGCCACATAAACTGTAGACGCAATATTGGTGGCAGAGCCTGCCTTCTTGCCATAGTGCATCCAGCTGATATATTTTTCCCAGGAAAACGCACACGCACCTGGACATAGACCTAATCTTAAAGAAAACATTATTATGCAGACCAGGCAACCTCTTTTCTTTGCTTCATGGTCTTGTTTTGACGCTCATATCCCCAACTAAGGGGCTTTTGGCAGTGGACAGGGATAATCATGGGCATTCTGACCAGTCTGTGGCTATGCAGCTTCACATGCAGCAAACTACAATGCACTGTGTCTTAGTGTGCGTGTCTGTTCACTAGTGTATGTGTGTCTGTCAGTTAATGTGTGTGTGTGTGTGTATTTAGAAGGTGGTCATGACTAGGAGAGCACCACTGCATACAAAGACATACATACACAGGCTTATACTCATACAGATACAGGCACACAGAGCAGAGGTGGATTCAGGGTGTAATCTCGGGAATGGCACTGGTAGTGGGTTGTAGTGGCTGTAATTGAAAAGTTAGGGGATGTAGTAGGGGGCTCGGGGCTGTTGTGGGGGGACTGGAGCTGTAGTGAAGGGCACAGACTGTAATTGGGGGTTTAGGAAATGTAGTGGGGGGTAGAGGCTGAAGTAGGTTGATGGCTACAATTTGGGAAATGGGCTGTGGTGTGGGTGATATGGGTTGCAAATAGGGGGGCAGGGGCTGTAGTAGGGGTATGGGGGCTGTGGTAAGGGGACATGGGGCTGAGGGAGGGGGACACTGGGTCTGAGGAATGGGGACAGGGCAGAGAAAGGTGGAACTGGGGCAGAGGAGAGGGAACAGGGGCTGAGTAAGGGGACAGGGCTGAGGGAGGGGGACAGATGTTGCGGGGACATGGACTGAAGGAGGGGGACAGGGGCTGAGGAGAGGGTCAGCAGCTGACTAAGGGGACAGGTGCTGGAGAAGAGGGACAGGGGCTGCGTGAGGGGACAGGGGCTGAGTAAGGGGGACAGGGCTGATTAAGGGGGGCACAGGCTGATTCAGGGACAGGGGCTGGGGAGGGGAGTAACGAGACTGAGTAAGGAGACAGGGCTGGGGATTAGGGACAGGGGCTGAGTAGCGGGACAGGGGCTGAGTGGGGGGACAGTGGTGAGAATGGGGGACAGGGACTGAGTAGAGGGTCAGGGGCTGAGTGGGGGGACAGGAGCTGAGAAAGGGGGACAGGGGCTGAGAAAGGGGGACAAGGGTTGAGGGAGGGTGACAGGAGCTAAAGGAGGGCAACAAGGGCAGAAGGAGGGGGACAGGGGATGGGGAGGGGGCCAGGAGCTGAGGAGGTGGACAGGGGCTGAGTAAAGGGACTGTGACTGGGGAAGACGGACAGGGGCTGAGTAAGGGGACAGGGGCTAAGTAAGAGGGACAGGAGCTGGGGAAGACTGACAGGGGCTGAGAAAGGCCGAGAAAGGGGGGCAGGGGTGGAGAAGGGGGATAAAAAAAAACTCAAGTTTATTCCCCCCTGAGGCTTACCTTAGGCCAGGGAGGAGTGGCACAGGATCTGCAGCCTGCAGTCAGTAAAGGCGGCCTCTCCGGATGACAGGTGGAGGGGGCTTGACTTCCTCTGCTCTTCTCCCCGACTCTCCAGTAGTCCTGGAAGAAGAGCAGTGGAACCTCCTCCTAACATCATCAGGAGAGGCCGGCCGACTCCACTGGCTGCAGGCTGCAGATCCTGTCCCACCCCTCCCTGGCCCATGGTAAGCCTCAGGGAGGGGAAGTGAGTTAAAAGCTGCAGTAAGACAGGTGAGTTAAAAAAATCTGAATCCCCAGCCAGAGACTTTTTTGCGCCCCTCCAACTCTGGTACTCTAAGGCAGCCGCTTGTGCCGCCTTATGGATGCGCTGGCCCTGACTGCATACATGGAACACCCCACAAGACTTGCCTTCTGGAAATATTCTGGCCCAGTCTAACCATCACTATTTGGCCCTTGTCAAAATCATTCAGATCTTTTTGCTTGCCTTATTTGGTTTTAATGTTGTGGCTGATCAGTGTACATTAACCGGTTAAAACAAACTTGAAATTGTCAGTATAAGTTTATATGGGCATGGTCCAGATTCACATTCATTCTGCAGAGTGTTATTTTCTGCCTAGATGATCATAGAGTATTTAGTTAAGGAAAACTTGCACGTGGAGAAGAACCAATGGTTGTAAACAGTGAGACTTTTGTTGAATGGCATAATTATGATGTTGCTCTGTATCATTTTTGGGCACGTTCTTTTCATTCTCAGGACACTCGGGTGCCAACCATACTCCGTTTCTGAATCCTGGGATTCTATTTTAACTGGTGGAGAGCTTTGTCTTATCTATTTTACATGGTGCAAACTGTACCACCCACTTGTAGTTGAACTTTGAACATTCTTTTGTCCATTCCTTGTATTATGATGGCTGGTATCCATTTACCCTGCCCACAGTAGTTTCTAATTCATACTTTATCATGAATGTCAATCTCTGGAACACTAGAAATGTTCAAGTCCTGTTTAGGATGTTCTGTCTAAAGTTGACCAATAGGAGTTCTTAGGCGTCTTCCAAACATTAAAATGGGAACTGATAAGCCAGTTGTAGCATGCAGTGTGTTCCGATAATTAAAAAATAAAATACTGTGTTTGGATTAAATTTTGTTTTGTAAGCTAAATTATGTTTCAAAGTTTGTACAAATTGCCCAGTCTCTCTATTAGCGGATGGACTATATGGAGTTATCTTACAGTGCTGGATATTATTCAAAGCCAAAAAAGTCTCAAATTCATGAGATACGAAATGGACCATTAACTGAAACCAATATTTTAGGCAGTTCAAGTCTTGCAAACAAGCTGGAACGTATTACAACAGTAAATACATTTGTCCAAATACATTTGTCCATCCACTGGCTCTGCAACATCAATATGGATTCTTGTCCAAAGTTCAGTCACCAATGGCTAAGTTCTGGAGAAATTCCTGGTTGGATTGCCCTCGGTCTGTGCACGTGCATTGCAAGCAGCTATATACGAAGATACATATGTACCCAACATAGGCCAACAAATACATTCCTGTGATCTATGCTTTATTTTTACTACACCCTGATGTAAACTGTGTTGTGCACAGTTTCATTACTCCTTGTAAAATATGGCTGAAGGTCAGGGCAAACTTTAGACCTCTTATGTTGAACACAATACTTAATCTCATGTAACCTACATTCAGAGCATGTATAAGTAGCAATCAACTGGAATTTAGATTCACTGGCTGAGGAGGAGTTTCTATTAATTTAGATCATTTGGCCATATGATGTAACAGTGGAAAACTTGAAAACAAAACCACATTAGTATGATCACTGTCTCATCTATATCTAATTGAGTATTTGTAAGCTATACCCTTCTGAGGGAGTAAAATGGACAATTGCGGTTTTGATGATTTGTGATCAGAGTAACATTTCTGCCATATAGATAAATATGGAATTTTTTCACAACTCAAATTACTGCTTCCTGATCAATATGGGAGCTAGAGTTCTGGCTCAAAAGACACAGGATGATCATAACCATCAGGCATAATGTGTGAAATTACTGTGCCAAACCATATGGCGAGGCATCACAGGCTAGTACTTAAGACTTCTTAAGGTTATACTGGACAAGGAGTCATGAATCCAGAAGAAGTTGTTTGCTTATAATTCTTTGCACACAACTCAGTTGAGGCCCACTGGGTTTTACTATTTAAAAGACGGTGTAGCGGATACATGAAATTAGCCAAATTCTGTAAGAATCTATGATGGTATCTGAGCAAACTCAAATAAGAAGGTTGTTGGGATACATTGACAGGAGTGGGAGCATGAATTAGTGTATTCACCTTTATCTCTTGTCCCCTATATGCACACAATACTCCAAAGTAATACTACTCACTCACACGTCTGTATGTTTATTTTTAGTTCTAATTCCTGTAGGCATTGTAAACAGCTTCAATATTTGCTTTATGAGCGGCATCAGTTTCACCAGTGATATGCACGTCATCCAACATGCAATGAGTGTGTGGAATACCTGCCAGGATCTCATCCATTATCCATTACCACACAGCAGGCACTGAGGCAGTTCCAAACACCATCTGTTTATACTGAAAATGTCCTTTATGAGAGTTAATAGTTAATAGGTGTCTAGAGTATTGATGTACAGTGGTACCTCGGACTATGAGTTTAATCTGTACCGGGAACGAGCTTGCAGTCAAAAAAACTCGTAATCCAATACAAATTTTCCCATGAAAATCAACGGGAATTCAAACAATGCATTACAGACCCTCATACATACATATAAAAAATATTTTTAATGGTAATTACTCAACCAATTATTACCCCTAACATCACAAATGATTAACAATGAATAATTTACAATAAAAAATAAATGTTTTACTAATTAACCTGCACTTTACCTTTGAGGAAAGCCGTGGCTGGCGTGAGGGAGACAAGGTAGAGGAGGAGGTCTCCTTCCAAGAGAATGTCGGAAGCTGTCACCTCGGGAGTTGTCTCTTCACTATCGGATATTTTATGCTTTTTGGACTTACAAACTTTCACAAGGAACCTATCAAATGAAACCTGCTTTTGCCTACTTTTACAAATTTCACGGAAATGTGACATTGCGTTATCATTAAACAAATTCACACTAGGAATTGCTACAGTCTTATTTGGAAGAACTGAGAGATTCCTCCGCCTTGTCCTCCTCCTCAGATGATAACTCTTCTATAACCACATGCTGCTGCTCCTTATGCATATACATCAGCTCGTCGGTCGTCAGCACATCAGGTTTGTTCCTTCAGCCACCTCGAAACATCGCTGAAACAAGGCCTTAGTATACAGCCTTTTTAAGTTTGAGATTACCTGCTGATCCATGGGCTGAATGAATGACATGGTGTTGGGAGGGAGGAACATGACCTTGATGAAGCGGAATTCCTCCAGTAGGTCATCCTCGAAGTCTGGAGGATGTGCAGGAGCATTGTCCATAACCAGCAAGCCTTTGAGAGGGAGGCCCCTATCAAGTAGGTACTGCTTGACAGAGGGATCAAAGCACTCGTTGACCCATTCAACAAACAGCATCCGAGTGACCCAAGCTTTGCTGTTGGACCTTCATAACACATTGAGCTGACTCTTCTGCACCTTACATTTCTTGAAGGCTCGTGCATTTTCAGAGTGGTAGACAAGCAGAGGTTTCACCTAGAAGTCGCTGCTTGCATTGGCACAAAACAAAAGGGTGAGACAGTCTTTCATGGGCTTATGACCGGGCATGGCTTTCTCCTCAGCAGTGATATAGGTCCTTCTGGGCATCTTCTTCCAAAAAAGCCCAGTCTTGTAGCAATTGAAAACTTGCTGCGGCACATAACATTCGGAATCCACAAGCCTTTCGAACTCTTTGACGAATACCTCTGCTGCCTTGGTGTTGGCGCTCGCAGCCTCCCCATGCCAGATGACACTATGGAAGCAAGTCCTTCTCTTGAAGTTCTTGAACCAACCACAGCTCGCCTTGAAGCTCTTTTCGTCTGTTACAGATGGACCTGGCAGCTTAGTCTTCAGGTCATTGTACAAGGTCCATGCCTTCTCACAAATGATGCCCCCAGTTACTGTATCACCTGCCAACTGTATCTCGTTTATCCAAACGAGAAGCAGCTTCTCGACATCTTCGAGAATACAAGGATGCGGCTTCGTTACTGTCGTTATTCCCTTGGATATGTTGATAGCCTTGATCATTTCCTCACACTTCAGAATGGTGCAAATCATCAAGGTTGTATGGTTATACAACCTTGCTAAGTCCACAACTTGCATACCTCCTTCGTGCTTCTCGATGATCTCCTTCTTCACCTGCACAGTAATCGTCTTCTTCCCGCTTTCCTTCTTCATCATCTATGGGGCCATTCTCAACACTACAGTACACACTGCACTTCACCTAGACACAAAACACTT
The DNA here is from genome assembly GCF_036172605.1 of Pelobates fuscus. NCBI lineage: Eukaryota > Metazoa > Chordata > Amphibia > Anura > Pelobatidae > Pelobates > Pelobates fuscus. The sequence continues at coordinate 210,790,525 of NC_086317.1, read as the reverse complement.
CACTTCACACTGCACTTCACGTAGTCGCGAAAGAACAATGAACACGTGGGTAAAATGCAGTGCGTAATGCTTCCTCCACGATAGACTCGGTTCCTAAGTCATAGCTCGTAGGGCTTTTTAAATCATCCTCCAGCTCTTCTTCTACAACCCTTAGCAAGTCTCTTGAGTGAGGGTTGAATAGTTATTTGCATCCCTCCCCAAATACCAAAGAAGACTTAGTGAATGAAAGAATGATGTGTATTCCAATGAAGAGGAGCATTTATTCTTATATAGGGAAACACAAGGGAGGATTAAGCATAACCAATAACAGTGCCAGGACTTGGGAAAGTAACCAAGAACCGTCAGAAAAAAGGTACATTTTAATCCTTTCTAAGGGAGCTATGGGGGGCAAGTGACCTAAATGGTGGTTTTAGCACTATAGGGTCAGGAATAACAAATGCACTTAATTGGAATAAACCTTATTGATTACTCCATTGTCTTACAGGATGATATTCAGTATCAGCTTATTGCCGATAAGCCAATAAATGACATTCTGTGCACATACTAGGCTGGCTAATGATATCTCTTTAATGCTGACAGAGGAGACGTTGATCCTCCAGCAGCAAAGGGGTTAGACTTAGTATGTTTAGGGTTCCATAGTGAAACTCTGCACATACAGACAGTGGTGTATCCTGGTTTTGTACTGCCCTAGGCAGGACAAAACTCAGGCGCCCCCCACCCCCTCCCTCCCACGCCACCCCCTCCCAACCCTTCCCCCGTCCCGCCTTCTAAATACACACACACACATTCACTGACAGATACGCATACACTAGCTAACAGAAACACACACTCACTAACAGACACACACACTCACAGGCAAACACACTTACACTAACAGACACACACACAGTGAGACACACTAACAGACACACACTCACTAGCAGACACACACACTCACTAACAGACACACACACTCACACTAACAGGCAAACACACACATAGTCAGACACACACACACTAACAGACACACACACTCAGACACACACACTAACAGACACACACACTAACAGACACAGACATTAACAGGCACACACACACTCACTAGCAGACACACACACACACACACACTCACTAACAGACACACACACTCACACAAACAGGCAAACACACACACATTCAGACACACACACACACACACTAACATTAACATATATATATTTTTATTTTTTTTAACCTCCCCCCCAGCCTCCTTACCTTTGGGAATGCTTTGGGGGGGGGGGGGGGGGTCACTTTCTCCATGGTGGTCCAGTGGCTGCTGGGCAGGCTATCTGCTGGGCGGATGGGCGGATGGGCGGATGGGCGGATGGGCGACTGGCGAGGGAGCACTTGCTCTGAGCTGTCTGCTCAGCTCCCTCGTGCGCCGCCCGCAGAGTGAGGCTGGGAGCCGGAAGATGACGTCATATTTCGGCTCCCAGCCTCACTCTGCGGTGCACGAGGGAGCTGAGCAGACAGCTCAGAGGAAGTGCTTTCTCATGGCCGGCATGTCAGTTAGCCGCGAGGCTAACAAGGCATTTGCCCTCGGCATTTGAGGGCGGCGTTTTTTGCCGCCCCCTGGAAAATGCCGCCCAAGGCAAATGCCTTGTTTGCCTCGCGACTAAAACGTCCCTGCATACAGACATCAGGCACCATGACCACTTAAAATCACTGAAAAATCGTCATGGTGTCTGGAGTAACACTTTAGGATCTAAATGAACCAATGCTGCACCACTTTGCACACACTGGTATTGTCAGTCTGGACCATGTTTTAAAAATATCACAGACAGCATGAAACTAAGGGAGCATTACTTCAGTTACAGTAAGACAAATAGTCATAAAATTCCAAAATTATGTTAATGATAAGTATCTGATCTGCAGCAGCCATAAATCATGATTGAAATTAAAAAATACAATCTCTATATACAGCAGCTCTGAAAGATAATGATTCCTCAATATTCCCAGAGGCCAATGCAACTTAGCATGAATAACATTGTCACATAGCATGAATAACATTGTCACATAGTATGAATAACATTGTTTATATTTCAGACCACATTTTCAGTGGGGGGCAGTGTGTGTATGGGGGGCAGTATGTGTATGGGGGGCAGTATGTGTATGGGGGGCAGTATGTGTATGGGGGCAGTATGTGTGTATGGGGGGCAGTATGGGGGCAGTGTGTGTGTATGGGGGCAGTATGGGGGGCAGTGTGTGTGTATGGGGCAGTGTGTGTGTATGGGGGCAATGTGTGTGTATGGGGGCAGTATGGGGGGCAGTGTGTGTGTATGGGGGCAATGTGTGTATGGGGGGCAGTGTGTGTGTATGGGGGGCAGTATGTGTGTATGGGAGCAGTGTGTGTATGGAAGCAGTATGTGTATGGGGGCAGTGTGTGTTTGGGGGGCAGTGTGTGCATGGGGGCAGTGTGTGTGTATGGGGGGCAGTATGTGTGTATGGGGCACAATGTGTGTAGTGGGGCAGTATGTGTATGGGGGCAGTGTGTGTATGGGGGCAGTGTGTGTGTATGGGGGGGCAGTAGGGGGGGCAATGTGTGTGTATGGGGGCAGTATGGGGGGCAGTGTATGTGTTTAGTGTGTGTGTGTGATAAGGGTAGGGGGGCTTTTTTTTCGATTCCCCTCTCCCTTCTTACCTTTATTGAGGAGGAGGGGGACATTTCTTGATCCCTGGTGGCCCCAGTGGGATTCCCTGGTGGTCCAGTGGGGAGAGTGAACTCTCGCGAGATTTGGAGCGTTGCCGTGGTTACCGTGGCAACGCTCCATGCTCGCGAGATGAGGACCCGGAGGAGCTGCAGGCAGAGCTCCCGGGTCCTCTCTCCCTCCCTCTCCCCTGCTGGCTGCGATCACAGTGCCTGCGGACTGGGGAGGGAGATCTCTGAGGGCTAGCACCTGCATGTGCTGGCAGGGGAGAGGGAGACCGTCGGTTTTCTCGGGGGGGGGGGGGGGGCAAATGCCCCATTGCCCCTCCCCCCCCTGGATCCGCCACTGCCTCAGGGTCCCCCTCCTGTGGCGCTGAAGGGGTTAAAACCCCTTCAGTTACTTACCTTATTCCAGTCCGGGCTCCCTCGCCACTGGTGACCTCTCCTCCCCCGCCGACGTCAGCTCCCCCGTCCGACGTCAGCGGAGCCGAAAGCGCATTCAAAGTGTCCATAGGAAAGCATTTCTCAATGCTTTCCTATAGAAGCTCTGCGCGATGGAGGCGAAATGTGCCTCCAGCGTCGCAGATGCGCCTCTAGTGGCTGTCTGGAAGACAGCCACTAGAGGCTGGATTAACCTCAAATATAAACATAGCAGTTTCTCTGAAACTGCTATGTTTGCATCTGAAGGGTTAAAACCTCAGGGACCTGGCACCCAGACCACTTCATTGATCTGAAGTGGTCTGGGTGACTATAGTGTCCCTTTACGTTCCAACTTTTCATAATCTTTAAGTGTTGTATACTACTTTGATGCATATCCCAGGTAATCTGTCTAGCCGTTTTAAAACAGTTTAACTGCTTACAATGGAAGTGGAGAGGCCCGGGCACTTCTGGCACCATAACCACTACAGCAAACTGTAGAGATGATGCTCTTTGCAGTGTTCCTTTAAGTTTTAAGACTACTTTCTCATGAATAGCTTTTTTTTGGACCTAAAAGGACCTATTTCCAGCTGATGCTCGGTATATATAGATCAATAAATTGAATTGCTGTTCTTAAAGTTCCCTGATTACCTTAAATAATTAATAGAAGTGAGAAGTAAGTCATTGCATTAACCATATGACAGTCCTATTGTAGATGAATACATAAAGGACAATTAGAAAATATCATCTATTTACTAGATATCATAATGGAAAATCAGTTTGGTGTATGTAACAAGTTATGGTATCCTTAGGATATATGTATAAACTAATTTAAAATCATTATGTCCTATATGACACAAAACAGATCTAAATAAAATAAGACCTACTTCTGCTGATAGATACCTACATAAAGTCATTAATGCTAATTCATCTAGCTAATTGCATTCACAATTTGAATTAACCCATGTTGCTGACATTACATCTACTATCTGCTACTTGATATTCACCAGCTATAAGGTGACATTTTGTCTTCATTTTTAGATCTGTAACATAGAATGTAAGGTGCTAATTGGCTGCAATTTGTAGTCTACTTGAAGTGTAAATATATCACTGTTATTAAAATAAACTATGTTTGCTTACAGTATTCTACTTGGTTTAAATGTGATAATGATAACATTAACATGTATTTTAATATATTTAGAATTTACCATATTGCACTAGATTAATAGAATTAAATTTATGTATTTTAGACAGAAGTCCAGAATCAAAAATAATACGAAATAACTTTTTAACTCCGTGTTTTTAGATAAATTTTGAGCATTCAAATTATAGCTCCAGTTGCATCAAGCTTTCGTATGTTTCTCTCACATCAATGATGCAAGGCAGATGAAGGATACATTAAGAAGTCAACAAGGGGTGTGGCCTGGACGCTGAAGAAGATGGCAGCATAAACCTAGAGCTCCCTGTCCGGCTCAGCTAACTCATCGCCTAAAGCATACTCTCACCCCAAAAATGGGCAAAACACATCGAACAACTCAACCACCCAAACAAGCAGACACCCCCAGGAGGTCTCAGAACGCCTCCATGAAACAATTTCTAACCGCACACGCGGACACAGACTCACCGGCCCATACTGCTCCAGAGGCCCTGGAAGGCCTGCTCCCACCCACACCGCATGGCGACGAGGGCCCAGCGGACGCTCCTCCAGCCACCCCTGCACTACCACACTCAGATTGGATGGAACTACTGCGCAACCTGCCCACGAAAGCCAACCTGAAGGCGGCCAACTCAGAGCTCCATACATCGATCTCCACGGAGATCCAGGTGCTGAGGGAAGACATCCGAGGCCTACACCAGAGGGTCGCACAAATAGAGGCGGACTGCGACCACATGTCAGTGGCGCAGACTGCGAATACGGACGCGATCAGACTCCAATCCATCCAGCTGCAACAGATGGCTGGCCACATGGAGGATCTCGACAATCGGAGCAGGAGGCAGAACATCAGAGTCAGGGGGATACCGGAGGAGATGGACAACTCTGCCCCGGTACAAGCTACACTGGCAGGCCTATTCAACGAAATACTAGGCCGCCCTCGGCAAGACCCCATCGATTTTGTACGAGCCCATAGAGAGCTGCGGCCCGAAGGCCCGGATGGGAGCCCACCTCGTGATATTATCTGTTGCTTACAGAGCTACCGGCTCAAAGAAGATATACTCAAAGGGGCCAGGGACGCAGGCACGGTACACCTCGAAGGCACGGAAGTACAACTTTTCCCTGACCTAGCACCAGCCACCCTGGCATATTGGCGAGCCCTGCGCCCCTTCACCAAACAACTGCAGGCAAACAAGCTGCGATACCGTGCTTCCCTACAGGATTGCAAGTACACACTCCTAAAGGCCCGTTCCTCATCAAAGACAGGCAGGACCTAAGTGATTTAGCAGAAGAGCTCCACATCACTCCTGCACCCCTGCAGTGGCCAGATCCTCTGGCACCATACACACCTGCCATGGGGGTTATGCACCCCCCGCCTAGACCACAGATCCGGAAGACTACGCGTCAACAGGCGATCCGGCCCTCGGGGGCCCAACTCTAAAGTTGCCGACAGCTCCGCACCAAGATGGCAGACGACAATGGCCGACCACCACAGACAGCGATCCCCTGACACAGTGACTTGTTACAGAACAGCGAGAGGCCATGCTGGCTACACCTGCCCTCAACACGTCGCCAAGAAGGGACAGTTCACTTTGAGGACCTCACCCGGCTCATTCTTCTACATGTTGCAGAGCCACACCCGGTGATAGCCAACTTTGCAAGGACTTACAAATGAAAGCCCACATTATAACATTGTATCGCTACCCCCCACCATCACCGGGGAAATCCCCCACGCAGACTGAACCGCAAGTATTCACTTGACACCCATCTCAGAACTAACGTTATAAACTGAAGGGAAGGGGGTGGGGGAGGGGAGTGGGCACACACTGTGAACGAACAACTCACCCGCTGGGAACGGGATGAGACTGGTCCGGACCGACTGACCCGGGCAACCGCTTCCCCCACACAGGGCCCGTGATGACCTCCCCAGGAGCGGGCTGGGGGAGGGGGGGCCCGGTTCACTCGGACACCGGCGGGGCCGGGAGGGGGTCTGCAGCGAGCAAGGGACAGAAGGGGGAGGAGAAGGGACACAGAGTGTGACATAGAGGGCTGGCCTAGGCACCACGAGGGAGAATTTGGTCTGCGGGGGGGGGGGGGGGTAGAGCTCACACCGAATAGCACTCAACACACATGCCGGGAAAAGGGAGAGCCCCGTCCGGACCAACTGACCCGGGCAACTGCTTACCCCACACAGAGCCCGTGACGACCTCCACAGGAGCGGGCGGGTGGGGCGCGGGCCCGGCACACTCGGGAACCGACGGGGCAGGGAGGGGGCCCCGCAGCGAGCCAGGGGCAGAGGGAGGGGGAGTTGGGACATCGCTAGAGGCCTGGGGGCAGGCCTGATCGCCCGGTAGGGAGAGACAAGGGGATTGGGACCACCTCACGGGAATCACCCAACGCACAAGCCCCAGCTCACGTAAGACACACATACGGAGCCCGCGGGAGAGGCCAGGACGCAGCGACACCCGCCTCCCCAGGGGCGAACCATTAGGGGCAGCCCGCGACATGAGACACACAAATGATAGCCTCGCAGAACTCATTGCACATAATGCTCTTTGTAATAGCAGCCCACTGTGAAAGGGGAAGGAGAGGGAAGAGAGGATGGTCGGCCCACACACCGGGTCAGCAATAATCTGTAAATGTACATATGTTAAAGTATACCGATAACCTGATTCTAATGTTATTTGTTTATATGCTCAGGGTGACGAATTGACCGCAGAAAAGTCCATAGGCGAGGACGGCTACCTAACGACACGACAAGAGCCGCTAAACAAGGAGAGGAGGGAGACAGACGTAACCAGACCACAAAGACCGAGAGGAGAACAAGAGACGCGCCAGTCGGGATAGGCGTTTCCCATACGGTTACAACGCTTCTCGGTTCTCCTACCACTCCCCTACGGGACAGGCGTCACACTCAGGTGAGTGGGTCACTGGGCACATACAATAGCCCAGGTCCGCACGTACACCTAGACGCCAAGACCCTAACACCACCTAGGTGGCGGACACCTCACACACCCTCTCCCACCTCCACTTACCTCCCCGCATACCCCCTCCCAACCCCCCCCCCCTTGTCTCATCCCGACATCAGACGACAGGAGACAACGACACACAAACGGCCATTCAACATGACACTCACACCGGCAACCCTTACATTGGTGTCCATCAATGCGAAGGGACTTAACAAACCCGAAAAGAGGTCGACAGCCTTACGGGAGTTCCACACCCTCAAAGCTTCCATAGCCTATATACAAGAAACCCACTTCAAGGAAGGGGCTCGACCCCGATTCCACGATCACAGATTCCCAAAGGGATACTTTAGCGACTACCAAGAGGGCAAGGCACGGGGGGTCGCGATCTTAATGCACAGGAGGGTCCCCTTCGAGGAGGGGGGGATACTAACAGATAGGGAGGGCAGATACATATTCGTGAAGGGAAAGATAGCGGGCCAAACATACACATTTGCCAACATCTACGCCCCCAACCAGAGACACTACAGGTTCCTATCCCGTACACTTCGCCTACTCTGGAACTTCACAGAGGGGGTGCTCATCTTGGGAGGAGACTTCAATCTAGCTATGGACCCGAGATGGGACACTTCCACGGGAAAGACACACATCCCGACACAACACCTAGCAGCGCTCAAAACGCTTCTGTCCAAACACAAGCTCGTGGACTGTTGGAGGGCTCACCATCCCGACGAGAGGGACTATACCTTCTTCTCCCACCCACACAACACCTACACCAGAATAGATCTTCTTCATGACACACTTTCACCTCCCGCTGATTGAGCACGCGGAACACGGCACAGTGACGTGGTCAGACCACGCACCGGTATCTATCACGATTGCATCCCCACTACACAGACCTACGGTGTCTAAATGGCGCCTAAGTGAGCACCTACTAGCACAACCGGACATTACATTGGATATCAGCACAACCCTGAGGGAATACTTCACCATCAACACACCCGATCAAACGACACCGACAATATTTTGGGAGGCACACAAGAGCGTAGTGAGGGGCCACCTCATACAAAAAGGAGCCCTACTGAAAAAACGGAGGGAGGCAGAAATGACTGCACTACTCGCCGAAATACAGGAGATTGACAACCAGAACAAAGGCACACAGACACATGCACTACAAAACAAACTCCTGGCGCTCCGTAGGGACCTGACACGACTATTACTGAGGAGACACCATAGGGACGCACTGAGACATAAAGCGTTCTTTGCACTACATGGCAACAAAAGTGGCAAACTACTTGCAAGGATGCTAGCTAAACGCAGACAGCAGACATACATAGAACGCATCAGAGATGAGAAAGGCACACTACACAGACTACCCACGAAGATACAAGACGTAATTAAAACATACTACGCTAGCTTATACAACCTGCCCCGACCACAGACGCAGGCCACAGAAGACCGCCTGATGGGCAAAATAAATGACTACCTCACCACACAAGACCTGCCCACATTAGACAGGAACGCAGTTGACCTCCTTGAAGAAGAGATCACACCCGAGGAGCTAGCCCTAGCGATCAAACGGACGAAACCGGGCAAAAGCCCAGGTCCTGACGGATTACCGCTATGTTATTACAAAACCTTCGCGGAAATACTCTATACCCCCCTAGTGGATGCGTTCAACGCCATCAGGGAGGGTCACCACTTCCCCAAACAATCCCTCGCGGCCCACATCACTATCCTCCCCAAGGAGGGCAGGGATGTGGAGCACTGCGGAAGTTACCGACCCATCTCCCTCATAAACAGCGACCTCAAACTGCTGGCCAAAATATTGGCCACCAGACTACAGACGCACGTGCCCCGCCTGGTGCATCCGGACCAGGTGGGGTTCGTGATGGGGAGGAAGGCACGGGACAACACCATGTGCACCCTTACCCTGATGCACGGCCATAAACGGGATCAAGGGGGCCTCCTCCTGCTGTCCACGGACGCGGAGAAGGCCTTCGACAGGGTCAGCTGGACGTATATGTTTCAAACACTAGCACACACGGGAATGGGTCCCAAGATCAGGGGTTGGATCGAGGCCTTGTACACACAACCATCCGCACAAGTGGTGGTGAATGGAGCACCGACAGCCGCATTCGACATACAGAACGGCACCCGTCAGGGATGCCCCCTGTCCCCACTACTCTTCGTCATCGCGCTGGAACCGCTCCTACAGACCATTAGGAACAATCCTGACATCAAAGGAGTGACGGTAGGGAAGACACAACACAAAATCGCGGCATACGCAGACGACATGCTCTTTTACGTAACTAATCCGGTAATATCCCTCCCTAACATCCTAAAAACGCTCCAGGACTTCGGGGCCATATCCAACCTGAAGATCAATAACTCCAAATCATTCATACTTAACGTTAGTGTTCCAGAAAACAAGGCGCTGCCCATGCGCCAACACTACGCCTTTCGATGGGCAGCACACAAAATCCGCTATCTGGGCATCTGGCTGACGAGACGGGAGGGGGACATGTACAAGGAGAACTTTGCACCGATGCAAGCGCAGCTCCAATCTGACATGAAGTAATGGGCATACCCACACATCTCTTGGCTGGGCAGAATACAGGTGGTCAAGATGAATTTCTTGCCGCGCCTGCTATATCTGTTTCAGACCATCCCCATATCGATTCCGCGCACATTCTTCAACACACTACGCACCGCATTAGGCAGATACATATGGGACGGGAAAAGACCTAGACTAAACCACACCACGCTGACACTCCCAAAAGACAGGGGCGGCCTAGCTCTGCCGGATTTCTCCTTATACTACAGAGCATGTCACCTCCTGCGGATCATGGAATGGTCCAAGGAGGGGGTACACAAGCTATGGAAACAAGCCGAGGAGGGAGAGGCAGGGATGCCAACAGCAGCACTGCCTTGGACACCACCAGGGTCATGGAGGAAGTCATCAACACACTCCCCATACACGAGGGCAACCCTGCAGGAGTGGCAGAGGGCGAGGAGGAGTCACAACCTCTCGACACACCCCTCGCCCCTGCTACCCCTGACACACAACCCAGAATTTTCACCGGGGCAGGACCCGAAAGCGTTCAGGACGTTAATCCCTGACCCCATACCCAGACTGAGACACATCTCCAAGCCTGAGGGCATCAAAACCCTGAGGGAACTCAGTGGAGAAACGACTACCACCTTTCTGACGCAGCTCAGATACAGACAACTATGTCACTACATCGCCACTCTCCCCCAGGGAGCACCACTCACGAGGGCCCCCACGACGTTCGAGGACACATGCTTAGACCCCCAACCTCTAGCACATGGGGTCTCCTTTTTATACAACATGCTACTGACCCAAACACCAACAGCACTACCGAGCTTCATGGGAAAATGGGAGGAGGCACTGGGACACACACTCAGTAAGGCTGACTGGGAGAAAATTTGCTACCTCACACACCACTGTGCCTGTTACAGCAAGACACAAGACACAGCATACAAGATCATGACGTACTGGTACCGCACACCATCGATACTATACGCCATCTCCCCGACGCACTCCCCGCAATGCTGGAGATGCGGAATGGAGAGGGGCACACATTTACACATTTGGTGGGAATGCAGTGGAATCACCCCGTACTGGCGGGGGATACACAGGATGCTACAACTCTTCTCAGACGACCCGCCCCCTCTCAGGCCAGCGGAAATGCTACTGCACCACACCAAGGTACCGCGCTCTATATATAAAAAGTCCCTGTCCATACGCATATTAAACATGGCCAAATCCATTATAGCAAAATACTGGAAGCAAACTGTAACCCCACCGCTGACAGTATGGTTCTCCCACATGGAAGACCTACGAGCTCTAGAGGAATTACAACACATGGCAGCAAACACACAACAGTCATACCTCAACACGTGGACACACTGGCTACTGCAGACCTCCAAACCAGACTTCTCGGAAAGGCTGGGACTAGCGGACAGGAACGGAACACAAGAGACAGATGACGAACCTTACCCCCTCTCACCCAGTTGACCTCAACCCCTTAACTCCATAACCCAACCCCTCCTACACACACTGACCAGGGAAGGCTAGGTACGCAGACGAGAACAGACGAACGGATCTGATCAGAGACGTAGATAGCATCTGACGTTGAACAAGACCTTAGATGTCACTAACAAATGGACACCATCTAGCACAAACACCGAGAGGACGTGATATAGGGTGAACAAAGAGGCAGTGATAGACATAGCCCAGTTAAACTGATACAGAAACCGCCCCAAAGAGAGACCGATACCTAAAGGGAACGTTGCTAGAGGGAAACTGAGAACTGCGAGTCATATGATAATGTGGGCCTGCGCGCCCAAATAACCAGGGTCTCTCTTGAACACGATCCACTCTCGTATCAGACGCATGTAGCACCTGGGTCAATTAGTTCCAACAAACACGGTGACCTGCGAGTCTCCTGGTAAACTGAGTAGCGTATGATAAAGACCTGTGAGTCGCATAAAACTGTGGGCCTGCGCGCCCGAATATTCACGATCCTCCTGGAGCATATTATTAACTCATGTTTGACGCATGTTGCGTCCTGGTTAACTGACTATATTACACGCAGGGACCTGCGAGTCTCAAATTAAACTACATGAAACGAAATAAAAATTATATTTACAAAAAAAAAAGAAGTCAACAAGTGGTTGAATCTTAAAAAGAGTCTGCTAAAATGTCCAGAGATTGTTCGTAAAAGAGCTTCAGAGGTGCCACACATGTATTTTTGATGGAAGGCACCGTCACTTTCTAACTTTATTCACTTCTTCTCCCATTCATGTCTATGTTATATGTGACTTGGATATAGGTGTGAGGTACAGGGGTATCATAAATGTCAGAGATTATGTTGAATGCTAATTGTCTTGTATAAGGGATGTTTCTTGGGGTTTTATATTTTGATGAGTTGAACCTGTGACTCCGTTTCTCATATATCCAAAACAAGCTGGGCATGTAAGACACTAATGTTTGCCTAGCTGACATATGTTTATGCTAGAAACAGCCAACTATAAGCAACTGGCGGGGAAAAAACAAGTTGATATAACACACAGCTGTGTGGACAGTAATATCTCATGGATAAGTGCTATACAGGGGGTGCAGAATTATTAGGCAAGTTGTATTTTTGAGGACTAATTTTATTATTGAACAACAACCATGTTCTCAATGAACCCAAAAAACTAATTAATATCAAAGCTGAATATTTTTGGAAGTAGTTTTTAGTTTGTTTTTAGTTTTAGCTATTTTAGGGGGATATCTGTGTGTGCAGGTGACTATTACTGTGCATAATTATTAGGCAACTTAACAAAAAACAAATATATACCCATTTCAATTATTTATTTTTACCAGTGAAACCAATATAACATCTATATATAAAACAAAACAAAATATAAAACAAAACAAAAACAAATCAGTGACCAATATAGCCACCTTTCTTTGCAAGGACACTCAAAAGCCTGCCATCCATGGATTCTGTCAGTGTTTTGATCTGTTCACCATCAACATTGCGTGCAGAAGCAACCACAGCCTCCCAGACACTGTTCAGAGAGGTGTACTGTTTTCCCTCCTTGTAAATCTCACATTTGATGATGGACCACAGGTTCTCAATGGGGTTCAGATCAGGTGAACAAGGAGGCCATGTCATTAGATTTTCTTCTTTTATACCCTTTCTTGCCAGCCACGCTGTGGAGTACTTGGACGCGTGTGATGGAGCATTGTCCTGCATGAAAATCATGTTTTTCTTGAAGGATGCAGACTTCTTCCTGTACCACTGCTTGAAGAAGGTGTCTGCCAGAAACTGGCAGTAGGACTGGGAGTTGAGCTTGACTCCATCCTCAACCCGAAAAGGCCCCACAAGCTCATCTTTGATGATACCAGCCCAAACCAGTACTCCACCTCCACCTTGCTGGCGTCTGAGTCGGACTGGAGCTCTCTGCCCTTTACCAATCCAGCCACGGGCCCATCCATCTGGCCCATCAAGACTCACTCTCATTTCATCAGTCCATAAAACCTTAGAAAAATCAGTCTTGAGATATTTCTTGGCCCAGTCTTGACGTTTCAGCTTGTGTGTCTTGTTCAGTGGTGGTCGTCTTTCAGCCTTTCTTACCTTGGCCATGTCTCTGAGTATTGCACACCTTGTGCTTTTGGGCACTCCAGTGATGTTGCAGCTCTGAAATATGGCCAAACTGGTGGCAAGTGGCATCTTGGCAGCTGCACGCTTGACTTTTCTCAGTTCATGGGCAGTTATTTTGCGCCTTGGTGTTTCCACATGCTTCTTGCGACCCTGTTGACTATTTTGAATGAAACGCTTGATTGTTCGATGATCACGCTTCAGAAGCTTTGCAATTTTAAGAGTGCTGCATCCCTCTGCAAGATATCTCACTATTTTTGACTTTTCTGAGCCTGACAAGTCCTTCTTTTGACCCATTTTGCCAAAGGAAAGGAAGTTGCCTAATAATTATGCACACCTGATATAGGGTGTTGATGTCATTAGACCACACCCCTTCTCATTACAGAGATGCACATCACCTAATATGCTTAATTGGTAGTAGGCTTTCGAGCCTATACACCTTGGAATAAGACACCATGCATAAAGAGGATGATGTGGTCAAAATTCATTTGCCTAATAATTCTGCACTCCCTGTATGTTTAGAAAAAAGGGTCTCAGCCTTAATATAACATAAATAAATACAAGGGCTGTTCAAACAGTGCTGTGCAGTCCATTTTTATGACAAGAGACTTAAAGAAAGAAGATTTTACCTATAACATATGTGGGAAGGTGAGAACAACAAAGATATGGAATTATTTGCCTACAGAAGATGATTTGTCAGAAACAGTAAATATCATTAAAACCATTAGACATTTTGGAAAAGTTACATAAAGTAAGGATATTAAAAATTATAATGGTAATAACTGTTAAATCTAAATGCAACCTTTGGAATCAAAAAGGAATTTGTTCTCTCTTTGTAGTACATTAAAAAGTAAGTGCTTACATGCAAATACTCATAGGACAGTAGTAGGAAGGGAGTGAAAGGGTGAAAGGAGTACAGATAAGACATAGGGATGAACTTCGTGTACATATAACAGATACGTTCTGAGAAAGAGAAAGAACAGATTGATTTAGAAGAGACGGATCAGGTGGGGGCTATCTGCTCCTGGAAGTAGACATATATGGTCTTAAGTGTTGTTTTAAGCATTAAGCATTTCGTGAGTCCAAGTTAGCCAATTTTAATATAGGATATCTTATATGAAACCTATAAGCTTGAACCTTGGAATCAAAGTAAATTTTCTCACAATCCCCTCTTTTGATCCAAGGGTCACCCAAATGTCCAAGGTATTTCCAATTTTGCTAGCCAAAGCCTGAAGAACTTTCATTTATTTCTTCACCACGGTTCCCTTGGACTGGGAGACCACCAGAATCAGCTGAGGAGAGTTCCTTCATTTGTTAGGCGAGGTAACATCGTAAAAACCTTCCGAAGTTGGAGTAACAGCTTCATGTTGGTGGATCAGTCGGAGTGACTTGTTTACATGACTTTTCCTTCTAGTTTTACTGAGGTAGCCGTAGTAAGGAGCATTTTTACCATGGACCGTCAAAGCATGGTTCAAGTCCTTTCCTCACATGCCTCTTTATCACCACCCAATCCCCAGGCTGCACTTTGTGAGTTGCAGAATCAGAGTCTAATGCCTTTGTAGCTGCCTTTAGAAGAACTTTTGACCCCCCTGGTAGAAAGGTCAATGCAGCCAGATTACTGTTGCGCCTGAGACAGGAGAACCGAACACTTGTGGATTATGCACTAGAGTTCAGGTCCCTGGCGTCAGAAGTTAAGTGGAATGAGCAGGCTTATATAGATGTATTTTTGAACGGGCTATCAGACGTAATCCTTGATGAGGTTGCTACTAGAGAACTCCCTGAAAATTTGGAGGATTTAATTTCGTTCATTTCTCGTATTGATGAGCGTTTAAGAGAGAGACAAAACACTCGAGAGAGGAACCTTAGACCTTCCTTTAAATTAGCTCCCGCATTTCAAAGTCCTGATTCCACTACCTCACTGTTTCCTGAACCTATGCAGATAGGCAATACTCGCCTCTCAGAAGAAGAGAGACAGTACAGGAGAAGAGAGGGATTATGCATGTATTGTGGAGTCAGAGGTCACTTACGCCTGAATTGTCCTAATCGCTCGGGAAACGCTCGCACCTAAGTTTCTCTAGAGGACAGGCCTTGGGTGTTTCTATTTTGTCCTCTACTCATAATTATAAAGATCACATGCTTCTGCTACCAGTTTCTTTAACTTGGGAGAAGGGAGTACTAAAGACTATGGCTTTGATAGATTCCGGAGCTGCTGAGAATTTTATCGACCAAGCCTTTGCTACTAAACACACTATCCCATCCCAGTTAAGGGATACACCCTTGGCCGTTGAGGCCATAGATGGTAGACCTTTACTTGAGCCTGTTATCTTCCGTGAGACCATACCCGTTAACTTAACTGTTGGTATCTTACACGAGGAAAAGTTATCACTTATGCTCATTTCGTCCCCTTCTGTCCCCATAGTCCTGGGGTACCCTTGGTTAAAAAGACATAACCCTATTATCGATTGGGAGTTAGGGGAGATACTCTCATGGGGTCAGGGCTGCCAGGAGAGGTGTTTACGCAGGGTTTCTCCATTGGCTGTAATAAACACACCAGGTACTTCCACTCAGTCTACAGAGAGACAGATACCGTCTCTCTACCAGGACTTAAAAGCAGTATTCGACAAGAAGAATGCTGATACCTTACCTCCACACAGGTCATTTGATTGTAAAATTAAGCTTCTACCTGGTACTATGCCTCCGAGGGGCAATGTATATCCTCTATCCACTCAAGAGAACTCAGTTCTAGAGGAATATATTCGTGAGAATCTAGAAAAAGGATTCATTAGGAGATCCTCTTCTCCCGCCGGGGCTGGTTTTTTTTTCGTTCAAAAGAAGGATGGCACTCTGAGACCTTGTATTGATTACCGAGGTTTGAATAAGATAACCATCAGAAATGCCTATCCGATTCCTTTGATTACCGAGCTGTTTGATCGTTTAAAGGGCTCTAAAATTTTCACCAAGTTAGATCTCAGAGGGGCGTATAACTTGGTGAGAATCCAGCATGGACACGAGTGGATGACAGCGTTCAATACCCGTTATGGTCACTATGAATACACGGTTATGCCATTTGGTCTTTGTAATGCTCCGGCAGTATTTCAGGATTTGATTAATGAAGTTCTTAGGGAGTTTCAACATGATTGTGTTATTGTATACCTGGATGACATACTTATACACTCTAGGGACATTGAGACCCACCACAGACAAGTCAGAAAGGTATTGCACAAACTTCTGCAACATGGCTTATACTGTAAATTGGAGAAATGCAGTTTTGACCAGTCTCAGATAGACTTTCTTGGTTACGTGATTTCTGGGGAAGGCTTTAAGATGGATCCTGACAAACTCCTATCTATTTTAGATTGGCCATTGCCTAAGGGACTCAAGGCGATTCAGAGGTTTATTGGTTTCTCTAATTATTATAGGCGCTTTATTAAGGGATACTCTTCTATTATTGCGCCTATTACCAATATGACCAAACAAGGGGCTGATACTAAGACCTGGTCTACTGAGGCCCTTGTTGCTTTCAAGACTCTCAAGGAACTTTTTGCTTCTGCCCCAATTTTAGTCCATCCTGATACGACTCTGCCGTTCCTACTCGAGGTCGATGCCTCTGAGACGGGAGTAGGTGCTGTTCTGTCACAAAGGTTAGGGGTGGACAAACCGTTACACCCTTGTGGTTTTTTCTCTAAGAAACTATCTGGCCCTGAAAGCAGATATGACATCGGGGAAAGGGAACTGTTAGTGGTCATTATGGCTCTAAAGGAGTGGAGACATTTATTAGAAGGGACCTTACATCCTGTTACGATTCTAACGGACCACAAGAACTTGTCCTATATTGGGGAGGCTAAGCGCCTATCCGCCAGGCAAGCTCGTTGGTCCTTATTCCTGACTCACTTCAATTATGTGCTTACTTATAGACCTGGTTCTAAGAACTCTAAAGCCGATGCTTTATCTCGCCAATATGAACCGTCCACTATAGCTGAGCCAGTTCTTTCCTCGATAGTTCCTAAATGTAATATCATCGCTAACACGAATCTCAGGATTCATTCTCCGTTGCTTGCTGAGATCATGAAGTTACAACATCTAGCTCCTAAACAGACTCCTGGGGATAGACACTTCGTTCCTCCTGCTCTCCAACTGGAAGTGTTACGGTGTTTCCACAACAGCAAGGTAGCTGGGCATCCTGGCATTCGCAAGACGTATGCTTTAATCTCCAAAGATTTCTGGTGGCCTGCTTTACGTAAGGATGTTAAGGATTTCATCGGTACGTGTGAGGTCTGTACTAAGACTAAGCAACCTCATACGCTCCCATGTGGATTTCTGCATCCCTTAGAGGTTCCAGAGAAGCCATGGTCCTGTTTAGCTATGGACTTCATTGTCGATTTACCTATCTCTAAAAAACAGACTGTTATCCTCACCGTGATTGACAGATTCACCAAGATGGCTCACTTCGTTCCTCTGCCTAAACTCCCGTCTTCCTCCGAATTGGCAGAGATATTCGCAAGGGGGATTTTTCGTTTACATGGGATACCCTCCCAAATTGTGTCTGACAGAGGTTCCCAATTTGTTTCCCGTTTTTGGAGGTCCTTCTGCTCTCAACTGGGTATCAAATTGAATTTCTCTTCTGCCTATCATCCTCAGTCTAACGGAGCTGCTGAACGCACCAACCAAAAGATTGAACAATATTTACGTTGTTTTGTTTCTGAATTGGGTTGGTTTGATTCCTTGGGCGGAGTTTGCACACAACAATCTCGTTTGTGATTCTACTCATTCAAGCCCCTTCTTCATGAATTATGGCTTTCATCCATCTATTCTTCCCTCGGCTTCTCCTTCCCAAGGGTTACCGTCGGTTGATGTTCATGTTGCCAATTTGAGGAAGTTGTGGGATCAGACTCGACAAATTCTTCTGCACAATTCTATGCTGGTTAAGAAACACGCTGATAAACGTAGAAGGGCGGCTCCGGTGTTTGTTCCAGGTGATAGAGTATGGTTGAGTACAAGAAACATTCGTTTAAAAGTGCCTTCCATGAAGTTCGCTCCTCGTTATATTGGACCTTACAGGGTGCTGACTCGAATTAACCCAGTTGCGTATCGTCTAGCTCTTCCATCTGCCTTACGCATCCCTAACTCATTTCATGTTTCATTGCTGAAACCACTAGTCTGTAACAGATTTTCCTCCACGGTCTCTTCCCCTCGCCCTGTTCAGGTGGAGGGTCAGGAGGAGTATGAGGTTAACGCTATCATCGATTCTCGAATCTCCCGGGGGAGAGTACAATATCTGGTCGATTGGAAGGGATATGGTCCTGAGGAGAGGAGTTGGGTGCCTCAAGAGGATGTTCATGCTCCTCGTCTCCGCAGGGCGTTTCACTTCCGCTTCCCATCGCGTCCCGGTTCATTCCGCCCGGTGGGCGTATCTGAGAGGGGGGGCAAAAAATGTTAATGTTAAATGTTAATGTGCTGCTGTGGAGTTCTAGTAAAGAGAGACTTAAGGAAATATTCGCCTCCTGTCATTAATAAAATTAAGATTATAGTTACACTAAAACTAGTATAATCTACAATTATTCTAGCCCAAATGGGGCCAGCTTCTAGGGCAACAATCTGTTTTAAATCCATCCAAGTACACTAGTAAGTAGCTTGAATGTTGGATAGAGACTGGACTAGAGCTAAGGGGGCCTTTTCATCATCTGGCAGCTGCTGTATTACTGCCAGTTTTTCACTGGGTGTCCAGGGCTTATATCCTTCCCAGTATTGGATACCTGAGCTCGGCTGTCTCTTCTCATGGTATACACTCTCAACTTTGGGTATCATGGGAGTAGTAAATTGTGGAGCTAATGGCCCCACTACGGTGTCTATGGGGGCAACTAGGGGTTCCTTAAGTCTGGCGGACTACCCTCCTCCTTTAATGAACCCATAGGTCTTACTGGGACTGCTTGGAAACCATATGAAGTCCCACTGTGTAATATTACTGGAAAGAGAGGTTCTGATTTCTGTAAAAGGGAAATCGCCTGGTCTTTCGGGACAAAAGGAGTCACTGCCTTATCCTGGTAAAGGGGTGGGTTTACAAAATTTTTCCCAGGATCTTGTCTACTCTGGGACCCTAGAGGTCCAAAACATTGATCATATGGTATACCTTTTCTGGTGGTTTCTCTACAACAGGCTTCCTCAAACTCCGGCCCCCCCGATGTTGCTGAACTACAACTCCCATGATTATATGAATGACATAGGCTGAGAATCATGGGAGTTGTAGTTCAGCAACATCTGGAGGGCCGGAGTTTGGGGAAGTCTGCTCTACAACCACATTTAGTTAAATCAACTGCAGTATCATGCCATTTTTGGGCGACTTCTACTAAGTCATTATCTTCTAACCAACTTCTGTAATTTGCCATAAATTCCCTCCATATATGTGGGTCTAAGACACTTAGGACCACTGAAGTGGAATTTTCACAGTCTTGTCTTTGTTATTCTAAACACAGATCAGGAGATCTGCCCTTGGAGGATTCTAACTCGAAATATAAAACAAATGACAAGGCAAACAATACAAAATAACCTAAAACCCACAGATATATTCCACTCTCTCAAGATTCCTTTCACAAGACATAATACAACATCCACCTGAATATAACCATAATACCACAGAAAACAAGTTCTTTAGATCAGAGGTTTTTAAAATCCTTACCCAGCCGGACCAGAGAGTGAAAATTAATTATAGGTAGAAAAGTAAAAGCTTTTCCTCACCCGCTGCAGCTGTCTGATTAACCGTCTCCCGGGCTCCAAGCCAACCCTTTCTGGGTCCGGATAGATTGGATTCGTCTGATCCCGGGTTTCGGCACCAAATTGATATAGATATAGATGTGAACCTTGGTATATTCAAGTGAGCCAAAATTGTTATTATTTCAAGTGCACTTGGAGGAGCGTTAATTCAGACACCAGACACCTCCACCAAACTGTCCACCTCAGCAGTGGACCATTAGTCAGCATTGGATACTTCGTTATTCCCTGCATGGGAAGGACACAAGCCCGGTGAGCTACCAAGTCTGTGGCACAGAGGTGCACTTACCATATTTGCCTTTTTGGCACTTTATGTATATAGTTTATGTGCTTATATTTTACACTTCATGCATGTCGCCTTGGGCTTACATTAAGCACTTTCATGTTGCATGATTAAGATACACTATTAAAGATTGGGTATCTATTTGCACTAGTGTATTAACTGAATGGCAGTTTGTACACTTAATGTTAATCTCTTCACAGGGAAATAAACAATCAGAGGTTTCTCAGCTGAGGAGCTGGCCTGAGGCCTGTGAGGGGAGGCTGGCACACTCAAGTAGAGTGTGTCTGCTATTTTCATTAGCTCAGGGGAGCTAACGGAAGTAGGATTTACAGCCAGGGGGGAGTAGCCTAGTTAATTATTAATTTTATAAACACTTTTATAAACTAGGGTTAAGCTAAGGTACTCCTCACCCATAAAGCACTTCAGCAAGTGTTTTTAGGGTGTGGAGTGGTCCTTTAAGTATGAAAACGTAAGAGGGATGTAGGGGAACAAAACTTGTGTGGCCTGGCTGACAAAGAAATTAGTTAAAGTAAAGCTGACTTTGAGCACTATGCAAATGCTCTTGCTGCTTCAGTCTCTCTAACACTGTAGCATGTTCCCTTTCATCTACATTTACTACATACACCTTTCCTCTGTCCAAGACTGTATAATATGAGCTTCTGCCTCCTAGTAAGAAGGTAAGTAGAGAAGTAGACAAGTGAGTGCTAGGGGACAGTTCGTAGAAAACATGGCATGAGCGCATCATTAAACGCATTTATGCCAAGCTCAGACTGCTGTCTCCATGGTATGCCTTTTACTGGTCAGTTTGCATGATTGGCAGGCAGCCTGACATTCATTTACACCAGGCTGACCTTCTAATTTTTCGGGCAGACTCGGCCCCTTTTTGGATATGTTCGCCCCTTTGGGCAGTTCTGGTGATTTGCGTCAGTGGCCCAGCCTTTTACTCTTCCCACCGACATAGTGCTTTACCAGACATTGCTGTTAGGGGGTGTGGATTTACTTGAAAAATGAAAGTGAGAGATTAGCATAGGGTATGTGTTTCCTGATAGCTATATCCTGTGAGTTTCCCTCCAGCACCACCTGCACCAGATGCATGACGTTTGGGAGGTATGACTGTTTTAGTTTTTTCTGTTGATAAGATTAGGCCCATCTTAATTGTCAGCACCAGGCCCATTGGGCTCTTAATCTGGCCCTGACTGTGATACATACAGAATTCTACATTCAGATCCTACTACAAAGTATTCATTAGAGCTTAAATCCTTGCTGGATGAAGCCTTACAAAAAGCTTTAATAACCAAGGAAGAATATAACTTCATGTGGATCAAGCATCACAAAATAGATTCATTTTATGCACTACCGAAAATTCACAAACAACAACCTATACTCTCAGGCAGACCAATAGTGTCTGGCAGGAATAATTTGACACAAAACCCCAGTATCTACGTTGACCATATCCTTAGGGGCCTGGTCAATATACTCCCATCACACCTTAGGGACACAAAGAAAACTCTAAACATACTGAACAACTATCAGATATCAGACAATGCCATATTATGGAGCCTTGATGAAGAAGGCCTCTATAGTTTCATACCGTACAAGGTGGGACTCTCTCATATAATGTCATTCCTTGACACACGTACTCCATCAATGCCTGCACATAATCAGTTTGTCGGCAAACTTTTAAAATGTATCTTGACACTCAACTTTTTCTCTTTCAGGGAAAGTACTATCACCCGGTTAGGGGGACCGCTATGGGTACGGCTAGTGCCCTCATATGCCAACCTCCATCTGGGATGGCGGGAGAAGACATCTGTATTTGTTGATGAGTTTGTAAAATATACCAAGTTTATTCAACTATGGAAACGTTACATAGATGACATTCTGGTAGTCTGACAAGTACTATTAAAGTTTTCTTGAAGTTTGTGGATATCTTGAATCACAATGATATCAACCTAAGACTTACATCAGAGGTTGGGGGACACGTTTGAATTTTCTGGACATAACACTTAGTGAGGAAAGTGATGAAAAATTACGCACCACACTCTTTCATAAGCCCTCTGCAACAAATAATTTCCTGAACCGGGAAAGCTGGCACCCACCAGCACTCAAGAGGGGAATACTGAGGCGGTATCTCCGTTTGAGATGAAATTGTTCGTCTTTAGAGGATTTTACACTGAAAGCCAAAACCCTCATGACCCATTTCAAAGCTAAGGGATATGCTAATAGATACTTAAAGCAAGCATATTGAAGTGCACTTTTGACTGAGAGAGTTGAACTCCTGAGAAAGGACCTACCAACAACATCAACTAGGGAACCGATTGGGTGCATTGGTAACTTTGATGCCGGCTAGCATTCAGTCAAAAATATCTTGGAACGATTTCGGCCCTTAATTTACCAAGATACACATTTACAACAAGTAGTCACACCTCATATCTCTATTACGACTAGAAGGAGACGTAATCTTAAGGATATTTTGGCCCCGAGCTATCTCAAAACAGCTACCGTTAAATCATTGTGGCTTAAATCTCCTGTGGCTTAAATCTCCCAAAATTGGAACTTAGCAATGTTTGAGATGTAAAGCTTGCAAATACATCCAGTGGCACTCCAAAACATTCACAAACTCTACCAACACTGAGGCGTTCACAACTAACACATTCTTTAATTTTCAAACAATGGGACTGGTATATTTACTTAAATGTAGCTGCCTTTAAGCGAAGAATATTCAAACGTGAATTCTGTCAACCCTTCTAGACATATTGACACCCCTATCGCAAAACACCTCAAACTACATCATGGGGGCTTTTTGGATGGGCTGAATTTTTGTGGCATTGAAAAAGTAGTTTTGCAACCTAGGAAGGTTGACCTTGACAAAATACTGCTTCAAAGAGAGAGCTACTGGATCTTCAAAATTAAAACCCTGTCACCACTTGGCTTGAACGAAGGCTTTTCTTATACATCATTCATCTCGGAATGAATCACCTTCTTTAAATCAGTTAAAGTAGTACTTTTTATATTTCACACAGTATCTTGTTTATATTTATTATTATGTTTTCACACAGTTTCATACTATTGGGACTTTTTTTTAAATTAATTTTGTCTTGTATAGAGTGGGCATATCCCATATATTATGGTTTATGCTGCTACAGTGTTGTCTAATATGAACTCAAACCTATGTCTGTGAGATGATTTATCTTCACACTAATCTTTACAGTAAGTGCTTAGATCAGTTTGTTATGGTATTATTATTACTACTTGTTTTTTATTTTATTACTATTTTTGATTATTTATTTATTTATTTATGATGTTGTTTCTGTTAGTCCGTATTAATTATATTATATCACATTGAATTAGAGGTTACAATTTTGTGCAGTAATGACTCTTTGTGAGAGTCTCACATATACTATTGCAGTGAGGTCTTTCATTCACAAAATGGAAAGGCACGCCCCCAAAAGGAGCCGATTGGCTTCCTTGAATAATGGGGACTAGAGATGTCGCGAACATAAAATTTTCCGTTCGCGAGCAGAGAACACGAATTTCCGCAAATGTTCGCGAACGGTCGAACTGCCATAGACTTCAATAGGCAGGCAAATTTTAAAACCCACAGGGACTCTTTCTGGCCACAATAGTGATGGAAAAGTTGTTTCAAGGGGACTAACACCTGGACTGTGGCATGCCGGAGGGGGATCCATGGCAAAACTCGCATGGAAAATTACATAGTTGATGCAGAGTCTGGTTTTAATCCATAAAGGGCATAAATAACCTAACATTCCTAAATTGTTTGGAATAACATGCTTTAAAACATCAGGTATGATGTTGTATCGATCAGGTAGTGTAAGGGTTACACCCGCTTCACAGTGACAGACCAAACTCCCCGTTTAACACACCGCAAACAACCGCAAACAGTCCATTTGCACAACCGCAAACTCCCCATTTGCACAAGGTTGGATACCAAGCTAGCCATGTCCCATTCCTTGTCCTCACTGATGTCATTGAAGGTCTCTTCCTATTATTTCACAGTCAAAAAAGTGTTGTTTTTTTTAAATGTACACTACTGTTACACCAGATATGAGTTGCACTGGTGTGACACTGTGCCCTGGCAGGCCCTGAAACGCACACGTTTGAAGGAAACTGACTGCTATTATTTCACAGTCAAATTTCTATTTTTTTTGTTAATGTACACTACTGTTGCATCAGATATGAGTTGCACTGGTGTGACACTGTGCCCTGGCAGGCCCTGAAACGCACACATGTGAAGGAAACTGACTGCTATTATATTACAGTCAAAAAAGTGTTGTTTTTTTAAATGTACAAGACTGTTACACCATATATGAGTGGTGGCACTGGGTAAGTGGGCACAGTATACGCTGTGAGCCTGACACACACGCTGGCAGGCAGGCAACTGCAATTAGATTACACAGGAAAAAAAAAAACAGACTGATGTTCTAGCCCTAAAAAAGGCTTTTTGGGGTGCTGTCTTTACAGCAGAGATCAGATGAGTCCTTCAGGACTGTAGTGGACACTGAATACACTAGCCTAGCTATCGATTTCCCTATTAAATCAGCAGCAGCACACTGTCCCTCCTCTCACTAAGAATGCAGCTTCAGAATGAATCTAAAATGGATGCTGTCCAGGAGGTGGGAGGGTCTGGGAGGGACCGTCTGCTGCTGATTTGCTGGAATGTGTCTGCTGACTGTGAGGTACAGGGTCAAAGTTTACTCAATGATGATGAATAGGGGGCGGACTGAACATCGCATATGTTCGCCCGCCGTGGCGAACGCGAACAAGCTATGTTCGCCGGGAACTATTCGCCTGCGAACTATTTGGGACATCTCTAATGGGGACGGCACCAGATTAACACTTATTACCTCTGCAGTGGAACATATGGACTTTTATACACACAGTGAAGGTAATTTTGGACTTTTCTACCCTCTAGTTTTCCATTTATTAATTTGCTCATCAGGGGTACTTACCTAGGGGATCGGGACTATAAGTATCCCCTATATATTTCAGGTGACCCAGATTGGGTCATCGCTAATTTCATGTTACAATTTGCTTAGACGATTGCCATTCCCCCATGGGACTTGAGGATATTGGGTTGTCTTGTCAATAGGTGTTCTGATTTGTATTTATTATCTGCAAATTTTATATTTGTGTACCTTTATTATTATGTTATACATTTATTGTTATTTTCCTAATTATTTCATTATTATTTTCATATCAATGTATTATTTATTATCTAATTATTCTCTAATAGGATTTCTGACATGAGCTCTGCATGATTTTGTTTTGAGATCACATATATTATATCATTACTGTAGTATTGGACCTTTTGGGGTTATATTACCCCTATGTATTATGAAGCCTGATAAGTCTTGGAGATCACAGGTGGGTGTTCGTGGTTTCATTTTTGTTGTGGGAGTTTCTTTTTCATTCACTCCCACACATAAATATGATCTCACCCATTCATGATTTTCCTGGTTATCCTTTTCGACTCATGATTGGATAACACGCTTGTGGATCATACTTATTAGGATGACATGGGTTTCCCTATGGCAATGATCTGAGTGACATGTATCACTCCGGTCCAGATTGATTGTTCCCACCTAAGACATGTCTATATAAACGAGACTACTTCCAGTTCCATGGTGCCCTGAAGAAGGTGCAAGTGTATTTGCACTGAAACGCACGTCGGGTTGTTTTTGCTATGGGGTGGTTTATTTTATAATTTATTTTAGGCACTTTACCTCACTTTAACTATGTTGTTACACTTTGGTTGAAGGAGTTGAATGATTTACTCTGCTGGAATTGTGATTTTATAGACTTACATTTTATTTTTCCTTTATCCTCCTACGCCTGTCTAGTTAAATTCCAAGGGAGAGAGGCTTTGTCTACATACTCTAATTTTCCAGTATATACTACTCTAAATTCTGTAATCATTTCAGGAATTGATGCTGGTATTTTTCTGTCATCTCTCCCATTTTATAACAGTATTTCCAAGGGCGAGATGTATGTCAGTGTGGTAACTGGCAAATTTTAAGAAAGCCTATAGATACACACACTTATACTATTTTTATGGTATGTCAATTCTAATGTCTACCACTTTATATTTGCCCTCCTCTAATTTATAATTTAGATCCAGGTGTAGGAGAAGCCTTATAAGGCTTGAAGTTATGTCCCAATATGTGTATAATGTTATAGACTAACGTGTTATTCATAATAAGATACTGTTTCTATTTTCCAGGCAGCATCCCCTCACAGTGTGTGAGAGGTGTGCAGTTTTCATTTAAGCTTGAAATTGGTAACAATGTAGTAGGATTGTATTCTTCAGTATCAGGAAATTGTGTACCAAGTATTACTGTAAAGTATTACTGTAAACAGTACACATCTTATTTAAAATAGTATTTTAAATTACTGCTGCATATCTGTTCAGAGGCCAACTGTGTTTCATTGCCCTTGTTTGTTCACGGTACAATGACAATAAAGTTGAATCTGAATCTGAGGTGTTGGCCTTTTGAAAAGCCCAGGGCTGGATGGATACCACTCCCTGACACTATACAGCTAATTAACGCTGTGGCATACGTAACCTCGCCACTGGTTTTTGGAAGTGCCTGTTTGCCACCCTCCTACCCTGTGACTATGGCCCCTGTGTTAAACCCTGGTTGAAACCACTGTTTGTTCCTTTTTGGACTTGTATGGATACACTTCGAACTCCCGAACAACCGCACAAACCAGAGACCACCCTGGAGCTTGTTAACACCTATTAACAACTTGGAACGTTTCTCACCGCATTGTTCTAACTGTTTGTCTGGGTGGACAACCACGAGGGGGTGGCCATCTTGTTCGCATGAACGCATTCAGCGGTGTTTGGGCATGAATCTCATGGAACTAAAGTTGGACACAGAAACTCCCGAACACCGCTGGACTTCCATCATTGCCTGCGTTCGTTTCTATACAACTTAGAAGGGCACTGTTCGGTGAAATCATTCATCTGGATGAGGGGAACAAGCTCCAGGGTAAGACTATTGACTCTGTTCGGTAGTTTGTTCATTTTCAAACTACCGAACTAGACCGACCGCAAGCCCTGATTCTCTGGAACTGTTTTGGGCATGGGACAATGCCTGCAGTCGGTCAAAATGTGACTTACATAGAATTCCTGAACCCCTGAACTGATCTGGGTGATTTTTGGATATGTTGGTCACCTAAATCAGGGCTATCAGGGGATGTAATGTGTTTTTGGGGTACCTTTTTTTTGTAATGTGTTTTGGGGTTTTTTATAGAAATGTGTTTTTTTTCTGCCTGGACATAATTGAGTTAATACACTATCTGACTCAATCATCAGTCTACCATCAGGTCCATGTGGGCGTACCCCTTGCATGGGGATTGTCATATAAGGCCAAGTGTGGCACCATTAAAATCAGTTCCTCTTCACCCTCAACATAGAGCCTCGTCTCATGTGTGGAGGGGACAACTATATTCACTCTGAAGATTACTATACTACTTATACTCCCCTGGGTTCTAATCACTACCTCTTATAAGAGCTGTTCCTGCTATACTCTCTGGAGTAGGAGAGGTTCACCCACTGGATCCTGGTCTTGGGTCCAGGGTGGGAGGAGGACGGCGAGACGCCAACCAAGCTGCGGTGGTTTGTGGGGTCTACGGTGCAGATGGTGTCTGGTGGAGTGCTTGGAGTCCTTGTGAGCACTAGGAGCATTGATTTACGGAGGCACCTGGTCGGGGTGCCAGGCGGTTACTATACTAATTTGAGTCTGCTGGCAATAGCAGTGGGTTGAATGCCTGAGCCCTGACAAAGTATGTCCTAATGTTTGGACACTAGAGCCTTGCGGCTCAACAAGCCACAATTTTATTATGTCTCTCCAGTTTTCTCTTTAAGTATATTCTATCTCTTAATCTTAGCATGAGATGATGCCGGTTCTAGCGGTTTTCTTATAAGCTTGTTCCATACCTTAGCAAATGTACTAAGCTGGTTCCATACCCTAGCAAATGTACTATAGTGAATATCTTCTGCTTAAATAGCACTTTCTACCACAGTATCTAGTTCCAGTTTTGTCTTGTTAATTTTTTTTTTTTCAGTTTAAGCGGTGTACTACCTATCTGTTGTCCTAGACACCCAGTGATATTAAAACTCTATGTCTGGGAAGTCTGAAGTGATACCAAGCCAATACTCTCAATAAAATCTAGATCTGCCCTTTTAGCTTGTTCTCCAAATATTATGATCCTGTATTATGAAAATGCTCTCTTTTCATCTCTGAGATTAGCTAGCCATCTTCATCTATGAGTATGACATCTGTTCTCCATTCTGACATGCCAGTATAGCTTGCTTTATTTCTCTTTTTACTTCTGTTATTATATTATAATGTGCAAATTATATTATATGGGGAGATGCTTTTTTTCGGGTAATAAACACTGGCAAATGAAACCAAGAACATCAGAATTCCAACAACGAGATAATATAGAAAGAATCATTTTTTGATCACTCGTAATACATAAATATTGTTTATTCATTTAGCAATACTGTCATGTTGTAGAATTTATTCCCTTCCCCTGGTGACATGGACCAGTGTCTGATCAATACTATCTTGATTTCAATTCATGTTGCTGCAACTCCAGTAAGAAAATGCTTCTGTGTGAACTGCTTACCTTCTAACTCTGATGTTACTTTCACCACAAGCTTCCACGATGAGGGACACTGACGGAATGGTCATTTCAGAGATCAGTTAACAACAGGTTCCAATATGCCTTATAGTAAGTTTCAACAAGGGTGATCTTTTCATCATTTTCATTCAACTGTACTGTATATTCTATGCAGATATTACAATGTTCCAACTCATGTACCATACCTAGAGCCTACATTAATTGCGGTGTATTCTAACATTCTTGAACACAGGAAAATGGGAGTTCTAATATCCTCTTAATACACCAGGAAAATGCATATCTCAACCCTTATACTAGCAATGGGACACACAGATCACACATATTCCCAATACTGGGCTTGGCATCCCTAATCTCCTAATAAACAACCACTGGATCAGAGTATTTATAACCAAGTTGTAATAGAAAGACACTGTGATGCACAGGTAAGAAAAACAGGCATTTTATTTGATACAATAAAGCATTAAAAAACCCCATCATTACTTATGGGATTAATACATAATATACCCTTATTTACAGATAATAATCAGAATGACAAACATATTGTATTATGTGGTGTCTGTTGTAGGATCAAACAAAACAGGGTCCTTTTCTGATTCTGTTTGTGCACTATGCTACATTAGTCTATATCTCAATTTTATATGATTTTACAGAGAGAGAGAGACAAAATATCGTAGTAGATCCTTTTGTATGTAGCTCAATTGATCTTACATCACATACCCTACTGAACCAATTAAACTGGCAATGACCTTGTTCACATGTTTGCATATCTCCTGTGTGTGACCATAAATTATTCCTAGTATAGCATACTGGGAACCAAAGCTTTTCAGTCTTTATTTAAAATATGTACAGATACAAATATGTACACACATATATTGGCAGGACTTCCAATTTTAATCCCTAGACTGACAGATCTTGTTGCATGCTACCTTTCAAGGTATGGAATTATGTAGTACATAGAAGGATTAGTAAAGAGAAGCCCTTTTGAATTTGCAAGAAGAAAGGTGGTTAAACTCCCTTTTATTTTTGGCAGTCGAAATGAAGCAATATCTGCTGGGTACAGAATACAGGAATGTCACCTGAAGTGTTTTTGAATGCTATCTGGTGTCGATGGAGTCCAAATATTCAAGAGAAATTTCATAGCAGAAGCGGTATTGATCCTTTGAAAGGAGAAGAATCATTAGCAACATTCTATATTCAGTCAGAATGCTGTAACAAATTATAAGGGGCAGTACTCCTGATTGCGTTTGTCTTACAACAGGGGTTCCCAAAAGGTACAACCCCAGATATTTTTAAAACTACAGCTTGCATGATTCTAAACGAATTACAAAGGTATGCAAAGCATCGAGGGAAGTAGTTCTACAACATCTGGGGATCTACCTTTTGAGCACCCCTGTGTTACAACATGATATCACTTACCAGTGTCTCCACCATATTTGGTTTGACATTCCTTAGACTTTTCACAGCATAGAACACATCCACTATTTGGTGACATCGCACCATCTCACATAGCATTGCACAGGCACAAAATGTTCCACTCCGACCACCACCATTCCTGTGGAGGCAAAACACAACATGAAAATATTTCCCTAATGGAGTTTAGGGGTTAACACAGCTTTGTAAAATGTAGGAGGCAGCCAATACCTTATGGGGGTAACCCAATTTTGAAACAGGAAAACAGTTCTTTAAAATGCTAGGCAAAATGTGTAAGACTTTAGAAGTCTTGGCACCATAGTTCCAAGATTGATCAAGCTGGAGAGCATCCCAACTATTTAGGTGGAGTGAAATGATGTAATGAATTTACTCAAATGTAATCAGGCTTTTCTTGAAAATGTGATGATGCTAGGTGACAAAAATGTTGATGAAGTCTAGAGAATATGGTAATTACCCATTTCTAATGTAACAGAGTGTGGTGGTGGTAATCTGTTTATACAGTATACATATGAAGTGTGATAGTGTTATCCTATTATTGTCTGCTAAAGCCCTGTAAAAAGACTCTGATGTACCTTTTTCTCTACTTAATACCTCTTAGGGGCAAGGTATGGGAACTTGCATGATGTCATAGTATGAATTTGGCTCAAGAACACACATATACATACAGGCAGTGTACTAGCATTCTGTGGTCTCTATTTTGATCTTGCCACTGCTCCACCAAAGACAAAAGTTGTAGAAACGACCTCTTGGTGTCTGGAGTATCTCTATATGGAGACCAGCGTAAGTACTGGAAATGTTTGACCAGAAGATGTTCATCCTACAGGAGAGTAGAAAATTATCACAAGAAGAAAAGACGGTGATGTGATGGAAAAGTAAAAATGGAATTGGGAGTGACAAGCAGTATGAGTAATGAGAAAAAAAGAGAAAGAACTTTGTTAAAAAAATAAAATAAAATAATAATAATTTGAAGAAATTATATGGAAATAAAACAATAAACTTTTTGGGGGTTGAGGGGGGGCAAAGAAAAGTCTTTATAAGCATTTAAAAAGTCACAATGTTCTATACATAGCATGCTGAAGAGTTGCTTACCCTAGTGATATTTTGTACACGAAAAAGGCGAGTCACTACATCTTCATCTACTGATCCAGACACAAACTGCACTTCCATTGGCCCATAACGGGAAATCCCACTGTCTGGCCAGTACTGCAGGCAGGGCTAGGATTGGAAGAAAAAAAGAGGAAATGGAGATGAATCATGCACATGATGAGGGAAAATACTGATAAATAATACTTTGTTGTGATGGCAGAAAGAAGTACATTGAATGCACCTAAACACAATACTGCAATAAAGTGTCTCAGGGTAATATACAAATATAACACATATAAAGATAGGGCTACAGACATTTACAGGCTGATAAAAAATGGATTGCAATGTGTCAGACTTAAAATGTTCTCTGCAGCAGTACTGATGTATATATCATTGGTACAAGTGTCTCTTTAGACTCATGATTAGTACTTACCCATGCAGAGTTGGACTGGTTGAGCTGGTTTAGCATTACAATACTAGTGCAACCATAGTCATAAACCAATCTCCAGAAGTCTGTAATTGTGTTTTGCAGAGGATGCAAAGTGACAATCACATGTGAGCTCCTTGTGTAACTCTGTGGAAACAGGACACAAGCTCTAAGTTCAGTATATTTGGTAATAGCTTCCATCTACCTATCACAAACAGAGATACAACAAACTCACATTAGAATATTTCTATAACCGGAGAAATAAATAGTAATTTTTCAGCTATGAATCAATCATGCATCAAGGATTCTTTAGGACTGAATTAGTTTGAGTCTACAAAGATCCAATCTAGAACACAGCAAGTACTACGTATTCCCTGGGCACAGCTCAAGCAGTGCAGGCTTGAAATCAAGTCCTTAAACCTAGAGACTAATAGCAAAACTAAATCATAAGACCATACATACATCAGTCAAAGCGGCATTGATGTAATTGCTGGTGTCCTCGCCATGGGCAGAGAG
This sequence comes from Pelobates fuscus, assembly GCF_036172605.1. Taxonomy (NCBI): domain Eukaryota; kingdom Metazoa; phylum Chordata; class Amphibia; order Anura; family Pelobatidae; genus Pelobates; species Pelobates fuscus. Next base: position 210,757,967 of record NC_086317.1, on the reverse strand, counting down.
CAGTAAAGGTAGGGAACGGTCTGGAGGCAATACATCCATACTGCGGTTCTTGTCACGGTTGTGGGGTAAAAGAGCAACACTGCACTCTTCTACACCGAGCTGGGCAGTCACTGAATTAAGTGTCTTGATAAAAAAAAGAGACAAATACAGTTAAAAGTGTAAAGCACTAGAAGCAAAAATCTATTTAACAAAGAAAGTCAACAATGCAGGAATAGGAGCGGTAAGGATAGTAATTCAGAAAGTAGTTACATGCACAAGATGCACAAAGATTAATGTTTTGAAACAATCTCTAGGTACAGAATAATATATCAATAAAATAGTGAACCAATATAAGAAGATATAGTACATAGATGTAGTTATGAGATGAGTGATCGTGCAGACGTTTGATTAGCATGGGAACAGCTAAGTGAAGAAGCAGCAATACCTGGAATTCGTCTCTCAGGTGTGTAGAGTTGCTCTGTGTATCTATCTGCAACATCTCCTTGTACGTCTGTCTAAAGTCACACGCAGGAATAGCTGTATCTCCACACAGACATGCTTCCAGTATTGCATCATGGATGAATACATATTGTTCCTGGAGACAAAGAATGATTTTGTAGCTGAATCTATACATCAAAACAATGTCTACCACTCCTCATAATCATTAATATTCCACAGGGCAGCAATATGGTCATTGATGTATTGCTTCACAATTCAGCTTACCTGTGTTTGCACCATGTTAATTCGTCGAGAGCAAAGTGTTTTTACACAGTTGTAGATGTCCACAACTCCCTCACACTCCGCCATGTCCAGCATTACATCTAGGACTATATAGCATCCTGTTCTTCCTGCTCCAGCACTGATAACAAGCAGAGGAAGATTTAGAAAAAGGCCACAGTAAAGAAACCACTAGAAGCCATCTCTACCCTGCCCAATAAAATAACACTGTGATATCACCACTAACCTGCAATGCACCACAACAGGACCTGCATCAGGTGGAGTAGAGGACTTAACTCTACGGATAAACGCCAGAAGCCCAGTTGCATGGAATGGTACTCCATGTTCTGGCCATGACAGGAAGTGGAACTGCTTTACTTCATGTCTTACTGTGTAGCCCCGCTGAAAAACAGATGTATACCTGAAATTATTATTAAGCTGTGCAGTCCCTTGGTATACAAGGCACAATTAAGTACATCTAAACCAGTATAAGTTGATTGTGAGTGTTGGTTTATCACAAGCTAACACATCCTATATATTCTATAAATTATCAAAGAACTGTCTAGTGAATTACAAATTTAGTAACTTTATTTCCTCAAAATTAGCAATTTCTTAGTCCAAGCTCCACAATTCCATTCCTCATTTACTTCTAGGTGTAACAGATTATATGTGCAGAGATCAGAAGTTCACTAACAAAGACAAAGATGGAAATATATACAACTTAATTTCTGCCCCTGTGTAATAAATAAAAAAGTAAAGGAAAAAAATATCTAGAAAATTTTAAATGTGATAAGCCTAAATGTGATCATCAGACATGGATCCAACAAAAATAAAAAAAAAACTTGAAAATATAAATTACAGGTTAGGCTAAAAAAAGAAGTAAATCACATCTACATGCAACTGTTTGCTGTCCAATCGACTGTGATGAAATATGGGGAAATTAGTGGGTAATTTGCTACTCATGAGAAGCTAATGGAATAAATATTATTTACATGCTTAACCATAGTAATAACAGATTCTACTAGGCATGAAAGGGATATTATATATTATAGATCCACAGTTAACATATTCTTCCTATTATCTGACAGCATAACTTGAAATGGTACAAACTTGAACTTGCTGGATTTTAATTTAAAAAATGAAAAATAATTTATTCATCCATTATTGTTTTTTGGAATCACAATTGTAACATAGAGACAAACCCGTTGCAATTTGGCTTTAAAGGGACATGCATTGCCTGTAACTGTGTTTGTGTGTGTGTGTGTCTGCATGCCTGTAACTGTGTTTGTGTGTGTGTGTGTGTGTCTGCATGCCTGTAACTGTGTTTGTGTGTGTGTGTGTGTGTGTCTGCATGCCTGTAACTGTGTTTGTGTGTGTGTGTGTGTGTGTCTGCATGCCTGTAACTGTGTTTGTGTGTGTGTGTGTGTGTGTCTGCATGCCTGTAACTGTGTTTGTGTGTGTGTGTGTCTGCATGCCTGTAACTGTGTCTGTGTGTGTGTGTGTGTGTGTCTGCATGCCTGTAGCTGTGTTTGTGTGTGTGTCTGCATGTCTGTAACTTTGTGTGTGTGTGTGTGTGTGTGTGTGTCTGCATGCCTGTAACTGTGTTTGTGTGTGTTTCTGCATGCCTGTAACTGTGTTTGTGTGTGTGTCTGCATGCCTGTAACTGTGTTTGTGTGTGTCTGCACGCCAGTAACGGTGTTTGTGTGTGGGTGTGTGTGTGGGTGTGTCTGCATGCATGTAACTGTGTTTGTGTGTGTGTGTCTGCATCCCTGTAACTGTGTTTTGTGTGTGTGTGTGCATGCCTGTAACTGTGTTTGTATGTGTGTGTGTGTCTGCATGCCTGTAACTGTGTTTGTGTGTGTGTCTGCATGCCTGTAACGGTGTTTGTTTGTGTGTGTGTGTGTGTGTCTGCATGCATGTAACTGTGTTTGTGTGTGTGTGCCTGCATCCCTGTAACTGTGTTTGTGTGTGTGTGTGTGTGTGTGTGCATGCCTATAACTGTGTTTGTATGTGTGTGTGTGTGTCTGCATGCCTGTAACTGTGTTTGTGTGTGTGTGTGTGTGTGTGTGTCTGCATGCCTGTAACAGTGTTTGTGTGTGTGTGTGTGTGTGTGTGTGTGTGTGCATGCCTGTAACTGTGTCTGTGTGTGCATGCCTGTAACTGTGTTTGTGTGTGTGTGTGTGTGTGTGTCTGCATGCCTGTAACTGTGTTTGTGTGTGTGTGCCTGCATGCCTGTAACTGTGTTTGTGTGTGTGTCTGCATGCCTGTAACTGTGTGTGTGTGTCTGCATGCCTGTAACTGTGTGTGTGTCTGCATGCCTGTAACTGTGTTTGTGTGTGTTTCTGCATGCATGTAACTGTGTTTGTGTGTGTGTCTGCATGCCTGTAACTGTGTTTGTGTGTGTGTGTTTGCATGCCTGTAACTGTGTGTGTGTGTGTGTGTGTGTGTGTGTGTGTCTGCATGCCTTTAACTGTGTGTGTGTGTGTCTGCATGCCTGTAACTGTGTTTGTGTTTGTGTGTGTCTGCATGCCTGTAACTGTGTTTGTGTGTGTGTGTCTGCATGCTTTAACTGTGTTTGTGTGTGTGTGTGTGTGTGTGTGTCTGCATGCCTGTAACTGTGTTTGTGTGTGTGTGTCTGTAACTGTGTTTGTGTGTGTGTCTGTAACTGTGTTTGTGTGTGTGTGTGTGTGTGTCTGCATGCCTGTAACTGTGTTTGTGTGTGTGTGTGTATCCATGCCTGTAACGGTGTTTGTGTGTGTGTGTGCGTGTGTGTGTGTGCCTGCCTGCATGCCTGTAACTGTGTTTGTGTGTGTGTGTGTCTGCATGCCTGTAACTGTGTTTGTGTGTGTGTGTGTGTGTGTGTGTGTGTCTGCATGCCTGTAACTGTGTCTGTGTGTGTGTGTGTGTGTGTGTGTCTGCATGCCTGTAACTGTGTTTGTGTGTGTGTGTGTCTGCATGCCTGTAACTGTGTTTGTGTGTGTGTGTGTCTGCATGCCTATATCTGTGTTTGTGTGTGTGTCTGCATGCCTGTAATGGTGTTTGTGTGTGTTTGTGTGTGTCTGCATGCCTGTAACTGTGTTTGTGTGTGTGTCTGCATGCCTGTAACTGTGTTTGTGTGTATGTGTGGGTGTCTGCATGCCTGTAACTGTGTTTGTGTGTGTGTGTGTGTCTGCATGCCTGTAACTGTTTGTGTGTGTGTGTGTGTCTGCATGCCTGTAACTGTGTTTGTGTGTGTGTGTGTGTCTGCATGCCTGTAACTGCGTGTGTGTGTGTCAGCATGCCTGTAACTGTGTGTGTGTGTGTGACTGCCTGCCTGTAACTGTGTATGTGTGTGTGTTTGTGTGACTGCATGCCTGTAACTGTGTGTGTGTGACTGCATGCCTGTAACGGTGTGAGAGTGACTGTCTGCCTGTAACTGTGTATGTGTGTGTGTGTGTGTGACTACATGCCTGAAACTGTGTGTGTGTGTGTGTGACTGCATGCCTGTAACTGTGTGTGTGCGACTGCATGCCTGTAACGGTGTGAGAGTGACTGTCTGCCTGTAACTGTGTATGTGTGTGTGTGTGTGTGACTACATGCCTGAAACTGTGTGTGTGTGTGTGTGTCTGTCTGCCTGTAACGGTGTGTGTGTGTGTGTGACTGTGTGATGTTTCCTGTAACTGTGTGTGTGACTGTAACTGTGTATGTGTGTGTGACTCTCTGCCTGTGACTGTGTGTGTGTGACTGTATATGTGACTGTCTGCCAATAACTGTGTGTCTGACTGCCTGACTATGACTCTGTGTGACTACCTGTAACTGACAAAGTGTGTAACGGTCTGCCTATAACTGTGTGTGTGACTGTGTGACTGTCTGCATGTGACTATGTATGTGTGACTGTCTGCCTGTGACTGTTTGATGTTGCCTGTAACCGTGTGTGATTATCTGTCTGTGACTGTGTGCATGTGACTGTCTGCTGCTGCCTTTTACTGTGTGTGCGTGTGTGACTGTCTGCCTGTGAGCGTGTGTGTGTGTGTGTGAATGTATATGTGATTGTCTGCCTGTAACTGTGTGCATGCCTGTCTCTGACTGTATGTGTGACTGTCTGCCTGTAAATGTGTGTGTGGGGCTGCAGGGATTTTGTAGAAGGGAGCAGGGGTTTTGTATTGGGACAGGAGTCTTTATAAGGGGATTTGTAGATTGGGTTTCAGGGGTTTTGTAGACGGGGGGCAGTACAGGATTTGTAGATGGGGCGGGACAGGGGTTTTGTAGGAGGGGGTGGGGCACACAAGGGTTTTGTAGAAGGGGGCTGACAGCGGTTTTGCAAAGTTTCCAAATTTGTTCAATACATAAAAAAAAGGAAACGTTTAAAAAAAATGTACAGGTTTTTTTGGGAGGGGAGGGGGGAGAGGGGGAGTGGGGTTAGAGGGGGGGTGCCAAGCCCAGGATCCGCCCCTGGTGCCAAATGCTCTAGGTACGCCCCTGTGCATCACTCGATACCTTTTTTTAACCAGCAAGCAAACATTTGTAAACAAATATATGAACCAAAATAAAGCAATAAACACTTTGAAATGTATGTAATAAACATTTATAAACTTGCTGTCAACTTGGTCAGATTGAATTATTGGGCAACTAAGGGATTTTCTTCAGCCTTGATCCCCCCATCTCAGTTTCAGACCAGTCCACTAATCACAGAAACAGGGCACTATTGTGCAGCTGCAGGACAGAGAAACCAGCCACTGGAGCCTGTTTGGCATGAATACACTGATCAGACTCCAGCTCTTTTCCCCTGTCAGGATGTTGCAAGGAAGTGATCTTGCAACTGAACAGGTTTAAATCTGTCAGGCATGCCCAATGCACTTTTCCAGTATTCCTAGGGATTAGACCCTGATTGGATAGATCAGTGTTCCCCCTGGAGTGGATGTGGGCAACACAATAAATCATATTTACCTGGTTTTGCAGCCTGCAGAATAAAGCAAGTGTCACATTCAAAACTAAGGCTTTTGAATGAGACGGTTGTCTTGAAATGATGCATGTCCCTTTTTTTTTTTTTTTTTTAAAACATTTTTCCTGCAATAATTATATTTCATAACTCATTTCACAATCTCATGTAATTTGGGGTTAATCTGACTGCAAGTCAAAATTGCTCCTACAAGCTGTTTCCTTGGGGATTTTTCCAAAGCTCCTTGATATACATAGTAACTTTTGAAGTATAACTTATTACATTATTTATATATGACTAGTGTCACAAAATAGCACTCAGTAAATATGTAATGATTCACTTATCATACTGAAAAAAAAATCTTTAAAGGATCTCAAACTCTGGCTCCCCAGATGTTGATGGCCTACAACTCCCAGAATTCCACGAATGCAATTGGAAGCTAGACAATCATTTGAGTTGTAGTTCAGCAACATCAGGGGGGCTGGAGTTTGAAATGCCTGACATAAATATATGTTATCATAAACCAGTCTTTCAATGTTCTGTATCAAAGTGGAATATCTAACATGTTTAACAAATGCAACATAACTAGGACAATAGATGCTAGCAAGGGTTTTTAAGGACAAGATTCTGATCCAATGTGATAATAAAGGGATCAAAATCAGAAACAGCATTAATGTGTGACAGCTATTGTCCCTGATCTTAGCAGCACATATTTACATTACTCTTCATCTTATTCTTATTACTTTACACAAATTAACCTTCCAGATTCTCAAGTAATAAATGTAACAAAAAATAAGACCAAATAAGGAGTTTAGACCAGGAATGGGCAACTTATATAAATCCACATATTTTCTAGTTTCTGTGTTACAACCCATTGCTACCCTACAATGCTGCAATAGGTACCTCTCACAACGAAAATGTATAATCCAAATATTTCTCACCCTCTCCAAGGCAAGTGTCCTCACTGTATACTCTGCCAGACTCTCAGTGTTCAGCAAGGTAATCCGAATATCTCCATATGTTTCAGTGCTATCAGGCCAATACTTACTGCATTTTACCTGTGTTAAGGCAGAAAAAGGACCAAAAATTGAAAAGTGGGGAAAATGCAAGATATATCTATTGTGACTATATGATTTAATGTCTCTATGTGGTACATATGTCTTTGTGTAACACTGACACAAGGAATTATAAGATCTAATTTCTGTAATGACAATTGCAATATGACACTGACAGAGGAGACTCTCGAACACGGGGTTTGTCAGCGAAATACAAGCAGAAAGGAACAATGGGACATTGAATAAGTTCCCCCCACTGCAAGGTGAATCTGAAAAATGGCATATGCAAGACACCAAGTGTGCGCATCGTACCTCCGGGTAACACTAAGAGAAGGATTTATGGTTCACAGAGTCGATTAATCCCATGTCACTGTGATGGATATAATACAATACGCACAATAATAAAGAGAGATTAAACTAATTACATTGAGCTCACGTCAGCTGTATTCAGGAGGGTGGGGGCGCTGAAGGAAGACAGTTAATGAGCAAGGAAAATGAGACCAGCAGAGACCAAACAAAATCATTATAGTTAATGTAGATTTACGAGAAAACACAATTTAAAAAATGATCTGATGTAAGGAACATTGTTCTTAATTAGCTGTCAGTGCAACACAGTGACAATACTAATGACATTAACAGAGCAGGGAAAATTACAAGATTGCATCCTATGCTCACTTCAATGAAACCACTCTTGTACGTTCTTGTACCCATTCTATGCTTGTATGCTGTCGGTCTATGGATACTACCACACAGCTATATTCCTATACAATCACGTGCATGGAAACAAAACACATATTGAACACTAAGAGGGATGATGTTTTTGAGTATACTGGGACACACTGGAAAGCAAACTGTGGGGCTATTAAATGCTTTAAATAAAACTGTACACATATACTTCAAAATAAATCTCGTAATGCGTACCTCTCGTTTTAAAGGGATAGTCCCTATTTTGAGCACAAATTGCTGTGCCCCTCTTTTCTACCCTAATTTCTTTCTCTGATGAGAGCTCCATATTGTTGGTGCATCTGAGTGTATAACAGAGCTCCACAGCAATAATACTCACAGTAATGTATCTATAAATTACAATAAATGTGTTTAGAAATCAGTTTGTGGAAACAAGATACATGGGTCTATTTCTGAATTATATTTAATTTGCAAAAATTGTTATTAGTAGATTGCCTAAAATTTCTCAGAACAGTCCCGCATCTGGTCACACCTCCACTCACATCCATAAAATTTAAGTGTCCCTCTTTATCCATTTTTAAAATGCTGGGATTTATAATAATGTCCTATTTACTCAATCATTTAAGTTCATAATTTCCATGCATTTTCTATTTAAAATGGTGGAAAAAATTAACTGTATATTTCACACATCAATTTAGCAATCAGAAATGTTGTATGGGGCCTTAAACATATGATAATGGTTTTTCAAATGAATTATCCTGAGAGTACAGTTTGACTTTAGTACACACAATGAAAAAAAAACATTGATTTGGTAAAGATGATAACCAGCAAAAGCCTTGGGTGTTTAAACAAATTATTTTTCACTCAGGAGTATAGCTGGCCCATATACTCTGCTTTGTATGCTGTGCACGAATTTGACAATTACATTAAGACGCTGGGCTAATTTCTTCTCTTGTCATGACCCCTGTGCTCATTGGCAGCCAAGTGGAGCTGCCAATGAAAGTATAATTTTGTGACATAATTCTTAGAAGCATCATTGCCATCTTTGGTCCTGGCAAGCAGCATCCTGAAATAGAGTTTTGTGTTAATTTCAAGTGTGCATCAGCATTGTGGACCATCCAAAGAAAACATATTCGATTGATTCACGTCCAGCAGCTGAGCATGAAAACTAATTTCAAAATAAATAAAAAAAAGTAAAGAAAAATGGATTGCAGGCCAGTTCCTCTAGTATCCAATACTTCAGTTTCTCAGCTGCGAATGTAGCAGGTGCAATTTTGTAAAGAAAGATCAGAGAAAATCACCTGAACTGACAAATAACCAAGCTGAGAGTGGTTAAGACTGGAATCTAAGCAACATATGGGAACAGCAAGTCCTGTGAAATCACAAAGAAGGAGCAGATGTGATTTGGGAGGTGAAAAAAACAAGCATGCATCAAGTAAAGTGATCAAGAAAGGGAAAAAAAAACTACAATTGAAAGCAAACTTCAAATCTTTCTAACTGTGTTGCTGGGAGAGGGGAGGGGGATTGTTAGGAGATACAGAGAAAAACTGTGTTTCTGGTGTAAACTAAGCCTAGTACTGATGTACCTGGCAAGACACTTATTGGGCATTGCTTCCTGGGGATTTTTATGGCTGTTCAGCTAATGATTTTTATGCTCTATTGATTTCTCCCGGTCAAGGTTGTTTCAACTTTCAAGTCAGTTTGATCCGTGTGTGTGTGTGTGTGTGTAATTAATGAAAGCAGTTTATATTTTTAGATATACAACAAAATCTTAGTTGTCAAGTTAAAGGGAGAGGTAAAGAGTAATATAAATATCTGAAAACACAAAACCTGAGATTATTTGTCATCACAGCTTAGTAAATGTTCTGCATTGTATTACAAAGTGATAGTTTAGTTTATAGTTTAAGCTGCAGTTTGCAAAGGAAATACATAGGAGCAGGTAATTTAACCAATAAAATAATGTGGAAATAACCAAGAGGTGCAGAGGACCCTGCTCAAATGAGCTTACTATCTATATCTCATAATGACATCTCTTTCTAACTCTTCATTATTCATATCAGCAGTCATGACATCTACTATCCCTACACAGATACAGTATCATCACTTCCAGTTATGACTTACCCTTCCAACTTCCACCAGTTTGGTGATCATCACTATACTCGAGCAGTGTTCCTGCCAAACCATTCGCCAGAAATCATAGATCATGTCTTGCTTAGGACCTTAATTGGCAAAAGAATGATCCATTAACATGGCAGGTACAATGAAGTGACTACAAGAACTGTAATCAAATTATTTATTTTAAGACATCACTATAGATACATGCTATTAAGTAAATGGCAGCTTGTGTGTAGGTATGCATATTTAAGTCCTGTACCAAAGCATCACATTGCCTGTGCATTCTTTGTATATAACAATTCCTCCTACAGTTGACATTCTCCAAGATTATGCATCTTGGGTAATCTTGAACAGGTGTTTTATACATGTGTGAAATTTTACTTTGCATAAACAGAAAAGAAAAAAAAAAGAGTCTATTTTGGAAAGTAATGTGATAGCATGCCACACTTTTTAATTGTTAACCATTTAATGGTGCTCTCAAACAGTTGCTCACCTTGCGTAGCGATAAAATGATTGGACCTGTGATAACCCTATAGAGTATAAATGGAACACATGTAAATATACTGACTGTTGAAAGGTCAGACAATTCAGAGCATGCATTGCAATCATGGTGATACCACAGAGAGAAAGAGGAGGGGAGAGGAGGGAAAGATTTAGGGTTAAAAGGTACATACGCTCCGCATACTGTCATGCAATATTTCCAGTAGAATATAGATAAAAGGTATAGAGGTTTATCAAGTTTGTAAAAATGGAGTGAAAGTGGGAACAAGAGAGAAACGTTTACTTTTTTTTTACATTTTGTTGGGTTGTAGGCCCTTTTGATAATTGAAGTGTATTTGTGGTATACCGTCTGTGGAAAGGCAATTGGTTTTAACATTCTAAGGATATTAAATAATGCTGAGGGTAGTAGAGGGGTTTTGTGAATATAAAATTAAATGGTCTGAGACTGTTACACAGTTATTAATTTTGCGTTTTGTTCTAGCATTTTGTTCTAGGAAAGAAAGGAGCAAGGCAAAAAAGGGTAAGGGTGACAGAAGAATGAGTAAAAGAATGCATATACGAAAGAATGTCGGCGATAACCGTAAGAAAGACGAGTATGAGAAAAATGGAACAGGAGAAGTGTGTCAGCAAAGGACAGACACCAAGAGGAAGAAAGGGAAGAAAGCAAAGTCTAGAATAGATAGTTAATGGACATAGATGAATATAGATGGAAATGCACAGAGGATAAACAAAGGTAGCTATAAGATAAATGATAAGGAATCCAACAAGTACAGACATAGTGAGCAATGTGAGTGGAGAAGAGGGGGCTGTACAGATGGAAGGGGTACTGTAGAGAGTGACATGATATAAAATAAGGGAAAAAATGGACACAGTAGATTAGATCTGGGATGTCACATGAAATAATGTGGAGGATGACAGTAAACGAAAAGGGTAGCTTAGAGGGTGATGATTAAATGACTGATGAAAATGAAGAGAATGTAGGGCTAGAAAAGCAGAAAGATACAATATGTAAGAAAAATATATATGAACTGAATATGGCAAGGCTAATGAAGTGGTGGGATTACCAATGACAACAGCTTCGGTCTTTTACACTGCTGAATTGCTGACAGTTCCTGTGGATAGAGGATGGTGGTTGGCTTATGCCACAGATCTTTTTTCTAGAAGTACTCCAAGGGCAATAAAGCACCTGGGTGGGAGGGGTGTGGGAAATATGATCAGAAGCTTGATACTCACTTCTCTGTTAATCCGGATCTACAGGTGATCCCACATATAGTAAGAGAAAGAGAGAGGGAGGGAGCGAAAGTTAGAGAGATGAGAGAAAATAAAGAAAAAAGGAGTGAGAGAAGACAGAGATAAAAGGCACAAAAGAACAAAAGTGTAGGAGAAAATATGAACGTGGAGATGGTAAAGAAACAGAATGAATTAAAGAGATCGGAAACATTAATATACGTTGATATAATGAGAAAGGGGTGAAAAGATTTGGCAGTGAGGAAAAAAAGCAGAGAAAAGAAAGAATAAAGATGTATTAGCAGAAATAAAAAGAGCAGAGTAATTGTAGAGATATATAGATATTCTCAGCACCCATACACTGCACTCTATAGATTGCATTGTCAATATAGGAAGCAGGCAGATAGAGACTGATTAGAAATTACAATGTACATGTTGTCACTGCAACATGGCTTTACCAAAGAAAGCCAGTATTAAAAACTTAATTGGCATGCTTGGAAGAGGTGAATTCGATAAATAATAAAATAAATGATGAAATGTAATTTCATTTTTTTTTTAAATCCCCATTATTTTTACCAGCCCAGTAAAACATAAATTATAAGAATGATGGGATGTAAGAAATATACCTGATCTGACAAGAAGGGCTACAAAAAAATGAATCAATTGTTACTACAGTAATTAATTACACATTACATACTTGCCAAATTCTTCTGGCAATATAAAATCAAGCCAGCACTACGGGGTACTTAATATGTTTTAGTCCTCCTATGTTGTATGCCAACCACTGGAGTGAGATTCCAATTGTATTTATTTTGAGTACTTTTGGCTGCAAAGGATGAACAATTGATAGTATGTACTTGTAACATCTGTGAACCAATCATGAAACTTCAAAAGCATCCAACACAAATGACTTTCAATTACGGATGTTGGCATCTGTGGCACTAAAGTCAATTGTGCTGTATTTTCATTGACAAATAAATAACCACAAACGGTAACACATAAATGCAATATGTGAAATGTATAACTGAGTGATAAAGAGATAAGATTTCTAAATGGTGTCAAGTAATATTAAAGATACACCATGAAATCTATATGGTGTTGGGGTGGTGAATTAAAACTAGGCGCAAGGATGAGCTCAATAACACTATGGAGAGTGGTAGGATTAGTGAAATAGAGCAATGCTGTCCAACTTTCTAATGTGGAAAGTCTAGGATCATTCTGATCCACTGAGCGTGAGCCAAGCACATTTACATGAACAATGTAATACTATATAACCAATGGATTTTTACTGGTAGATTTTTACCCAAATGGACTGTATTCAAGCACAAATGCACAACAGTAATTTGAGAAGGAACACATATGCCAGAATAAAAATGTAAATTAATTGGACAAGTAAAATAATGATATGAAAGCGGGCAAAAGAAGGGTAATATCATTAAGGAAATAAAGGGGCAATGATATGGTGGATCACATAGTAATATGGGTAAAAAGTATTATTGTAGGATGAGATATATGCAAGGATAAAGATAGTAAGTAGAATGAAGAGAAAAATGGGGGCGCAAAGAATTAATTATTATTACTGGGAATAAATAATGATGTATATGGAAATAAGATGCTAGATGAGAAATAATAAAAGAGGAAGTATAATTAAGACATAAATACAGTATTGTCGAGCCATAGGTATGGTAATTATGGAATGCTGATGACGAGAATTAAGAATTCGAGAGGCAGAAAAGGCTAAAACTGGGGAGAAAGGAGATACAACAGTAACCTGAACTACATGGAAATTGCATATACATGGTATTGAGAGAGTTAAAGTTTGTGGCTGGTTTAGCAGGATGTTTCCTATGTCAGTAAGGGAAAATGATAAATTGGTAAAAACACACACACATTATCTATCTACACCATTTTTTATAAAAGATGAATGATAGGCTTTCAGTATTGTTCCTTTATCACACTGATTACGTCTGTGTAGCCTTCTGCCAGCAAGGAAAGTCAAATATTCGTTTCTATTGATGTATAACCTTACATTTAGAAAGGTAGAAAAAGATTTGACATTTATTAACTTGAACTCTCCTACCATTGTCTAAATATACATCTGGGTTGAGTGAACATCGTGCCTCGGTTTTTTATTATGTTAATAAACACAATTTCTTTTAAGGTTTAAAATTAACATATTAAAAGAAGGGAGTACAAGGCTGAACTGTTCAATTTCAAAGTACCCCATATAGACCCTCTGCAGTCTATTCTTTAAGCTGCTTTCTATTCAGTTTAGGGTTGTCAGATCATTACATACTGATTCCAATAATCTTGTCTGTATCTAATCGTTTTTACAGTAACATTCTGTGTAGTTTTGCATCAAAAGCGTTAACAGAATCTAAGAAGACACTCTGTTTCCACTACATTTGCCTTGTCTTCATGTTTTGGCTGTTTAAGAAAGCAAATGGCTTTGGCAACAGTAATCACACAAAAGCTGGTCCTAAAGCCCTAGGTATTTGTGAATACTACATTTTAATAACCCATTAAAAGCACCCCCCCTGCGAATGTCATGTCAAGTTATGAATTTATAATTCCTACGGTGATTTTAAATGTCACCACTTTCTGTTAGCTACATAGCCTATGCCTGAGCAAATTAGGAAATCCTTTATTTAAAAGTGATAAACTAAATTTGTGTTTGCAGTCTTTAGCCGCCATGCTTAAGTCACCCTGCTGTTCTCTTTGTTAATGAAAAGTTCCATTGTCAATCAAAATATTTTTTGATGGTTCTATTCTTCACCTGCCTTTAGATAAGGCACCAGTTAATTCTATGGAGTGTAATGAACATTTACTGGTTGTCCCCACCCTCCCAAGCCTTTAGTAGTGAAATGTCCTATTTGATATGTCTGACATTAATTTGATATTTTTTATTTGCACAGATCTACGTCAAAACAAACATTACATGTAATTGCATTCCTTAAAATGTATCTTTCAACAGTCTACTGAATACAAAAAGCAAGTTCCGTCCTTTCTGTATCTTCAGTTGCTTTAATTAGTTTACATTATGTTTAATCTGCATGTTTGCATTACTTACCTAGAGCCCAGGGATATATTAGTATGTGTGACAAACAATATATTATGTTGTTGTTTTTGAGATGATTCTTATCTCGGTTTGTTTGTTCAATGTGTAATTTAATACTTAGGACAAAGTCAGATGAACTCTATGGTTTTAATCAAACATCTTCTTATAATGTAGGCCAGGGGTAGGCAACCTACGGCACTAGTGCCATGCACGGCACTCGAGGTGTCTTTGCACGGCACTCAAGGCTGCTAGAGCCAAACAGGCGCTTTCCTATCAGGAGTCCCAGTAAAACTTCAGATATCTGCTAATCCGAGAAGGTGGTGAAGGACAATCCTCAATTTAAGCATTGCAGCACGAAGAGGTAGTGATCTCAGAGCACTTGTGAATAGGAAGCCACACTGTAGTAGAGCAGCTCGCAGTTGCTGTTGCAGCTCCTGTCCTTGACCTGTACCTGGCCAGCCTGGCCCCCACTGGAACCCAGGGAAGCCACCCACACTGCTAGATATACACAGAAATGCAGAATAACCCTCCCCTCATAAAATAATACGGACAGCCCACACACAAACATACACACAATCCACACAAACAAAACACCACTAACAATCCACATACATGCACACAACCCCACATACAATACCCCAAGAAGCCCCCACACACTACCAAACACACACACGCAATTGCACAAGCGGCCTCCATACACAGCCCACATTCATATGTATCATACACAATACCATAAACTACTCATGAACATAAACAATATAATAGCTCATATACGCAGGGACATCTTTAACACGGGGCAAACTGGGCAGCTGCACCGTGAGCCCTGCTGGCCTCAACTATTTCTAACCCTCTGGCCGGTAATCTACACACTAAGGAGGCCCACCGGGTGGCCCATGTACAAAGGACCACCTGGTGGGCTTCTGTCAGCAGGGACCCGCTGCACGCTGAGGCGCTTTTCGGCAGCAGACTGGGAGGAAGTGACGGCCGCGCATCACTTCCTCCCACAAAGAGAGGAGCGCGCGGGAAAGAAGAGTAGGCAGATTGGAGGGGGGCTGGCCGAGAGCGCTAGACCCCAACTCCCAACACCTTCAACCACCAGCAGGAAAGATTGGAAACTGGAGGGTGGGTTTTAAATATGTCTCAGTGTGTGTGTGTTAGTATGTCTGTATGTATGTGTGTCAGTATGTGTGTCAGCATGTGTGTGTCAGTAAATCTGTGTCAGTATGTTTGTATGTCAGCATGTCTGTGTGTGTGTATCTGTGTGTATCTGTGTGTGTGTGTGCGCATTTCAGTGTGTATATATCTCTGTGTGTGTATATGTGCATACATCTCAGCATTCACACACTTACACTACACACAAATACACCTCTGCATTCAAATCTCAACACTACGTACAAACACATGTCTGTGTTACACACCAAAATTATATGTGAATACACCCCTGCATTCAAAAACCAACACTACACAAATACATGCTTGCAATCACACCAACACCACGTACAAACAAATTCCATACAAAAACCTGTTTACATTCAAACAAACAAAAACTGCTTAGTGCTAAATACAGACCTGCAAACATGGGTAAATGGTAGAGCCCCAGCTATCAATGCATTTCTGGAGTTGCTCGACAGATGGGGATCTACCTTTTAATCACCCGTGCAACAGGGAGACCCCCAAAAATTCTTGCACCTCTCTACTTTAGGTCCGCCACTGCTTTGAGGTGGAGGACGTGATTGCATGCCTGGGAGGGAGGGACAGGTTCCAGGGGGCCCTAAGCAAATGCTTTGCCCAGGGTCCAGTCACTATTAAAGAAGGCCCTGCATATACGCACAAATACAACAATGCAAAGCAATTACAGTAAAAATAACACAAGCAGAATACGGCAGCAAACACACCTTGATTAAAAAAAAAAAAAAAAATTAGGACCGGCACGCTACGGGACATCACAATCCTATATCGGCACAGTACTGCTAAAAGGTTGCCTACCCCTGATGTAGGCATATCTAACAAGGGTGATTCTAGCATCTAAACCCCATACTTAGCCTGTTGAAAGGCTATCTTTGCATTTAGCTTTTTTGTTAGTTGTATTTTTTTTTATCTCTATGATATGCATGTAGTTGTTTTGCAATATGTAGAAAACCCTTTTTTTGTTGGCTGCGTGTCAAGTCTCACACTGTCAATCAATTTACTGCTCGTTAAAATCTATCATCATTAAAACTTGGCTTAATTGAGCATTTTATCCCCACTTGTATTATAAGTTGGATGTCTTTAGCTTCAACAATATGTGTTGGCTTATAGCAATCCTATTAACATTGTTTTTTATTACCATCACATATTTTATTCTACAAGGTCAATAAACATAAAGATCCCTTATGACTATCTCCCATAAGACTATGTATCACATATAGGCATATTTCTTTATCAATGTCAATAATGTAATAATGACATAAATGAATGGTCCATTTACATGTATCATGCAATGCCAATAACTTTATATATCTATTTCACTGATTATTAATTTCAGCTCTCTTCATTTTACTCAACAGACGTCTAACGTCTCCAATCGTTATGTTATTGGCTTTTCCAAACTGTGTATTCATAGCCATGTGATCAATAAGTCACCTATGAATTAGCTGAATTACGTCATTCCTTCAATCTATACTTGATTCTGGCAGGTATTTAGCATTTTCATTAGTCTCTACTTTCAGACTGAACTATTCTCCAAAAACTATGCATCCTCTACTCTACTCAAATTTCTATGGTGGCCAAGTTTAGCCATCCCTGCTCTAGCCCAATGATTTAGATTGCATAGACATGCTCCAAGTGAAAAGTGAGCAAAAAATAACAACAAATCATCTTCTTACACAAGAAAACGTTAGGAACAATTTCACCACTAGTTCTCCAAAAATCATCCCAGGCAAACTATGGAACTAGCAACACTTCTCAAAATCCAGCCCGGTGCCGCACAGACAACACATCAGTCAATCGTTTCAAAGATGTCTCTATACAATAACTATATATGGAGGATAGATCTGACAACTCCAAACATTTTACTTAGTATAGAAAATGTATTTGGATAACTCTGGGCAGAATTAAGCATTATCTTCAACTGCCTACAATTCACCATACAATATCAAGCTGGTGTATAATAACAAAGTTATACTATATGTTTATTACCAGCACACAGATACAGCACCATTATATAAATCAACATGTAGAATATGACATTTTCACTAACAGTGTCTAGATATCCAGTATCATAATGCAGTGCATCACATAATTATTATATAGAAACAGACACTCAGCATTACTCTTTAATACAGTGTGCATATTGGTAATTTATAGTCATTCAGCAATTATACAGTGGAGAATGTATATTGTCATTGTGTAAATACTCAGCATCATGATCAAGTTCAGCTTGTGTATTAAACTTCACTTTAATATGCAATGCAACACATGCACTATCAAACTTGTAGATACTAAGTATCATCATAAAATATATTTACTACCCTTGCAGATATATTCAGGAACATAATGCAATATGCTCTTTGGTGGAGTATAAGTACTCATCATCATTATGAGACATAGATAGCATGTTCCTTCCTAATTTAATGTACGTTAATTTACAATACACAGATTAATTATATGGGCTATTTATTCTTGTGCATACTCACATCAATGTAGTTAGCATTAATCTCTTCTGTGCTGTTATCTGCTTGCAAAGGGTGAAGCCTGACACGGTGCCGCTCATCTGAAATTAAAAGAAGTTCTTAAAATATAATGCCATGCCCCAAACACTTTTCCATTATGACATTTATACAAAGGATAGGATAACACAGTAAAGAAAAACATACTACTAGTGCCAGACTCTCACTCTTTGATCACCTACAATTTGGTGGTGCCTCCTGTCTTCCTTTCCCTTTGTCCTTCTTCTTAGACACATCCCAGTCAAAGAAACTCTGGAAGAGGAACACAAGTGTCAAACGGCTTAAAGATGTGCGAACCCTGGCAGTTTGGGCCATGAATAATATCCTGGCATTACAAAAAAAAAATAAACTCTCTAAAGGTTATTTGTGGACTATCAAACTCAGGCCTTTGTAAATCAACATCTGAGGCAGGAATCAGAATAGTGACCACATCAAAATATGAAAAAAGGCAACTAGACATAAAAAAACGAGCATGAAGATACAGTCAGTTTACATAGCTAGTAAAATACAACAAAGGAAAAAAAATATCAATCCTTTTGAACTTTAAATAAAACATAGCAAGTAATAAAACATAGTACGTAATATGCCTGCACATGAAATAACCATATCAGAATTATCAAGTAAAGAGTACAAGACTCACTTCATACTCCTGCCTGAATCCATAGCCTTCGGCCACCTTCATTTGATTTATATGTTGAAGCAGATCTGCCACTCTTACTGCTGGGTGTAACTGTCCTGTGTGGTAGGGAGAACCTTTTCTGCCTCCATTTCGCCGTGGGGACCCTCCAAGAAGACTGCTTGATTCTGTAACAGATCCAGCTCTAGGTTCACCTGAGTAGACAATTAGGGCAAAATATTTTAATATGGTCCTTTACGGTTTAATACCATAATAAAATAGTTGAGATGTGACTTTGCAACTTTTCAGGTTGAAACTGTGACCCAGATAGCAATATCACTCCGTTCTTTAAAAATCTGCTTTTGTAGAAGAGAGAATTTTCTTTAATTATTATTTATATTTTTACCTTATTCATATTAAAAGGAGGTATACTAAATATTATTTTAGTTATGGTATTGTATAATTGTTTAATATCTGTATTAATAAAAATAATAATTTAAGACCACCGAACTACAAGTGAAGTACAGTAAAATCTGATTGAGGTTGTTGAGGAAGAGTTGTTTATCCCCCTATGAGCTTGTAATAGTGGCACTATACTTTACTAATCTTTTAATTAATTTTGTTAAGTATGTTTTGTAATAATTAAGAATATATTTTTCTTATAGCTTTGTATTAACTCTACTTTGAGTGCAATGAATTTTTCATGTATGCCAGTTGTGGCGAAACCAACCTCGCCACTGGGCCCTGGAGAAGCCTGTTTGCCCGCCTCCTACCTGCTGACTATGGCCCCTGGGTTATTTGGGGCATATTGTATTTTATTGTGCGACTGCTGGCCCTTTAAGCACAGTGAATGGTATTTTATTGTACTGCTGCTGGCCCTTTAAGAACTGTCTGGGGACATATTGAGACTTTGGGTAACAATACCCTTTAAGACTATGGCCCCTGAAAACGTATGGACTTTTATTCAGTGATTATGGCCCTGTGTGAGCGGTGATACCCCAGATAGCTATACCATGGAGCCTATTCATATAATGAAAGACTATGGGAAAGACTTTAGCTCCATGGTAATTGTACTGTGTGAATAGGATCTGCGCGCTATTCGGTAGTTTTGTGCGCTCAGATCCCAGCTATCTGGGGATATGTGAAATGTCTGTGTGTTATGGATAAAAAGTAACTTTCTGTATTTTAAAGTGTTTTATGTCTTTCTGTCACCATGTGGTTAATGGAGTCTGCTTCTAGCCCTGGATAATTGGATTACTTTCCTCTTTGTCTCCAGGATAGAGGCCTATGTAAAACCTGTCTGAAACCGGTTTGCCATGCGGCTAGTAAGGGACAAAAGATACTTTTAGTAACTTTTGAACCCCTGGTCGGATTCATGCCATTTTTTAATATGTTGTTCCCCTGAATGGATTGATTGTGGATATGTATTTTTTATGTGAATGTGATGTATGGTTTTAGAGTTATGAAAGTTGTGTAAAAAGTATATTTTAAACTGTATGCATAATGGGATTATGTGTCACACTAAGGGGAGGGGATGTGTGGGTTGCACCCGTGATACTATTGGTCATTTTATGCCTCCCCCTGGGTGTGGCCTGTATGTGTGAGATGGAAATAAAAGCCAGGCTGGATGAGCCAGTCCAGAGTTCCTGCTTAACCCTCAAAGTGAAGTGTCGTCTCATTATTGGGGGAGGATTTATTGTATGCTGTTCCAGTTTGACTGCTAGGAGTGTAAACCTATTCGTATGGTTTTTCCTATTCGGCTGTATACAGCATTCATATGCTAGAGAGGATTCCTATGCTTCTCTGAGTCGGTGGTTGTGGTGTCTGCCAGAGTGCTTGGAGTCTTCAGGAAACGCTAGGAGCATCCTTTAACGGAGGTACTCAGTCGGGGTGCCAGGCAATCCGTTACACCAGTCAAACTTGAAACTGGATTCAAGAGTCACAGAGAGGGGGCACAACACTATATAATTCAGTCATGGATTATAGAGGCTAAAAATTGTACAAACCTCTGAGGTACTGTCCAAACGAGGAGGAAGCAAGACACTTGGTCATACAGTCTGTCGTTAAGGCAGCCAGCAGATGAGGGTGGTGAAGATGGAGAGTTAGGATAAAGTTTGAAGTAAGAAATTAAAACAAGGAAAGAGATGCTAGGAATTGCTTGGATGCAGAAAGAAGGAAATTAGGACAATTGAGCAAAGGACAGCCCATCTCTAGAGGTTTTATAGGATCGGTCATGTAATGATATATGTGATGAAAAGATTTGAATAGCTGGTACATTTACATGCATCATTGATGACCTTCTATGAACCCACTTGAGAGTCTGTGTTTGACTAGCCATTACTTCAGTGCTAAGAACATGGCACATGCATAACTGACTCCACACTGACATGCATTTAGGGAAATTTCAATCATGCTTCTAAGTCCATCCAACACCAAAATAGGTGGGTGACATGACTGTGACCTGCAGGTGAGATGAGTGGGAATTATGTGCTGTAGGACCATGTCATGGATAAAAGTGAATTTAAACCCCTGCATATAACCCTCCAGTCAAATAAACAAATTGTGTGGGGAGAGGTTGTGGGAGGTGAAGGAATGTGACTGTTGATCAAATAGCAATTGTGGTCTTTTTTCAGTCCCCAGTTGCTTTGACGTGCATTTTGGAGGCCAATTTGATACTGCAAATAAATCTTAATATTCTTTGCCCATTTTGTTCACAGAATGTAGTTATTGTACCCATTATATTGCAATCTAGGGGTAAACTTGGAATACAGTAAAGCATTTCCTACCTATTACAAAACTCATTTAATTGTAAAACGAAAGGTTGATATGAGCATTCATGCTCAAGCCAGTTTATCATCCATGTAACTCAACATGTCATGGACATCTTTGCGGCCCGGCGAGCCGCGAGTACATGCTTAGTGTTATGGCAGAGTAGGCACCTGCTTTCCCCACATTGCAGGTGCCTACTCTGCTAAAACTTACCCGGCTGGGGAGGAGGGCCAGCGAGGAAGCTCAGTGTTCCTGCTCCTCGTCTGCAGTGAAGCCGGGCGCCGGAATATGACGTCATATTCCAGCACCCGGCATCACTAACCCACGCGAGGGAGCAGTGAGGAGCATGTAGAAGATCCCCACTGGACCCAAGGGAGAGGCCCCACATTGGCTCCCAAAGGTAGGGAGCAATAAAGAAAATGATGTGTGTGCAAGAATGTGTTTGTCTGTCTGTCACTGTGTGTGTGTGTGTGTGTCTGTCAGTGAGTATGTGTATGTCAGAGTGTATGTGTGTCTGTCTGTGAGTGAGTGTGTGTGTGTCTGTCAGTGAGTGAGTGTGTGTCTATCTGTGAGTGTATGTCTGTATGTGTCTGTCAGTGAGTGTGTGTGTGTCTGTCAGTGAGTGTGTCTGTCTGTGTGTGTCAGTGAGTGTGTCTGTCAGTGAGTGTGTGTGTCTGTCTGTGAGTGTCTGTCTGTGAGTGTGTGTGTGTGTGTGTGTCTGTAAGTGTCTGTGTGTGTGTGTCTGTCAGTGAGTGTGTGTGTTAGTCAGTGTTGCATTGGCTGCGACTGGATAGTGGAGTACCTGGAAGTGCATGGAGGCACGCAACGCCACGTCACATTCCGACGTGACATCGACGTGCTCCATCTTCACAGGGTTTCAAGAAGTAGCGGGAGGTTCAGATTTGGCACAGGTTGCGGACGGCGCCATTTGGGGTATACCAGAGGCCGGACTCTGGAGTTACATACTGGCAGCGGCAATGTGAGTGCAGTCTGCTTGTTGGCTAGAGGGGGGTGCTAGAATTTAGTAGAGGGGGGTGCTAGAATTTAGTAGAAGTGTTGTGAACCATACCACTTCTAGAAAACTCGTATGCTTAAAAGCTTCATTCATTTATTGTGGAGTTTAATAGTTAGATCCTATGCCTATAGAACCAGCTACCATCCTCTAGTCTTTACAAGCTAAAAGTGATTTATTCATAGCCCTGGTTAACAGTAATCTATATCTATTTCTGACCCAGTTTAAACTATCTCCATAAACCCTATACTCACCTCGGTTGTTATAATTGTGAAGGAATGCAAGAGCTGCTTCCTCCTGAAGTAGGGTGGGCTGATCAGTGATCTTGGCGTGTTCTCTGGGTCCAACAATGCTGGTCTTCTCATGTCTTGTTGGTAGTGCTGACTTAGTCAGACTCAATGGCTTCCTGTGAAATCAAAAGGACGGGGTTGAGATTTTTCAATATTCTGGGTGCTGATTACTGTCTATAAACCTGTGAAGGGGAAGGGACAAACTCAAAGTTTCTTGAGTCCTTCAAACTGCATTGCAGTACAAAACTCACTGATATAATAGTCCCTTTCTTTTTTATGGCTTGGAAAAGAAAGTCTGCCTTGGAAAGTAAAGTCATAATGGTCAGAGCTCTTTGATGACTTACTCATCCTGGAGAGGTGGGGCATGCTATGCCCCCAAGCCTGTTCAATTTATGTTTATGCTGGGCATATGTACTTACGGGTAGTAAGCATAAGAGAACTGTGTTCTTCTGGCAGCCAGAGAGAAAAGGAGGAAAGCATAAGAACTGAAGAACATTACACCCTGACAACAAAAATGCAGAATATAAAAACCTTACAAAAAAATTGTAGAACATCATACCCTGACAACAAAAAAATGCACATCATACGCTGACAGTTTAGAAACTTGGAACATAACAGCCTAACATCAATAGACTGTTGATAACAGACAGTCATACACCAATGACATGCAGAAAAGTGAAGAAAATACACCATAACAAAACTTGTAGAACAATTGAACCTGACAGCAAGAGATAAGAAGAGTGTGCCAAATACTTATTGGTAGTTGGGTACCCAATTATTATCCTTCCCATTTGCATTGGCAAAACTTCCACCTACCCCTTTCGGACCACGATAATAACTGCCCCCAGAAGAACGATGAACACTACCAGACCCCCAGCACAGATTCCCAGCACCAGCCCCATCTCCTCAGAGCGCTGGGGGGCCACAGAGGAGCGGTGGCTGTCCTTACATGGAGCTGAGGAAAAGATAAGAACATTTTAAATAGATAGTAAGTTAGGGTACTTAGAGCAAGTAACTAAACAGTAGGAAAACTCGGGAAAGGAAATAATCCAACAAGGGGACAAGGGGGTTGACAATGGGAAAAAATGGGAAGAAGGCTAGACAATAATGTATGGATGGAAAACAAAGTAATATATAGCAAGTAAATTATAGACAAAGTTGGTAGAATAGGGAAGACAAATAACAAAATGGAAAAAGGTATAAAAAAAGGAAAAGAAAAGAAACAATTAATAGTAATGTGAAAAAATGCAGAGTGGAAAATAAGAAACAAAAAATAATGAGTAGAGATTCATTCATAATTGGAATGGATAACATATTTACCTTTCCTGGCAATTCGAACACAATTCAAACGTGTTTCCTATAGGAGAGAGAGTAATAAATGTCAAACTTTCTTGACCTGCTTTCCCTTAATGTCCTGAATGGACAGCACTAAATAAAAATATCACGTGCTCCCAGAGTCCAACATAAACATGTCCTGCACATTGGATTTATAGGCATCCATTAGAGATTGTATTGTACAAAAGGCAGAATAAAAAATGAAAAAAAAACCAGCAGATTGGCAGAATGGCAAGAAAAAAGAGAAAATAAATAAATATATAAATAAAGGACAAATAACGAGATTTTGAATAAATAAACATATTATACCAATAAGAAAAACAAGCAGAGTAAATTTTATTGCTGAACACATCTGCCAAAATTGGCAATGTTTGACTGCATCATTATTTACATAAATCATTAGCTCTAAAGCTCTTTGGGGAGCAAAGGAGTTTTACCGCTGCCCCTTTATTACAAGCACACTATTGCTTCTACAGAACACATCAGCTGAAAACAAATTTTACTTTCTTTGCTCTGCTCATTTCTCACTTTACAGCTCTTCTTGCTCACCCCCCGGTGGTGGCTAGCAGCCTGCAGGTAGATTAGGTAGCCTCTACGGGGATCTAAGGGTGGATTCCAGTAGCCTCCATAGCTTCGGTTGTCCCCAACAATAAATGGTGTGTCATGAGATAGGTCACTTGGTGGCAATTCCGCCCCAACATATTGAGTGGCACCCTCTGTTTCAGCCTCTTCATATCCATATGCCCCAGGGAAACAGCCAGGGATGCCTAGCTCACGTCGAGAACGACGGGAAGTCTCACCTTCCACCAGCACCTGGTAAAAACTAAAATGGGGAATGTTATGAATAAAAAAATTACATGAATAATTTTGAGGAACATAAGTAGAGGGTTATATTACCCCAATAAGAAGAGCTTAATAGGGCAAAACTAACCTGACTGGGGATCCCCTGCCCTGAGCTGGCCTCAGAAGTACTGTGATGGTATGGTCAGTCTCAGCCAGTGGGGGAGGAAGGTCACTGTAATCAAAAGCAGGTGCTAAAATGGAAAAAAAAATCTGTGAGTGAGTATTTGACCTCTCATCTATTTGCTAGCAATTGGACTTTGAAATGAGGTCCATGAAATGTCCAACAATAATTCAGTTGTGGTGGTCAGTCTAAGATTTTACATTGAGTTAAATAAGGTCACTTATGTCACAGCATCATTACAGACAGGCATATTTATGCATTGGATAGTATGTATCAACAGCAGGGACATGCTGCTATAAAAGTCTCATAAGTGCACAAGGGAGGAATAAAAAAGGTATACATTCATCATGGCCTTTCTTGACCTCAGCCACACTCAAGCCAGCATTTGCAGTAATTGAGAAGTAGACATGTAATACAAACTTCATTCACCAAAATAGTATATAAGACAGTATAATCAAAAACCACATGTTAACGGGAGGTCATGTAAAAAAAAAAAAAAAAAAAGACCTGATGGACTATAGAAAATGCTGAATGTTTCTTTTTCTCAATAGCCACCCAAAAGGTCATATAGAATGTGTTTCATCACTAGAATGTCTCTGCTCAAATTATCTGCACTGTAAACCTTGCAGGCTTTCATAATTTGTCCTGGAAATGATTTCTGATTTCCTTTTGAAAATCTCTTACAGAATGCTTGCCATCATTAGTTTCTGAAAGATTACTTTTTTTTTACATTTTGCATTTTTATTTATTTTTTGTTATCCCCTTCATTATGCAATTTGTTTATACACCGAAGATATGTTCCCATTACTCAGGATTGTGTACACACGACAACCACTGGCATTTGAAATAGATCAGGTGCATGAACGCTGTCTGCCCCAGTGGTAGACAGAGTCGGTGCTACTATTAGAGTGCCAGCTTTGTGGGTTGCGTTGCATCTGTTCAGGCTGGTGATGGAATCAAACAATCTCTTCACTAGCTGTCTGCTGTCTTGCAAGTGTAAGTGAGCATCAAGTCTACACCTCCGCTGAGTGCTGATCACTTCTGATGCTCCCTCATTGTCACAGGCCGAAGAGATTCACATACATTCACTCCATGACATACACAGTTACCCTCATCCACACAGTCAATTCCACACACACGTATCTCACATACACACAGTCACTCCCACAAACAATCACACTCACACAAACACCCTCACCCTTTACAGTCACTCCCATGAACACACAGTCAGCCCTAAACATGCAGTTAAACCAAACACTGCTTTGTCATAAACACAATGTACACATAAAGACCAAAAGAAGACGAACACACATATCCCCCAGACACAAAGATACACATTTACAGAAACACAGAAACAGATTTATGTTCCAGACACACTCACAGATATATATATATACAAATATATATGCTCAAAAAGACTAACACAATAACTACCAGACACACTCACTCTCAGGCACATACAGAGAAACACAATGCCAGACCAGCACACATAGATACCAATACACAATGTCAGGAACACTCAGTCAGAAATATATACAACCTTTGTGTGTCTGTATCTAACAGTTTGTGCGGGTATGTGTGTGCATGTATCAGTTTGTGTGTATGTGTGTGTTTATCAGAATTTGCATATTTGTGTGTGGGTGTATGTATAAGTGCCCAAAGAGGCAACATGGCTGCATGAAACATGATATATACCATCTAATGGCAATGCTGCTCAATAGGAGGGGCAGGGAAGAAGAGGGCTATGTTATGTCATCAGTAATGACATGCAGAACCTCAAAAATAAGTATATTAGTATGATGCCCCTTTTGTGATGTACTATGTGTGCATAGGGCTTATAGTGTGGTGTGTTTTTGCATACATATATTGTGTGTGTGTGTGTCTAGTGGTTGTATGTATATGTGTCTAGGGCAGGAGTCAGCAACCATAGTTGGCACCAAGACATTATCCTGCTGAAAGGGGCCAATGCCATTATAGAACACCATTGAATGAAAGGGTATGTAGTCTATAACAACCTCTAGGTAGGTAGTACACGCCAAAGTAACATTAACATGAATGCCAGGACCCAAGATTTCCCAGCAGAATTTTGCCCAGAGCATAACACTGCCTCCTCCGGCCTGCCTTCTTCGCATAGTGCATCCTGCTGCCAGCTCCTCCCCAGGTACAATACACACACACGTGCCCATCCACCTAATCTAAAAGAAAACATGATTCATCAGACCCGGCAACCTCCTTCCATTGCTCCATGGTCCCATGAAAGGTGCTTCCAGCTGTGGAAAGAGATCATCATGGGCACTCTGGCCAGTATGCAGCCCCATACGTAGCAAACTAAGATGCACTGTGTTTTCTGACACCTTTCTATTATGGCCAGCTGCAGTAGCTCTTCTGTGTGATCGGACTGACAGATTAGCCTTCGCTCCCCATGTGCATCAATGTGCCTTGGGCGCCCATGACCCTGACACTAATTCACTGATTGTTCTTCCTTGCACCACTTTTGTTAGGTACTAACCACTGCATACCGGGAACACCCAACAACTTGCTGTTTTGGAGATGCTCTGGCTCCTCTAGCTCATCTAGCTATCATGATTTGGCCCTTGTCAATGTCACTTGCCCATTTTTCCTGCTTCCAACAAATGAAATTCAAGAATTGACTGTTCACAAGCTGCCTGCTATATCCCACCACTTGACAGGTCCAATTGTAACCATATAATCAATGTTTTTCACTTCACCTGTCAGTGGTTTTAATGTTGTGGCTGATCAGTATATATAGGATTATAGAATATGTGTAGGGAGATGTCAATGTTACATATCCAGAAATGCTAAAGGTGTTTATTTACAACACTGGTTTTGTTATCCATAAATTCATTATTTGGTCAATTATTTTTTGTAATTTTTCTTTACGTTTTCCTATATAGCCAAAAAAAAAATTTTTTTCATTAAACAATGTGCTATTTCTGCCTCCTGACTCAAAAACTACAGTTAAACATTACTTTCCAGGACATTAAAGATACGTTAAATATCTAGCTTAATTCCACAGCTCACGACCACATTCTAATTCAGCTCCTAAACTATTTTCTATGTGTGCAAAGACCACAGTATAACTATCAAAGATTATTGTGTATTGCTAATGCTGGTGATAAAAGAACATATGTAGTATTCATATAAATTATGTAGTATTTCCTAATAGAAAGAAATAACAGGCAGGACACTGGTCTGCTAAAATACAAATAATGTCATAATAGTATAATAATACACACCTACAAAAATATAATTTGCTCTTTACTGGACAACTGCTGGTTCCTTGTTCCCTCACCCCAGTAAACGCTATTAAAGTGTTTAGTAGACTAATGAGTGCTGAGGAGGTAAGTGAGAAAAAAAAACATATTCATCTCCACTGCACCAGTTTCAGAGTGACTTTGCCACCCCATGATGCCTTTGGTGGAGTTATGCATTTATGTGCTTAATTGCAGATACTTCGGTAACAAAAATTGCTTTAACATGTCAAGGGGCACAATCACAAAAATAATGATAGCGAATAACATGGCAGCCATTACATGGGAGTCATTTAGGCCAATGATTGCAGAACAGCCCACAACAAAGGTCATTTTAAGACAAGGCGAACCCAATGCGCAAACATTGCTCTGTCAGAATTCCCCAATGGTGTAAGATAGCCTTCTATACACAGCTAAACAAATACAAGAGTATTTCCACTAACAACAAGTCAAACATCTCCCAGATCTTAATGCCTCTGACCTTTTGAATTATAAACACCACAGAAAATGTATAGCCCCAAAAACAAAAGAAAACAAGTAAGTGAGTTCAAAAAACTGGATTTATTCTTCTGGAAGATCTATGCAATCTCCCACTACTAAGAGCCCAGAACTAGGAAGTCACCATTCCAAGTAGAAGTGATTGTGTTTTTTTCAGGCAAACAGAGCTATTCAGTAGAGTGTGAATTTCTGGGAATTATATACAAATTTAAAAAGTAAAAGTTTAGACTGAAATAGCTGAAATACCATATCATTCTCCAGTTACCTGTGTTTTTGTTATCTTCACACAATACATCAGGGAAAGATTACATTGACACACATCTAATAATACACTAATATTAAAACCACAATAAGTAGATGGCTTACAAACCAGGTTATTCATTAAAGTTTGAATTGTCAGGAAGTGAATTTAAAGTGAATTTGTATTTGTTGTGGCCACAAATTTGAAATTCACGGGGGTGAAGCTTGACCACCAAGCCGACAAGAAGTGTGCTGAGCTGGCTCCTGCTTTTTTTAATTAAAACTCAACGAAAACCCCAGGAACATAAGCCTGAAAACACTCCACCGTGCCTTATTAGTATGGAGGGAGAGCAGACAACTAAGGGGACACCTTGACAGACACAATACCGGGAACACAAAATCTGGAGAGCGGACTTATCACTCTCCTCACCCCCTCTCCTCCCCGGACCGGTGGGGGTTATCCCGGTGCCGCTGGGGCGCAAACCCACTCACATCTGCTAAAGTTGGCAGTTTGTGCGGAGCTGACCCTTCGCTAACAGTGATCTAAGATGGCCGCCAATAAAAAGCCTATTGCCCGTGCAAAGCTTTAAAGCAGCACCGACACTTGAGAAACGGAGGCTGGCACTCAGGCGCCGAAGATTCTGCTCTGCTGTGGATCACCGCCTACCTGGGCCACGGTCCAGACAGGGACAGAGCACTATGTCTCACACCCTCGGAAGACCACCATGCATCGTGTCCGACAGCAACCTGGAAGAAGGCCTCGAGACCAGATCCTGATCGCCACCTAAGAAGGGACTCGTGCAACTAGAGTTCTGGACTGTATGGGGGCCTGGGGCTGGTTGGGTGCAGATAAGTGGGACATGAGTCATTCCTTTTATCATGGTAGCATTCACTATATGAGAGGAGTAGGCTGAGCCCTTTAATTTTATCTTATCTGTAGCCGCAGCTCTTTATCTTCCTGCAGGCAGTAATCCGTGTTGCTTTTTCTGTTTGACCTTGTATACCAATCCCCCAAGCAATTGGCAGCCAGTGTAACTACTCAGTTATTAGCTATTCACCATAATTAGTAGTTATTTTCTGTTTGAATGTTTTATTTCTCTAACTACTTGGATATTTCCGCTTAACATTATCATTACATTACAAAATTGTGCTACATCATCAGGAAGCCACTTAATGCAATATTACTCACAGTAAAATATCTCGAAATCTGTTTATCTATGTCAAATATTTTTGCTATCGTACATGCTGTTGTGGCTTCACAAGACTCTCTGTATTCTCATGCAACAATTTGAAATTCACTTTGAATTCACTTCCTGACAATTCAAACTTTAATGAATAACCTGGTTTGTGGACCATCTCCTTATTGTGGTTTTAATATTAGTGTACTATTAGATGTGTGTCAATGTAATCTTTCCTTGATGTACTGTGAGAAGATTCATGTTTCTACTAATTACTACTGCTAGTCTTATTTTCAGCAGTTTTAATGTTATCTTTCCTACGATAATCCTATTTTTGTGTTGTTTCTATACAAGCACTATTTACATAAACCATTGACTATTTAGCAAATCAAGTCACAAGAAATGTTGAAGGGGAACTTACAGCATTAAATAAAGCACTGAAAATCACAGATTTCTGTTTTTCATATATTTATATTAAAGATTTAGCAAATTACATTATAACCAAGTTAAGACAAGGCAACACCAGGGCAAATATTTCAAATAATGATGATAAATATTACCAATGTTTCATTTCTAATCTTCTCTGCATGCTCTCTCTATGCTAACTGCCGGTTGCAAAGGACAGAGCTTATAAGAAAGATTGACAGAGAGCTAAGATGGGGATGAGCCAGTATCAGGGTAAAAAAGTTCAGATTTCTACATTTAATTTTTTTTTCCCACTTCAAAAATGTGGATTTGTTAAATGTAGGTATAAGTAAACATTATGTTAAAAGTTCATCTTTAAGACATTTACCACGTGATATAAACATATTGCTCGAAATAACAAAATTTAACAAATAAAGTCAGCATTTTCTTATGTGGAAAAGCGTGTGTACATAGCTTTGAGTATTTAAGTCAGGCAATGAATCACAAGTGATGTAGTTTCACTGCAACATGGTCTATGGGTCACACATACAATCAGAGGGATCAACTAGATGTTTTTTTAAAAAAATAGACACTTGTAGAATACTTTCTACATTAATACACTTTGTGGTTGCTATTCTCTTTACAAGTTGTTTTTGTTTATAATACTTTATCTATTTCAACAGTATCAGAAAATATTTACATATATGTCTGAATACTGGGACCCAAGCCACCAAATTCCAAGGAGAAGCACTACCCAAAATTCCAAGAAGAAACTGTTTATTTTTAATGATAGTGATCCGATTCATTTCATAGGATTAGTAAGCAATGAGACTGCATAACACACGCAGACAAAACACATTCAGCTACACAATTACACTTATCTACCCTACTTAAACAGCCTTTAACTATGAGTATTGTTAAACATTTTGTCCCTTCAAGGACAAACACCGCTAAACAGCTAACAAAAACACCCAGAAACGGTCACCCAAACCCAAAGTGCCTCAGGGTATGAATTTCCATTACTTTGAAAAGATGTCTCCATAGGTGCTAATTAGACTAATAAAGCTGCACTTATGCATTTTCTAATAGCTGAAAAGAAAACAAATAGAAGAAAACTTAGTGTCATTTATCACCCATCTTTGAATAAATACACTCCAGGGAGTTAAGTAGGCCCAAAACAACAACCTTTTACGCCTGCCCAACCCCCAAACTCATATACCTAAGCAAAAGCTTTAATTCTTCACTAAAAAATGTGTGCAAGAACACAATCTGCTAGCCTTTCTGTTTAAAATGTAAAGACTGCACAGAAAAGCAGAAATCTTTTGTTTATTAGGAATAGTGCCTGACATGCATGTGTGTACAATTTCCTATAAGCTTTAGGGCAATGCGCAGTTACAGTTACAGCAGTATGTCCTGAGGCAAAATTGACTATTTTCAGCATTGATAGTAATGAGAAAATGCAATCATTTGTATGTGTATAAATTAAATTCAAACCCCAATGAGATGCAGGTCCCTTTTTTTTTTTGCAATGCCTATAACATAACTGTGGTGAGGGTAGTAGTGGTATATGGTTGTAGATGTTTCGATTTTGCTTGTATTCTAAGAGTATTTTTAAGTGTAGTAAACAGAATGATATTATTCAAATGTTCAGGAAAAAAAATAAAAACTAATTTCAGCACAGGAGCCAGTGTAATCTATAATTCTAAATAGTAGTTGTGCTCATTTAACCACAGCAGGGTTAGTAAGGATTCATTGGTAGGTTCATCTCTATTATTGTAGGGATAATGGCAAACGATTTGCAATGGCTGCCCAATCACTTATTCACTTAACTACATTCCTGTTGGCCAAAAATGGTGTATATAAATGGACTACTAGCACGATCTCGCCATATTAATTCAGTAGTATATTTGGTTGGGCATTTAAATATATTTTTAAGCAGAATTTACAGTGTTATTATTTCAATGGCTATTGGAAATATCTTTTTAACTTGGAATAAAAGCTTAATTTTAAATGTAAGTTTTGGAATGTCGGTATTGAGAATTTATGTGTGCTTTTCTGTGAGACATCTGCCATGGTAGAAAACAGAGTTGCAGACTATGTGCATGGGGAAGAGTATAAGTCCAGATAATATGATGGATAGGTGAGCACCTTTTTGTGTTATTGGTTATTAGTAAAGAGATACAAGTTGTAGAATTATCCATAGTTTCTTGATATTGCCATATATTCAAAAAGAGGACTAGTCTACAGACAGGTAGACATGATTCCCCCTGCCAAGAAACCCAAACCCAGTGGGATTAATTCAATTCCCATCGTTATGCTAGCTCAACCAATTAATTGGCAAGTTCTACCAATGGCACTACTCTTTATTTTTACTTTTAGTTTTTTTGTTTATATTTTCTGGACGTTTCGATGGTATGAGAAATTTTCCATGAAAACACTCTGTTTCACATACAAATGTTTGTAATATGGGGCATACTTCATACATATAAAGTCTGCTCGGTTGTAGAGTAGTTAGTGTAAAATTGAGGGGGAAATATAAAATAGGTTTATATCAATTGTATTTCTTCTAATAAAATTGTGCCCTAATAGATTGTTCAGAAACCACTTCGATTTTTACATGCTTCCTTTCCATGTAATAGTATGGGTGGGGTCAATCCTGTACCTCTTCATCTCTTTGGCTTAGCAAAATGTTATTTGTGAAGCACTAGCATGAGATAAAAGTTTCAAAGTTCTGTTTACCAAAGATATATATTGTATACTAATATATATATATGCATTTCAGAAATCTGCAATAAAACATAAAAAGATACTCTTTTGTGTAGGCAATGATGTAAGAACCTGCTTCACATCTTCATATGTGAGACACTTGACTCCACTTCCTGCACATTTCATATATTTTATTTCACAAAAGGTACATATGGAAGTAACATTTCCACCCACACCAGTCCGTTTTGGCTTGCCTTTGTGAAGGTGCAAAGAAACAGGTCGTCAAAGAATGTTTGAAGCAGGTTCTTCCATTATTTACTGTGGTAACCAGCATTGAGATTCACAAACTGCATATCACAAATTAACAAGCTTTGGTTTCAGAGCTAGGATTCAATGACACAAAGAAGGGGATTTTTGTGACTGATTTAGAAGGGCTAAGAACCATGTTTGGCCTTAGTTTGGACACCTCTGTTCTAGAAAGTTCATTGTTAAAAATTATTGTGGCAAACACCAAGCAAATACAGCATGCAGTAGTTACCTGAGATGTTTGTGGTAAGCTCAGTGAGAGCACTCTGCCCATAGCCCTTACTGTTTCGTGCCCTCACACTCAGTAAGTAAGTGGTTCCTGGGTGGAGATTTGTGAGGAGATGAGATGTTTCATTGGGTAGTTTGCAGATGGTACCACGTGGGCCAGGCACACTTACTCCAGGGTCTGAGGATTCAATAATCTGGTAACTAATCTATAAAGAAAGACAATAAAGAAAGCCTGCATAATTACTCCTTATAAACAACATAGAGACAGTGAACAGATATAGTTATGGGTCAGCTATCCGGCTACTATTAGGGAATAAATGTATAAGCAATAGGGCAACATAGTGTTGTGCTAAATACCCTGTTATTGTGCCATATAGAATACGTATAAAACATTTATAAGGAAAAAAATATACTCAATAAACTCTTACATATATGTGGTACTACTAGGAGTAAATGTGACCTGGAAGATTGATGTAAAAGTGGGAAAATGAAGAGAGAAAATAAGTTGTTTTCATCTTAACCCCTTAAGGACCAAACTTCTGGAATAAAAGGTAATCATGACATGTCATGTGTCCTTAAGGGGTTAAATTGCACTACTTTGCTTTTTACACCAATCACTACAAATGTGATCTCTACCATTCAATTTGAGTTTGTGTAGAGGCACAGTTTGAGAGGTTGCATATTTGTACATCTGAAGACACAGCAATCATGTAACAGCACTGTACATCACTTGCAGCTTATGTATTGTTTAGTATTGTGTATGTTTAGCAGCAGATGGGTAAGTTTAACCCCTTAAGGACCAAACTTTTGGAATAAAAGGGAATCATGACGTGTCACACACGTCATGTGTCCTTAAGGGGTTAAACCATGTTTCCATGCATTCAATAACATATAAGTTGAATGCATCATGAATGAAACTCTTTTTTTGTTCAGCCTATATATACTTTTACAAGTACAAAATGAACATTCACATACCTCATACTGTGTTAGGACCCCATTCGGCTCTGCAGGTTCGTCCCAAGCTAGTAAGACTGCATCATCCGTAGGTGTGAGGACCAGGGACTCAGAGGCAATTCCCCCAGGGACTGAAATCAATAGAAAGGAACATATGTCAGGTATAGGGGCTATAAATAAGTTCATCAGACTCATCTTGTTTCATAATTCAGAGACTTGTATACATGCATGAATGAGAAAGTGTGTCACAGAATCAGAGTTCTGTGATTGAACTAGAAGAGAAATAGACATGTGTACTCACCATCTTCTTGTGTATGGCAGATCACCTCCTTGCCCTCTTTCCTGCCCTCAGGATTGGTGACCACCAGGCGACACTGAATGGCACGGTGTGGGGGCAGCCCACGCAACGTATAATGGTTTACCCCTCCCTCTGCTGTCACACAATCCTGCAGTGTGCTTGAATCATAGTGGTAACACAATGTCACTGAGAAGGTGTGACAACGAGTGATATTGAAGCCCACTGGTTCCCAGTGAAGGGTCATCTGACGTGGTTGCTCTGCTGTGCACGACAGTCCCTTAGGTGCACGCATGGGTTCTGGAAGGACAGCAGACGAAAGAGGAGTCAGATATAAACCAATTAAAGCTACTGTGCTTGATTGGTTGAGCAATACATTCATAATTCACAAATCTCTAGTAATCAACTCTTAAAGAATTGTATAGTCAGTGTACTGGAGATTCTATGTAAATGCATGCAGTTAATCCACATTGCATTACGCTGTTTTCTATCCTTACCTCTTTATTTTCTTGCTCTGACTTTTTCAATGGGATTAAATACTCCCTAGCATTGTTAGTGACCTCCTACCTGCACACTTGGTTCTGCTGACCAGAGCCGGACCTGGCTTTCCTGTTCCCCCTGCCCCAGGGCGTGTGAGCAACACAGACACGTGATATTGTGAGTCAGGATCCAGATGCCACAGCTTGTACGTATGTGCAGTGACTGCATGCCGCTCGCGCCATGTACCCCCAGTCACACGGTACTCGATCTCCCTGCGTACGATTGGCCCATCCCCAGTAATGGAACGAGTGTTGAGCTGTACGATTAGATAGGTGGGTCCAGCCCGAAGAAGTTGAGGTGGAGCAATTGGGGTTGGGGGCTCTATGAGGTGAGGAGGAATATTCATTCAAAGTCATGCAACAAGGTACATTACAGCAAATGCATGCATGATGTTGTTAAAAACTAGTCACAGTGATTTAAGTTTGTGTGCAGTGACTGATAATGGGATGCAGTTCTCTGTGGGACAGGACAAGCAGACAGTGAAATAATTTAAAATACAGCAAGCTATGACATGTCTGTAAAGATGCTTTCTGGGTAATAATATACAGAACCAACCCAAATCACAATCAGGGTATATTAAAAGGATCCATATACTTTCTCACCTTTCACCACAAGCTCTGCAAAATTAGAAACACCTGCACCATGGATGGAGGAGCTTACACAACGGTATAAGTCTTGAACCTCCTGTGATGCCTCCAACAATTGGAAAGAGGCCATGAGCCGCCAGTGGCTTGTATGCTGGATTATTCCAGAGGAAGTGATGCCCCCGGTCTGCCTCTGAGAACCAGAAAGCACATAAAACAATCAGCAAACCTAACAAAGGTTAAGACTATTGTCATAGATACACTCTATATGTCCGCATTGTAAGCTGCTGCTAATATGTATCATCATCAGAACATGAACACAAATTCCTCCACAATTTATCCATCAATCTAGAATAGGTTATTCACTTAAGGTTGTGCAAACAAAATCTCTTCACACACACACATTTTCCTAGGAAGCAGTCGCAGAAGTATAACACTACCTCCTACTAGTATTTTCTTTTCTTGCACATAACAGATAAGATTACTGCTTTCAATGCAAGACGTGCAATTAAGTAATCATGCAGAGTCTGATGTCACTGATAAAATAATCCTGCAACAGTACTGGCCCTATATCCCACATTCACAGCTTTCTGTTTCACCCACAATTCATATGAGAGTGAGTTCAGAACTCCCATGATTGGGTTCTTTACCTGCAATACGAAGCTTTCCCCCTCATTTGCCCTTCCTGCAGCAGGACACTGGAAGGTGGCATTCTGCCCAGCATTCACTTCTACCTCCCCAAGGCGGGAAAAGTGGGGAGCCTGAGCTGTGATTAGGAAAAGGATAGAACGTTGGAATATAGTTAGTTTCTCATTCTTCTTTACTTTCAATCTTTTAAATAACAGTTAATTCTACAGCTCTTTTAAAAAAGGGGATTTAACAGCAGATCAGACAAACTGTAACAAATATTGACAGGAACAAGCAGTTAATGAGGACTCAGCTTTAACTAGCTTAGAGCAACATGTTTATGTATGTATGTATGCATGTATGTATGTGTGCAACAGAACCGCAGTACTGCCACTATGCAGAGGCATTCACCACAATTTCTCACTTAAAAGCTAAAATCACACTCTCTGGTTTTCCCCTTGTACTTCACCCTGCACAGCCCTGAAGATCACCCTCATTACAATCCACCAAGTGGCGAATCAATAACGTGAGTGCAGCAAGAGCATCCTTTCGACCAAAGGAGACAGAGGGAGAAAGCTATCCAGGGATCTACATTGCCCAAGCCATGGATAGCTTTCTGTTGATATCGTGTGTAAAAAAGTGTGCCTTGTTCTCAATAAACCAGTTCTTATTAACCCTTCACTAAGTAACTAGTGTTTGGTTGGGAATGCTTTAACAGCTATAATCACTCTAGGTATCCAGTGCTGAAAGAGAGGGAACCTTGAAGGAAATATTCAAGCTAAGTGCTGAGCTCCGTCACACTATGTACGTATGTATTAACGTTTGTGGGTATCCTTGGAGTAACACACCAAACAGCCAAATTAATGCAAGAGACTCCATCTGCCTTTGGCACAAATGAAACTCTGTAAATTTTCTTTTACAGTGTTTGTCATGTGTGATTATGGGAATTTACTTCAATTGTTGACAAGGAAGAAAACCCTGCAGGTTGAAAGGTTGGGAAGAAAGGGTGGGCTTAAGGAGCAAAACTATATATACATACGCACACACAAAAAAATAAAAACATTTGTGGGTGCTTGCATACATCTACTACCACTGATAAAGTCATTTTTGCGGGCAGTGTTTGCATAAAGGTCGTTTCATGGTTTAAGCAAAATTAGGAGATTGCTGTGCCCTGCATATGTCCATATGTAACTCCACTGTGCCCTGCATGTGTCCATGTATGTCCTGTATGTGCACAGAGGAGCTAAGGCAAAGTTTCATCCTGGTACACTCACAGCATGGGTAACTAAAAAGGAGAATGTCATCTAATCCGATGAATCCCTGTGGAGTTCCTGATACTTCGGCTTCAAACAACACCTGTAAATGGAGATTGGAAAAACTACACATTACAATGCTGTGTGCAATAAGTTCCAAATTAGTTACAGAAGACTGCTGATGTGCATAGCTGGAATGATGTGAAGTTGTACACTGTAAATGTGCAGAAAGACAAGAACAGTAGCACTCTGAAGCCAACACAGAGCAAATCACTGGATAAATCATCAACATTTTACTTAAAACGATTTTTGTGGTGGTAGGTAACTGAAATGATTACTGCTGTGCAGAAATTGGTAAGCAGAAAGATACACAAATAGGTAAAGGAGCCTTTAGTGTAGAAGGTATAGAGTATTAGGCTTAGTGACCTTAGAAAAACAAAACTCATACAGCGGGGCACATTTTCCACACAATGCAGAAAAGACCAATATATTTCTCCACAAGAGTTTCTTATTACGCAGTTTCTCTTCTGGATATTAATCACACTAGAGCACAGATTTAGTATAGTAGAAAAGCACATTACAGTATAGATCCAAAATTGCCAAGAGGTACAATATCACTCAGAAGTGAAATGGCTCAGTGATGAATTTGTTCATAGAGCAAGAGCGGTTCATTAGCAAATAAAGTATGTGGAGTCAATATGAAAAGCCTTAGATTTAGCGCCACAGAAGTATAAATAATGTGCGGGTCTGAAACAATAATATCTTAGTGCAATAGTAGCAGAGCAGCATTTGCAGTCTCTTACCTGGTACTCGCTTGGCCAGAAGGTGCTCACAGCCAGCTCTGCCTGGTGCCACTGCCTACCACGGGGTCCAGATACCTCCCACACCGCTGTGCCCAAAGGACCCCCATTTACACGTACGTAAGCTCGCAATGTGCCTGGACCTCTTGCATCTCTGCTGTGGAGGAGGTAACTGAATTGCAGGCAGTGAGTGTCATTCTCGCTTAATGATTGAAACAAGAGTTGAGCTCGTTTTCCTGAGATATGTTGGGATGAATTAACCACAAGATATGAACCTAGGTAGGTGGAAGACAAATGAGAGAATGGAGGACAGTGGGTGTGGCTGAGCAAGTAGGATATTATAAACAAAGATAATAAACTAAAAATATGTGAGACAAATATGCTCATTGTCAAGTGACAAATCATGTGAAAGTTTAAGTAATTTAAGAGCAGAAAGTTTAGTAACTGAAAAGACAAGAGTGGACAAAAATGAAAACAGTATGAGCATAAAGAAAGAGGAATATCTCTCTATCCCACCGCCATTTTTATGTAAACTTCTACCTGCCTTGTAACCCACCTTGAGGTAAGTCAGTGTCTCTGCGAGGATCCTGTACGAGGCTCCAGTCAAAATCATCATGTGTGCCCTGTGTCACCTCACAGGGACCAATGTCACTGTGCGCTTCAAAAGTACAACCAGCTGGTGAGGAAGAAAAACACACAATATAAATATAAATAAATAATCATGCAACACTTACAATCTGTCACTTCAGCATTCTACTTGTTCTGTCAACGATGAGCTTCTCTCTCCCTGTCAATCATATGTCTCACATTTCCAAGTAACTAAGTGCTAAAAGAATCTGTTGTTTTATGTATGCTGAAAACAAAGTTTGAGGACATAACATGTATTTACACATGGTATGTTCTCTCCCCCTAAATCAAGCAAAAGTAAAACAATTGCATACTCTCCATCATTTAAAATGGACAAAGAGAGTTGTGAGAGGTATGCAAGGGGCATAGTTTTTTTTTTTTTTTTATTGATGGCTGATTCATAATGCCACTCTGCCAACTTGCTCTACAAGTGTAAACATTGTTAAATACCTGAACAAGGACTGGAATCCTAGCCTAGATATTTTGACTGGAGAATAGAGCATTAACTTTATTAAAACATGATAAATAATTAGGCAGATATACAGAGAACCAATCAAACACACATTTTGTGTTTTAAGTGTTGAAGCTATGTGTGACCCCAATTCCCTTTACAATGGGCACACTAATAAGGCTCATGGGACAATTTATCATGAAGCAGGACAAAGTGGTAAAAGACTCCTGTTGAGCGTAATTTGCAATAATTCTCTGCAATTGCTCTGTAATGATACAGTGAATATTTCTCAGCAGGAATGTGTTGAGTATATGTACTGTACATGCACACAAATACCCTTAGGTGCCGATTGAACTATTAGCCAATGTTAATGCTTGTTTTAATAATTGAGGAGAAGGAAGAATTTATAGCAAGCACAATTGTGTTAATAAACATCTTTCAGACGTTATCTGCTTCCCCACACTCATCATTCGTATCTCTCCCATCCATGCACTGCTACATTCTGCTAGAAGACATTAATCAGAGCAGCAGTTTGTGATCTCTGTTCTACTGGTCGGTCCTGAAGATTGACATTGAAAACCCAACAAGCCAGAGGACCCCTCTAGGTACATGTTAGCATAATGTTGGAAATCACTGCAATCTTTGCTTCGGCATACACCCTGATCAGCTCTGTTAGTTGAGATTTATTTTATCCCATTTGTGAGGAAATATTCTAATAATTTCTTGTCTTTTCTTGACTTGCTAGCTTCAATATTAATGCTCATAAATAAGAATATGAAGGTTAACAGTTAATGTTCAATGTTTGCCACTTAGATATACAATGCTACCATTGCCAACTCTGTCCAGGCTATATCCCATCTTTAATTTGTTTTATCAATTTTACCAATTTACCCAGAGATACTTGTGTGCCCTGGAGGCCTTGTTGTTGTGTGACACTGCCGCGAGAATTGTGTTTGAGGACAAATGTTGTGTGTGCATATAACAGTATGTAACACAACTCACATACCAGAATTGGATTACAAAATCTGTCAGATCTGACAGGGAATATCACTCAATAGCTTGGTGCCACTCAGCCACACTAGAGTGGAAATCGGGAGGGAAAGGGGGCTGATCAAGAGCTCTTAAGCCCAGATTTAATTTTTTTTGTTCTTCTTAACTCAAGCCTAACTCTCCTTGCCCTAATTCTTGTAAATCCTAAACTCCTAACAAATTCTACTAACCCTAAATCTCCAAACCATAATTCTTCTAAACCACCTAATCCAAACTCTAATAATAATTTCCTTAACCTTCAAACGAGTTAACCTAATTCTCTTAACCTTAATCCTCAAATTCTAAAGTTTGAAAATATTCTGCTGTTCTTTTAAATCCCTGGGCCTATTTTTTTGTCAAAGCCTTGCTTTCACAACCACCAAAACCTGTGACTTGACTAAATAACGGAAACTCTTAATAATATACTACTATCAAGGACCAAATAAGAATGATGAAGAGAATCACTAACACCTCTGAAAGTCTAAATATGATTCACTTAATTATCCCATGTATTTCACAAAGACACCTGTGCAACGTTGCAACCTGTGTCAATTCGGCAGCAGAAAAAGAGTTAGCAGTAATTTAGTAAAGTCAAATTCCACTCACCCATAAAAATATTGTAAATGCACAATGGGGAAGATGTGACTTCCTACGTTGATGGGTGGGCTTTGGGTAGCAGGGAGATTCCAGTTTCTGTCTAACTTAAAAATGGTTTGACAGAAATGGTAGGGATTGCACCCACAAGAGTTCTAGCACCAAAATCTGTTGTGTTGATTTTGCTTACAGGATCCTATTGAGCATACATTTATGAAAAAATGATTTTGGGAAGTGTCTCTAAGTGGCACTGTCACCATCTGGGGACTTTACAAAATTTGCAAAAACCCTGGATGGTGACATCGCTGGTGGTCCGGTGTCCCTCATGGATGCGGCCATCTATATCCGGCGTGTCCTCTTTGGATTGATGTCACTGCTGTAATCTCGCTCAGCAACATTGAGACCTATGGAGGATCCCGATAGACAGAGGGATCCTCCATAGACACAGCAAATTCCCTGCAGCCATTGTGAGATTGGCACTTTGACTCTAACTTTATAAAATACTCATTTTATTTTTTGGGGGGGAGGAGGTGACAGTGCTGCTTTAATTGGTATATTCTCTGAAATACAGTGGAATATTAACCCAGCTCTGGCTATCACTCCTAATTTTTACCCTTATATAAAGAATCACACCACAGCATGTGAAAGCACTCCAAGTCCCACAGCAAAGTTTCCACGATGGACCGATACAAGGGAAAACCATGTGTCATAGAGGTGAAAATAACACCAGAGGGGGCTGGAGGACAGCAGAGTTTTTGAACAGTCCCATACAGGACAAGACTGAGAAAGGGAAAGGATGACCAAGAAGAGGAAGGATGGGAGTTTACAATTTCCTATAGTTGAAAATTCCTTATTTGTCTTTCAAGTGTCAGCTGGGTTTTATAAACAAATCAAACTGTGCTAACAGCCAAAAAAATAAATAAATAAAGATAGAAAAAAAAGCTATTGATTCTATGAAGGGCTGGCGACCAAATGGCAAAAGGTCACCCAATAATTATTCTTGCTTGTTTAAAGCAGCTAATCATTATTCATATATGGTACACCCGATCATACCACCAATATTTTACAACCCCATTAAAGAAAGGAATCAAAATGTAAATTGTAAATATGTGAATGCCATTAGTGCACTTTGGTTCTAAAAAGGCTGACTCCTTAACATAATCATGCTAAAATGCTTTTTATCTCCCTATATTTTAGAGAACCTATCGTCACATTTATTATAATCATATTACTGTTTAAATAGTACCTAACACAGCGCCTGTTAAATCTCTGTGTAATAATTGCATTAATAAACCACCAAAACTGCATAGCAGCACTCGTCAAACGGATTTCTGACACTTTTATGTCAGAATATTACATGCACAGCATAGCCAGAGGTTCTTTTTAAAAGCACTACTATACTTGAGGTTTGCATATTACAGATGTTCCATGACATACCTCCCTCCAGTCTCTCTTTTTAGGTGTCTGAGACTAGCATTTCATTATTCTATGTTGTGAAATAAGCAAATAAAAAGAGGAGTGGTGGAACTGGTAATAACCTTTAAATTACTGGGCCCACAGCTGCCTTCAAGATCATTCTCTTTTGCATTGCTTTTTTTATATATCCCAACAGAGGCGGCTCTAGACTTTATGAGGCCTTAGGCGAAACGCAAACATGAGGCCCCACTAACAAAAAAGTGTCACATATACACATTGATGCACT
Organism: Pelobates fuscus; assembly: GCF_036172605.1. Lineage (NCBI taxonomy): Eukaryota > Metazoa > Chordata > Amphibia > Anura > Pelobatidae > Pelobates > Pelobates fuscus. The sequence goes on along the minus strand of NC_086317.1, from coordinate 210,714,731 downwards.
GTCTACCTGTGTATGTGCCTGAGAGTGTGTCTGACAGAGAGTATCCTTGTGTGTGCGAATGTATGTCTCTGTGAGCATGTTTGCGTTTTTGTCTGAGACCCTATGTGTATGGGGTAGCTGATGGTGAGAGGGAGCGGCGGGGGGTGTGATGGTGAGAGGGAGCGGGGGGTGATGGTAAAAGGGAGCGGGGGGTTGATGGTAATGTGAGAGGGAGCGGGGGGTGATGGTAATGTGAGAGGGAGCGGGGGGTGATGGTAATGTGAGAATGTGAGAGGGAGCGGGGGGTGATGGTAATGTGAGAGGGAGCGGGGGGTGATGGTAATGTGAGAGGGAGCGGGGGGTGATGGTAATGTGAGAATGTGAGAGGGAGCGGGGGGTGATGGTAATGTGAGAGGGAGCGGGGGGTGATGGTAATGTGAGAGGGAGCGGGGGGTGATGGTAATGTGAGAGGGAGCGGGGGGTGATAGTAATGTGAGAGTGAGAGGGGGTAATGTGAGAGTGAGAGGGGGTAATGTGAGAGTGAGAGGGGGTAATGTGAGAGTGAGAGGGGGGTAAAGTGAGAGGGGGTAATGTGAGAGTGGGCGGGTAATGTGAGATTGGGGGTGGTGGGGGTGAGGCTGAGGGTGGTGGGGGTGATGGTGGTGGGTGGTGAGGCTGAGGGTGGTGATGGTGGGTGATGGTGGTGGGGGTGAGGCTGAGGGTGGTGGGGGGTAATGGTGAGGGTGGGGAGGGAGATGGTGGTGGGGGTGAGGCTGAGGGTGGGGAGGGGTGATGGTGGTGGGGGTGAGGCTGAGGGTGGTGGGGTGATGGTGGTGGGGGGTGAAGCTGAGGGTGGTGGGGGGTGAAGGTGGTGGTGGGGGGTGAGGCTGAGGGTGGTGGGGGTGATGGTGAGGCTGAGGGTGGTGGGGTGATGGTGGTGGGGGGTGATGCTGAGTGTGGTGGGGGGGTGATGCTGAGGGTGGTGGGAGGTGAGGCTGAGGGTGAAGGGGTAATGGTGAGGGTGGTGGGGGTGAGGCTGAGGGTAGGGAGGGGTGATGGTGAGGGTGGTGGGGGTGATGGTGACGGTGGTGGTGGGTGTAGCTGAGGGTGGTGGGGGTGAGGTTGAGGGTGGTGGGGGGTGATGGTGGTGGGGGGTGAGGCTGAGGGTGATGGTGGGTGATGGTGGTGGGGGGTAAGGCTGAGGGTGGTGGGGGGTGATGGTGACGGCGGTGGGGGGGTGAAGCTGATGGTGGTGGTGGGTGTAGCTGAGGGTGGTGGGGGTGAGGCTGAGGGTGGTGGGGGTGATGCTGGGGAGGGGTGATGGTGAGGGTTGTGGGGGGTGATGGTGGTCGGGGGTGAGGCTGAGGGTGGTGGGGGTGAGGCTGAGGGTGGTGGGGGGTGATGGTGGTCGGGGGTGAGGCTGAGGGTGGTGGGGGTGAGGCTGAGGGTGGTGGGGGGTGATGGTGGTCGGGGGTGAGGCTGAGGGTGGTGGGGGGTGAGGCTGAGGGTGGTGGGGTGATGGTGGTGGGGGGTGAAGCTGAGGGTGGTGGGGGGTGAAGGTGGTGGTGGGGGGTGAGGCTGAGGGTGGTGGGGGTGATGGTGAGGCTGAGGGTGGTGGGGTGATGGTGGTGGGGGGTGATGCTGAGTGTGGTGGGGGGGTGATGCTGAGGGTGGTGGGAGGTGAGGCTGAGGGTGAAGGGGTAATGGTGAGGGTGGTGGGGGTGAGGCTGAGGGTAGGGAGGGGTGATGGTGAGGGTGGTGGGGGTGATGGTGACGGTGGTGGTGGGTGTAGCTGAGGGTGGTGGGGGTGAGGTTGAGGGTGGTGGGGGGTGATGGTGGTGGGGGGTGAGGCTGAGGGTGATGGTGGGTGATGGTGGTGGGGGGTAAGGCTGAGGGTGGTGGGGGGTGATGGTGACGGCGGTGGGGGGGTGAAGCTGATGGTGGTGGTGGGTGTAGCTGAGGGTGGTGGGGGTGAGGCTGAGGGTGGTGGGGGTGATGCTGGGGAGGGGTGATGGTGAGGGTTGTGGGGGGTGATGGTGGTGAGTGGTGAGGCTGAGGGTGGTGATGGTGGGTGATGGTGGTGGTTGGTGAGGCTGAGGGTGGTAATGGTGAGGGTGGGGAGGGGTGATGGTGGTGGGGGTGAGGCTGAGGAGGGGTGATGGTGGTGGGGGTGAGGCTGAGGGTGGGGAGGGGTGATGGTGGTGGGGGTGAGGCTGAGGGTGGTGGGGGGTGATGGTGGTCGGGGGTGAGGCTGAGGGTGGTGGGGGGTGAGGCTAAGGGTGGCGGGGGGTGATGGTGGTCGGGGGTGAGGCTGAGGGTGGTGGGGGGTGAGGCTGAGGGTGGTGGGGGGTGATGGTGGTCGGGGGTGAGGCTGAGGGTGGTGGGGGGTGAAGCTGGGGGTGAGCCTGAGTGTGGTGAGGGGTGATGGGGAGGGAGAGCCTACCTTTCCCTGGTGGTCCGGTGGGCACTGCTCCCGGTCTGCAGCTCCGCAGAGCGTGTAATCTCGCGAGATTTCAGAGCGTTGCCGTGGTAACCCGCGGCAACGCTCTGATTGGCCAATTCTCGTGAGTCACATGGTCTGCAGCTCTGCACACTGCGGAGCTGCAGACCAGTGTCTGCGGTGGCTGGCCGGGCAGCCAGGAGGGGCCTCGCACCCGGCGGCATACCGGGCAAGCCGCCGGGCCCCCTCCTGGTGTCAGGTTCTCGGTCACTGACCGAGGACCTGACACACTCTGCCAACAGGCGGTTTAGGCGGCCGCGAGGCCCCAGCCAGCGCGAGGCCTTAGGCGGCCGCCTAAACCACCTAATTAGAGAGCCGCCTCTGTATCCCAATACTGTAAAATTGTAAAATTGTCTCCCCAATATCCTCACCCAATTTGTTTCAGATGATGGGAAAACATTTAGTATTTAGTATTCATCCGGAGAAGTGACCTCCTCTGTGCTCTCTCTAAGATAAATATTTAAAGAATAACATCTTATAAAAATTGCTTTCATATGCATGAAATAGTAAAGGGACACTTAAGGCACCCAGACCACTTCAGCTAATTGAGGTGGTCTGGGTGCTGTGTCCCTGTTGCACTTAGTGCTGCAATGTAAAACATTGCAGTTCCATAGAAACTTCAATGTTTACATGGCAGCTAGAAGTCTGCCTTCAGTGGCTATAGTTGTATTCCTGACACTACAGTATCCCTTTAAAGATCTATAAAACGAATTCGGCCAGTTAACATTACAAAGGTTATAAAGGTAACTTGACGCCTCTTATTTCCGTTGAATTGTTTGTCTCTTTTGGTCTAATCACGTGGTCTAAATCTCTTTCAGCACTTTGAAAAAAGCTTTAGTAGGAAACTCCTAGTAACCAGATACTTTACTATGCAAGAGCAAGAAAATACGGGTTTAATATCCAGCATGTTAAAAGATTCCTTAGGACTATCAAGGGTTAATCAAACTGGTAGATCCTTTAGACTTATCAGAGCTGAAAAGACAGACAGCCTTTTACAGAGAATACTTTGGAAAAACCTAGCAATTTGAGACCCCTATTGTCAGTTCTTTCAAGCCATTCTACATTTTCAAAATAGAAATCATAGGAATGTTCATTCGAGCAGTACAGGGTGACTTTGATTCACCATGTAATATTAAGGACAAAAGGGGGATATAACCTTACATCCACAGAACACAAATATGTTGCTGAACTGCAAAACTGGCCAGACATAATATTAGAAATGGCAGACAAGTGGAGAGATATTATTTATTTAAATAAATATTATTTATTGAATAATAAATCAGAGAGTAGATTTTTTTTCCCCCTTCAGTAGTATTAAAACCCTATTTTTATTTATCTACATTCAAATTATTATTATTCATAAAGCGCCAACAGATTCCGTAGCGCTGTACAAGAGGTGGTCTAACAGACCCGTAATTGATGAGGTGGACGCACAGGAACAGAGGGTGTTGAGGGCCCCTCACAAACGAGCTTACATTCTAAAGTGTCTGATTAATCCACTGGAATGCCCTTTTATTTCTAGTACAAATGCTCCCACTGTTATTACATAAACATAATTTTATATGTGGAAACATACATTTCACCTTAGAAACCATTGTGTGCCTATGCAATATTTTTTTGGAATGGGCAGAGGATTACTGTTAGCTTACTTTAAATTTGTACCCTTGAACCAAACATATCATTATCTAGCACTGACGGCAATACAACACTTTTTAGATCAACGTAAACACATTTGAGATGAGATGATTTATTGCACTTAGTTTTTTTTTTTTTTTTTTTTTTTTTTATCCAACAATTTTAGATAGGATTCGATGAAATTGTGATTGGTTCTTTTTTTTCTGTACCCCAATCCCTTTCATATAACCCAATAAAATTGGAATTAAACAAAAAAAAGATATTGTGTTTGGTGATCCATTTTGCATCCAGGTATGTGACTTAATTTATTGGTCCTTTTGAGTTAATCCATTCAAACACCAGCAGCTGGGTTGCATTTGTGGTCCTTCATTGACATCCTTGTAGTATGGAGAGATCCTTCATTATAGATCTTAGGCTTTAAAAGGTTTCTGGATTACAACACTCATGAATTTTCTTTTTTATACTACAGCAATTTCAACAATTTCAAAATGCTTGCCCTTCAATTGCTCCTCTATTGAATATTTTGACCGTGATAGAAAGATTTCAATGGTAACATTTAAATATTCATGCTAAGCAGTATAACAACTTAGATTCACTGTATCCTTGAAAATTGTGTCTTGTAAGTGCAACAATTTGCAAAAATTGATGCAGTTCTTAGAATGACCATTCTATGCCTGACGTCAAAACATGACATTTACTTGCTCCTTTGCCATTCAAATCCAAACTACAATTCATGCACAGTTTTATCTCACTGTACGCATGTAGTTGGCAATTTGGGATTGTGAATGAATTGAGCCATATTAAGATGCTAACATCTTGTTCTGCAGATGTGATAGGTGAAACTATGCTTGGGGCTGAGCTTCATATCCAAATAGACCTTGGTTCCCAAAGCCTAAGCCTGGTCTAAGTGGGTGCTGTCTGCTGGTGCAGGCACTTCACAAACTTTAAACGCTGCCAAAGGCCCACGGCAACCAACCAGGGTCCTGATGAGATACTGACCTGGATACCCTATCGGCTATCACTTGAGGAGGGAATTTTTAAAAGGAACATACCCCCCATTTCCATCAGGGGAGGCACCTATAATACGCTTTATTATCTTGGAATATGTGAGTGCATTCTGATCACTGGCAACTTTCACTATATTTTATTAGCAATATTTGCACTGTTTTGTCCTCTATTATAGGTACACTAGCAATATCCCAAAATATCCCATCAACTATATATTCCTGCAATTCGGTTATCACCTGGGAGATAACCCTGGGAGGCCGTGTACCTATCAGTTAAGTTAAAGTTTTTGTGTTTTATCACTTTTCCACGGGTGACCGTGTTGTTTGTTATTTCCTGATGAGACCTGCCTGGGTGGGATGGAGGGGGTGTCTGGGCTCATCCTGGCATCATCAATACTGCAGGCCCTTTTAGAGCCTGATCAGGCCTCTGTTTAGCAATAATACCTGTCAGGTGGCCCTTAGTGCATGGGCCGTCTGATGGGCCCCAAGTTACCACCGCACCTGTTGCACTAACTTCAGCAAACACGAAGTACTTGTGTGCCTACAAATCCTAGTACTACCTCACTCAATGCCAACTATATGCATACATTCCCTAATATTACCTCAGTAAGGTTAACGGTATAAGTGCCAGGAATACAAATATGGAACTTTATAAATATTTATAATAATAATAATAATATTGAGTGCCATTGCTACATAAAGAAACTTTCATTTTGTTAGACCCATATTTGAAAATGTAATTACCAATTCATCCCAGGGTCATCGTTTACAAATGAAGAAATTGAAAGTATATTTTTCTCCAAGTAAATTTAGAAAATACAGAGATAGTAAAAATTCTAAAAGCCACAGTCACTGTCTAACACAAAAACATCTATACAAAAATGTTCTGATTTCTCATCCATAATCACTGTTTTTAGGTATGATATTGATTTATCTCACAGACGGCTGTTCAAGATTTATGGTGTATCTTTAAAGCTGCCTGTGTTGTCTACAGAATAGATTCGGTGAACAGAGATACCTAATTTTGAGAAATTTATCGCCTCAAGATACCCTAAAGACTATCATGCTGGAAATCCCAGAGGTCTGAAAGAGTTGGTTATTGAGCATGTGGCCCTTGGAGGCTCTGTTACAGAAATAAAGAAAATCTTGGTCAGCAAGGAATACAAATGAATTTCTTTATTGGACATTCGGAGCCCCGAGGTGCTAAATGAACGGTTATATAAGACAGTTATTATGCTGTAATCATGTATTGATTTGTAGTCATGGTTTCTCTGTTTTTGGCTTTTGGAAATGTAAAATGTGTAATGTCATAGATTGTTTTTCTCTTTAATCATAAAGGTTGGTTTTTGCTATCTTATATCCTTTTGCCAACATATTAAAATATTAATCTATATAATACAAACAAAAACACTTTAGAGCATAAACCTGTATAAGTGGCATTATACTTAGCAGTGTTAGATAAGAACGTGGTTAAAGTCCCACCCTTGTTTCATGTCCTACTACACATTTTGGTATTTTTGATATTTAGTTCTTATTATGTAAAATAATAAAACAAATTAGGTTCATCCAGTTAAATATTTTAGGATCTACATTGCTTGGGTCTTTGTCATGCCAGGCTTTGACGTACAGTGAGCTTGGGCCAAAAAGAAAACAGATCTAACTATCCAATGAAAATTGTCAACTCAAATTTACGGCAAGTGTGATTACAGGGGCAGCATTTCAGTAATAGGGCAAAAAGTTGCCTTCAGATGATAGCTTCAGATGATAACTTTTAGTAACAAACCTGTACAATGGAGGAACAGATCAGCTGTCCAAGGTTATCACATACTTAGTGGATATTTAAAAAAAAGTTAATGCTGGTTGTTCATTGTTAAAGGAACACTATAATAGTAATGTAGTTGTTCTGGTGAGTATAGTCAGTCACTGCAGGCATTTTCATGTAAACACTGTCTTTTCAGAAAAAAGGCAGTGTTTACATTGCTGCATAGGGACACCGCTAGTGGCAGTCACTCAGATGGCCACTAGAGGTGCTTCCTGGGTCAGTGCTGCCCAATGTACAGCATTGATGTTTAGCGTCTCCACGCTATGCATTGAGACACTGAACACTCCTCATAGAGATGCATTGATTCAGTGCATCTCTATAGGGAGATGCTGACTGGCCAGTGCAGCATTTGGCTCCATCACAGACCTGCCTCCTGGGCTGAGATCATCAGAATTGACAATCTCAGCCAATGCAATGCTTTCCCATAGGTTAGCCAAGAAGGCGTGCATTGGTGCAGACAGCGCCGGTGCAACAGGGCGAAGCTGGAATAAAGGTACATTTTAGAGCTATTTAAGGGGGGCAAGGAGGGGCCGGCTACACCTGAAAAATGTTTTAACAATATAGGGTCATGTATACACGTTTGTATTTTCTTTATTTGTTCTACAAGAAACAAAATAGGATATATTATGGCATCTTTAAAGGGATAATGTGGTCACAATAACTATGTCATCTCTCTGAAACAGTTCCCTGGCACTGTCCCAACATTCAGAGTTAAACATGTTTAGGGTCATTTAACGATAAATAAGGGTCCCTGGTCTCCCTCAGTCCGGCCCCTTCAGGGTGTGTAGAGACTTCCTTGTAGTTGGAGCTCTGATAGGCTTAATGCAGTCAGCTGGCACTCTCAGCCAATCACAGCTGCCCATTGCTTCTCAGGGTTATACTTCTTCACTAGGCAAAGCAACACAGAGGCTGCTGGGGGACTCTCATTTAGCATTAAAACGTAAAAACATTAAAAACTTTTTTATGCTGAATTAAATGATGGTACCTGGGTATTCAAGACACTATAACCAGTTTGATGAGATGAGGCAAATTCAGCGCTTTCAGTAAGGGACGGCGCTTCCTATAGGCCAAGTAGGCGGCCGCCTAGGGCACTGCTTTAAGTGCCCTAGGCGGGATTATTTATTAATTAATCAGAGCGTGCCGGCCATGTTAACGAACGCTAGGGAGCGCTTACATTGCTGCTAACTAGTGCCCAGTACAACAATGGTCCGGCGGCATCCACCTCAGTCCGCTCAGCCAGGCCCCCCTCCCAGTCATCAACTGCGGAAGGGCGCTTCAAATGCCAGCTCCCACCCCTTGCCCTGTAAGTGGTGACAAGTGGGCGGGAGCACAGCAGCGGCAGGGCTGTTACAGGAAGTGAAGGCAGCCAGGCAGAGGAAAGATGGACACATGAACTGCAATGAAGGTAAGATGTGTGTCGGAGAATGTGTGTTAATCTGCTTTAGTCAGTATGTCTGTGCATGTCAGTGTGTATCTGTATGGCTCAGTGTGCGTCTGCATGGGTCAGTGTGTGTCTGTATGGCTCAGTGTGTGTCTGTATGGCTGAGTGTGTGTCGAATTGGCTCAGTGTGTGTCTGTATGGCTCAGTGTGTGTCGAATTGGCTCAGTGTGTGTCTGTATGAGTCAGTGTATTTGTCTGTATGGGTCAGTGTGTGTCTGCATGGGTCAGTGTATTAGTCTGTACATAAAGGGAAATATAGGAGGGGACTATATTTAAAATAAGAAAACCTACCACAACAAGAGGACATAGTCTTGAATTAGAGGGGCAAATGTTTAAAAATATCAGGAAGTATTACATTACTGAGAGGGTAGTGGATGCATGGAATAGCCTTCCAGCTGAAGTGGTAGAGGTTAACACAGTGAAAGAGTTTAAGCATGCGTGGGATAGGCATAAGGCTATCCTAGCTATAGACTAGATGGGCCGAATGGTTCTTATCTGCCATCACATTCTATGTTTCTATTAGTGGGTGAAGCGAATGGGGCATCAAAATGTTTTTTCCTAGTGCGGCAAAATGCTTGCACCAGCCCTGCTTACAGCGTTCCTTTAATTTGAGGTTCTCAGGAAATAGAGCCATCTGCCTGCCACTGTGTTTGCATTTAAAAACATTATAACCAGGCTTAGATTCCTTGTAGGTTTTTTCCGTCTCAATGTGTGCTCTATTACAGTGCCTATGTAGATAGGTAGGGCTTACAGACAAAGCTTTGTGTGTTTTGTGAAAACTCAAGCATGAAAAGTGTTTTGTTTTGTTACCAATAAAGAGGCCTGTGTGAGTCATGTCCTTATGTCATGTTACGAATTTTCAGTAGAAATTGATTCAACTTTAATCCAACTGATTTATTTACCAAAAGTGAAAGATAAAGAAACGATCAGTCTGATATGCGTTTATCATACAAAAGGTCAAATACTAAAAATCAACAGCAAAACATATCATAGAAACCCTACCATGAATCTACTCACAATGTGAAAAAGTTTAAAGGTATATCAGCAAATTTCTTGACCAGCACTTTTCATGTAATGTTTTCTAAATATATACACTGAACAAAATTAAAAATGCAACACTTTAGTTTTAGCCCCCATTTTTCATGAGCTGAACTCAAAGATCTAAGACTTTTTCTATGTACACAAAAAGCCTATTTCTCTCAAATATTGTTTACAAATCTGTCTAAATGTGTTAGTGAGGACTTCTCCTTTGCCGAGATAATCCATCTGTAACGGAGCTCCTTGTACCCCTGGCTGGGTACCTCTGCTAAGGACCGCTTCATAGCTGGAACAGGGGAAAAACCACAGCACTTCTGCCAACAGTCGCCATGGCTTGACTGGGGTCCTGGAACCGCTCCCTACTGGAGCTGAATGGGTAACTCCTACTGGGAGTTGTAGTACTTACAAGGAATTTTCCCGTTGAATCCTCAATGCTGGAACAAGCTGGAACAGTGATTAGCCCTTTCCCCTCCCAGTAACCAGACGACACATAGTTCTGGGAGTACAAGCTGGAATTAATTTATTCAGACCAACTAGACGGTTTTTATGCAAGTCCCCATGCATGGGGTTTACAGTGACATATTCCAGGGGCATTCCTCACTGGACCTGAGAGGGGACTATGACAAAATACTGTAAGTACATTGGCTCTCCGGTCCAGGACAATCCCACATAAAATAGGATAATCCTTCCCCTGTGCTTGGGAGATAATTGAGTCAAGGATTGTACTAAACTCAATTATCTCCAGGCACCAAAAAAAACATACATTTTAACAAAAACCCAGAAAGTACCTTAAAACCCATGGAAACCCCACGAAAGTGATATCCCCTGATAGCCCTGATCTTGGGGACCAACATATCTAAACATGGCCTCCGTTTTCTCCAACACGTGGCGTTCGGCCATACAAAAGGCGGGCACACAGGGAGAGCACTTAATCTGTGTTTTTTATTTGTAGTTAATGAGCCAGGGGAGTGGTTGGTTTTTGGTAGTTTTATCTACCGAACGAGAAAAATCAAAGTTAACAAACTAAGTGTGTGGTTTATTTACATTGTTCCCCCTTAGTTCCATGGGTCGGCATAACCGCCTAGATTTGTCGGGATAAACCATAAGCATTGCCGTTCTGTTTGCCTAGCCTGTACTGCATGGTAAAATTGTAGGGTTGCAGGGCCAGGCTCCAGTATAACAAACGGGTATTGTCTCCAGCGACTCTGTTTAACCAGATGAGGGGGTTATGGTCTGTCATTAAAGTAAAGGGACGACCGTAGAGGTATGGTTGCAACTTCTTTAATGCCCACACGAGAGCCAGGCATTTCTTCTCCACGATGGCATAGCTGACCTCTCTAGGTAATAGATTCCGGCTGACATATGGTCCATCCAGTCGTCCCCCACTTGACTCAACATGGCTCCCAGCCCAAACATGGAGACATCTGTGTGGACAAGAAACTTTTTAGTATGGTTTGGGGCGCCAACACATGTGCCTCGCTCAGCATCGTTTTGAGTTTTTGGAAAGCTGCCGCGCACTCCGTGGGACCATGCTACCTGTCTGGAAAGGGACTTTTTGGTCAGGTCGGTGAGGGGCTTGGCCAGGGCACTGAACTCGGGGACAAACTTGCGGTAGTAGTAGGAATGCTAGTACCTGGGTCTTGGTACGGGGTTGTGGCTGGTTGGCAATAACCTCCACCTTGGCAGGTTCGGGTCGCTGTTTTCCCAAACCCACCCTATGGCCGAGAAACTGTACCTCGGCCATACCGACATGGCACTTATCAGGCTTCAGAGTGAGCCCCAATGCCTGAATTCGCTGCAGTACCCTAGATCGGTGTTCCAGATGGTATTCCCATGTGCAGCTGTAGATGGCAATATCATCCACGTACGCACATGCGAAGTCCTGAAATCCCTCTAGGAGCCTATCGATCATCCTCTGAAAGGTAGCCAGGGCATTCTTTATCCCAAAGGGCATAACCTTAAACTGGTATAGCCGAAATGGGGTAACAAATGCTGACTTAGGAATGGCCTTTGGACAAATCTAGGGTAGTCAAGTAATTCCCCCCAGCCATACGATCTAGTAATTTGTCTATCCTAGGCATAGGGTAGGCGTCGGTTACGGTCCTGTCGTTAAGCTTCCAGTAGTCAATACAGAAGTGAGTCGTGGTGGACTTGATAGGCCCTCAGTAAGCCCAGCACCTCTGCTCTTTCCCGAGGTGCTGGGCTTACTGAGGGCCTATCAAGTCCACCGCTACCTGGTGGAAGGGTTCCTTGATGATGGGTAAAGGGTGTAACTTGGCCTTCGAGTGATCACCCCTCTTCCCTATCTTTTGGCAGGTGTCACATGTCCTGCAGTAATCTTGCAGTTCCCGTGTAATCCCCGGCCAAAATAAGTTCTGGCTCAGACGGTCTTTAGTCTCCTGGACCCCCAGATGCCCTGCTAAGATGTGCAGTTTTATCACACAATGCCACTGATGTCGCAAGTGTTGAGGGAGCATGCAATTGGAATGTTAACTGCAGGAATGTCCACCAGAGCTGTTAATTTCTCTACCATAAGCCGTCTCCAAAGGCACTACAGGAATTTGTTGGCGCTTTATAAATAAAAAAATAATAATGACAGAGCAGCTTTAAAAAAAATGCAGCCAGCCAGATTTAATAAGATGGCTGAAAAAAATATAATGCCAGCATTGACTGCGGGCTGGATGGCTACTGGTTAAAATTATGAAGGCTAGCTGGACTGACTGTTGAGATATTATCAGGGTACTGTAAGTATTTTGAGAACTGAGATAGTTTATTTTCATTATATTTTTTTGAAAAGATCGATATCATTTGTAAGAATTATGGTGGAAAAAGAGCCTATCGGACTAACTTAAACCTATTATTTAGAGACATATATAGATATACTTTGTGTCTCAGCAGATGAGATCTATTTGGCTTTTGCCAAATTAATTTGATATAATTATTTTCAGAAGTTTACTGTACAAACTGAAAACAGCTGGTAAAGGTGAGAATGTTTGGAAACTGGTTGAAACTAAATGGTTTAAAAATAAAGTTAAAAACAGACATTTCTCAGCTGGTGATGTCCTGGGTACAGTACTCTTTTTTATTAATGATTCTGTAAAGGGCATTGTATTTTTGTGTCAATACTAGAAAATTACACAAAATGAGATAAACGTTATAGCCTGAACATAGTGGAGATGGATGTAGCTAAACTAGGGGACTAGACAGGCAAGTGATAGGTGAGATTCAAGGTGCATAAATGTAGAGTTACGGATTTGTGACGGATGCAATTTATACTCTAAATGAGATTAGACTGGATTTATTAAAAAGAAAGACCTGATGTTTACCATGCACAACCAATAGGCAATATTAACCAGCAACTGGAATGGCCTGAGAGGTAGTGCCAAATATAAAAAAAGTATTTTTCTATGTTTCTATGTATTCATTCTAATAATGGAAATATAATGTTGTTTCTTTATTTTTTAACAATATACTAACCTATGGTTCCTGATGACCCCAGACACTATAACCACTACAGCCCCCTGTAAATTATGTTTCCTAGAGGATCATATGTTGTGGCTTATTCAAATCACAAAAATAAACTTATGTGGCTTGTTTTTAATGGGTATAGTTTTTAGGGGATCCTTAAAATTATGTTCTCACAAGTGGTTTAAAAAATAAGTTTCTAAATATATCGCTATTAATTTCAACATATGTTTTCCTGTAACAAAGTACACTGTAAAACAAATCCCTGCTCCCTTTGTGTAAAATTATACAAAATCTTTATAGTTATACATAAATAACCAAGACAGTCAAAAATTGGCAGCAGCACAGATGGCTTCAACTTGGAGAACTCCCAAAGAAAAAACACTGTTATCAAGGTCAAATCTAACAAAACTCAAAAGAATAATCATTACACACACAGCAGAGAAGGTGGAAATGAGTTAGTGAAGACTACAGGAAGGTGAGAAGGGCGAGAGAAATGCAAATTAAAAAGTAATGTGTGGTAAAATCATACAAGAAACTTTTGCAGAAGTTGAGATTAAATGGGCTCATGAAAAGATGATAATATCTCATGAGAAATATCTTGTGGGAGCCAACATTTGCAAATACCTTAATGGGGCTAATTTTATTATGGAGTCAACTATTCTACCCCAAAGGACACAGAGACTAAGCTAATCAGTCAAAATGGAGGACATGTCTATAATTTGAGCATATGACTTCCCACAAGTCTAGCTAAGGTGTAGCAGGTAGGTATTGATATAGTCTAGGGATGCAGCAGAATACAATTCTGGGGTTTTACAGTAGAAGAACACGTCAAGGCTACAATATGCACTGCAATATTCCAATATCTGTGTGGAAAAATACAGGAAACAATGCTTCTGTTAAATTGGTATACATATGTGGTGAAAATGTCACATGAAAAGACTCAAAATGCTCCAGGTTTTGTAGTTTTGTATATTGCATACTATGATGGTGGTAACCCAAATATTGAAATAGTCACATCTAAGATTTGTCCACTTAAGCTCCCAGAAAACTGGCATGCATGGGGGGGATTGCTGGGTGGGGACATTTACAGTACTACATACCTCACAGGTGTCCCTATTTAGTAGGGATAGTCCCTATTTTGGGCCCAAATCCCTCTGTCCCTCTTTTCGAGGGGCTTCATATTGTTGGTGTGTATTAGTGTATATCAGAGCTCCACAGCAATACTACTCCCAGTAATGTGTCTTTATACTACAATAAATGTGTTTAGAAGTCAGTCTGTGTAAATAAGATATATATTGTTCTTGTTCTTAATTGCATTTTAGTTCTAAAAAATATTAGTAAAATTTCTCAAAACAGCATCACCCCTGGCTTCACCCCTTTTACTAAAAGTAAAGTGTCCCTCTTTGCCTATTTGAAATATTGGAGGCATAGTACTAGGACACAACTGGTCTGTAAAATTTGAAATATTGGGGGCATAGTACTAGGACACAACTGCTCACTGTTTACTAGACATGCCCCTGCTCGCGGTATAGCGAGTAGGGGCAGAATTTACTAATACTAAATAATCTTTAATTGGTATTAGTAAATTTGGCTGAAAGACCAATTTAGGTCTTTCAGCCTTTTGGTAGATAGCTCCCTAATGCCGTGGGAATTAGGGAGCTATCTACTAAGCGGCTGCAAGACACAGCCGCGGCACGAATAGGATCAGAGTTTCATTCATGCGAATGAAATTCCAATCCGAACAAAGTCCCGAATTGCGTCCTAACATGAATGAACAAACTATTCTCATTCTGTTAGGATGAAATTCGGTAGTTTCTAAGTGACAGGACATTCGGGAATACTGACAGGAAGCATTGCAAGATCACAGGTCAATGGTGAGAATTGCGGGAAAATTGCTCTGACCACCGGAAATGAAGCACACTTTGATCCTCTGCTGGTCATAGCTGGTCAGGCGCAGGAAATGTTCATACAACAAATAGTCCCTACTTTGTCTTATGATTTTAAAGAAAACTAGAGCAGATAGGAGAAAATGAAGAACAGATCCTGACAGAGGGAGAGAAGAGGAATCGATTAAAGGTTGGTTCGGCATGACAGTACCAATTTAATACTGCAAATAATACATGCAAAGAGAATACTGCTACCTGATGTATGATCGGTTTTAGCATCCTTCACAATCTTTGATACATTGAATCTCATAAAAAGCAACAGCCTATAAGAGTGACACAGATGATCTTCATACAAATGTGTTTCTATAACTCCATCAACACCAGCATTTTACATCCCAGTCTTCACTCATCAAGAACCACCAATGGTCCATTAGTTAGGGATTACACAGTTCTGCTACAGTGGATATAATTGACCACCAGATTTTGTGAACTGGCTTGGGAACATTGACATTTTAGACATTTTAGATTTACACAGGAATACCCATAATAAAATCACATTTCATTGCTGTATTGGGGGAACATGTGGAATGAACAATGCAGTTTACATTTTATCCAATGTAGCCCTAAAGATGGTCTGGTAATCCTAGGTACAATCTATTGACGCTGGTAAACCCTTTCTCACATCATTGCGTATATAATTGTGCTACAATATTGCTACAATTTACCAACCACGAACACACACGTACAGCAAACAATGACATGATTGTTCCTAGGATAAAGTAGGGTAAATAACACAAATCCCTAAGCAACTACAGTAAGCTGTGGCCCCATTATATTCCGACTTCTTTTTCCCTTTAAGTACAAAACACTTGCCCCCAACAGAGCATCATATCTTTCCATGCAGCTCTGGAATATGTATTTTCTACATCGTCACCCATGAAAGGATACTTCTTGCTACTCTGATGCACACTGACATGTCCACATTTAATATTCAGCGTTGTTAATAAAGACTGTATCCCAATCAGAAGGGAGTAACAGACATGTTTTATTGGGACAGTCCCTTCCCCCCCAATCTACATTACAGACACTGCCCCAGTTCTTACAAAAGGGGGGATTTTTATAGGGCTGCTGTCTGCAGGATTAGCAACATCCCTATTGTTTTCAGAAGCGTCTGGTCCATCCAGCTGAACAGTCAGCGAGATCATTCACTATACACAACATTAACCTTTTCCTGTACAACAACACCCATTTCCATACCCTCTCTTGACAGTAAATCTGCCTGCCAGTTTTCGGCAGAGGACAAGATGTTATTTTAGGAGTTAAGAGTTAACAGCTCGTCATGCAAGTGATTACTTTGAAGGGTTTCTTCTACATCAAGGGTCGCTAACGAGCTTGCATTCCCAGTAGGATTAATGTCTAAGGATGACTAATTACACAAAAATGAAATTGCCAGGTTTTGTGTGATACTTTATATCTGAAGTACATTTACAGGGACAGGTATGACATTGTATTATATAGGAAATTATGTTACAAGGTAAACAAGGACAACACAGGAAAATTTATGTGGTGTAACAACGACAAAGGGGATGATCGTGGGGGAGATAAATAATCCATACACACATATTTCGAGTACTGGTAATCCATGGGGGAGAACAGGGCAAAAATTCGGCAGAATTAGGGAAAGATCACTGGCTGAGCAGATGTGTATATATTAACATATGAGTAAATGAATGGGGTATTCCAATATGTTTTACTGGACAAACAACATTTTGGAATGGCAAACTTTTGGTCTATGTCCTCTTGACTTGAAAAAGGGAGCAACTTCAGAAATCTAGTTTTTCCAATATATTTTATGTGCATTAAAATAGCATTAGTGCTATACAGTTATTTTGCATCCATATCACTAGACTTATATGGCTACACGAGACCAACTACCTAATCTATTAGACAACCCTTAATATGGTATCCAGACCCTTCTCTACTACAAATATATTTTCAGCTGCCTCTTTCATCTACTAATACGACACCCTACGCTCATTACTGTGGCTCAGGTGTCACAGAAATATATAACATGACTCCCTAAGCCGTAGTTAGGAGATTGCGTAGAACTGACAAGCAGCAGAAAATTTCAGGTCAGAGAAAGATAGAGAAAAAACAAACTCTGGTATTTTTGCATTTGCAATTATCCTTTTCAGTTCTTTCTGTCTAACCCAAATGCTACAACTCTTTCGTTATCAACCATGTACCCCATTCTTTCCACTCCATTACATCACCCATAGGCAGGAGTCAAAACACTTTCTCCCCTTTAGCAATGCCTGCTCTTTTCCACTATTCGACTTAGATATAATTTCTTTGTGTTCATTCTGCATTCTCGTTTCCCCCATCCATCTCCAACCATTGTACTGTTCGTGTTTAAACAAGTTGTGGGATGCAGAGACGTGTTATTAAAAGGGATTTTGACAATAGTCATGTGTAGGACGAGAGGAATTCTTTCTAATCTCCCACAATAATCCTGTGACCAAGAGACACGCTTGAGAGCTGGAAACATTATAGTTTTATGAAATCTGAGCCCAGAAGGAAGAAAAAAATGAAGTGATAACAAGATATTACCACTGAAAAACAAAAATATATAAAAGCTCTTTAATGTCTAACTAGCAGGCAGGCAAGTTTCAAACCATTCAGTCTTTACAAGGCCCAGTGAGCAGGGATGGAGGGGGGGAGATCTGAGGCCACCCCTGCTCTGCAAGTTTATTAACCCATTGTACACATCACTGCTCCTAGGTAGCACAGTTCCCGAGTGGGGCTTACCCTTAAACCTACTAGACATGTCACTGTCATTAGTTCACACACCTTCCTGCCCATGGATAATGAGAACAATGATGAGAGGTGACCAGACAGTGATACAGAAGCTTCCTAAGTGGCACTAAAGAGGTAGAGGACTTTGATCTCTTTAGGGGTGGTTAGTCACCAGAAATAATGACATGTTTGGGATATTAAGATCCAGAGTCAGAGTTAGCTTGCTTGTAGCCTGTAAAGACTTACGTATACATTTCCTCTCGTTAAGAAATACTGTACTTACACAGACATATTTTATGGACACCAATACACTTCAGATCAATGTAATTGCAGTCTTTAAATAAATGTATCCACACATATTAACATCCAGAACAAAACATGCATCACCATCTCAGCATAACATTGTAAAAACCTCTCATACAGAAGTTCCTTATTGAAAAAAAAGATATCAGAATTCCCTTTATTAATTAATTTCATTCCATTTAATTGATAGATGTATATATCTATAAGTTTTATATCTATATACATGTATGGGTATGAAATATATATATAAACTTTTCCTTTATAATATCTTCTATTTATCAAAATATAACATCCAATCTCTCTCCCTACAACTCCTCCTACCTCTTCATATAGCAACCCCCTATTAAAATTGTTTTGTATCTTGCTCTCACCTGTATACACAAAGGGTTACCCCTCATAAATATACTACCAGTTCAAAATATAAAATATCTACAATGATATCACACTCTCAAAAGAAAATGTTCACCGTCTATTTTCTATAAATGTATCTTTATTCCTGAGGAAACACATTTTTGATCTCCATATACAAGGAGATTAATAGAAGAATCAAAAACAACCTCTACATAAAACCTCACCATATAAAATCTCTCGATAACTCCTCGTATCTCTCCTTATAACCTCTCACTATAACTCCTCCTATCTCTCCATCTAACCTCTCCCTATAACTCCTCCTATCTCTCCATCTAACCTCTCCCTATAACTCCTCCTATCTCTCCATCTAACCTCTCCCTATAACTCCTCCTATCTCTCCATCTAACCTCTCCCTATAACTCCTCCTATCTCTCCATCTAACTTCTCCCTATAACTCCTATCTCTCCATATAACCTCTCCCTGTAACTCCTCCTATCTCTCCATCTAACCTCTCCCTATAACTCCTCCTATCTCTCCATATAACCTCTCCCTATAACTCCTCCTATCTCTCCATATAACCTCTCCCTATAACTCCTCCTATCTCTCCATATAACCTCTCCCTATAACCCCTCCTATCTTTCCATATAACCTCTCACTACAACTCCTCCTATCTCTCCATATAACCTCTCACTATAACTCCAATGTCTTCATATATCATCTCTGTATCTCATATGATCTCTCCATATAACATCTCACTATAACTCCTTCTTCCTCTCTATATAACCTCTCCCTATAACTCCTCCTATCTTTCTATATAAACTCTCTCTATAACTCCTCCTATCTCTCCATATAACCTCTCACTATAACTCCTCCTATCACTCTATATAACCTCTCCCTATAACTCCTCCTATCTCTCTATATAACGTCTCCCTATAACTCCTCTTATAACTCCATATAACCTCTCCCTATAACTCCTCCTATCTCTCCATATAACCTCTCACTATAACTCCTCCTATCTCTCCATATAACCTCTCTCTATAACTCCTCCTATCTCTCCATATAACCTCTCACTATAACTCCTCCTATCTCTCTATATAACCTATATATATATAACTCCTCCTATCTCTCCATATAACCTCTCCCTATAACTCCTCCTATCTCTCCATATAACCTCTCCCTATAACTCCTCCTATCTCTCCATTTAACCTCTCTCTATATCTCCTCCTATCTCTCCATCTAACCTCTCCCTATAACTCCTCCTATCTCTCCATCTAACCTCTCCCTATAACTCATCCTATCTCTCCATCTAACCTCTCCCTATAACTCCTCCTATCTCTCCATATAACCTCTCCCTATAACTCCTCCTATCTCTGCATATAACCTCTCCCTATAACTCCTCCTATCTCTCCATATAACCTCTCCCTATAACTCCTCCTATCTCTCCATTTAACCTCTCTCTATATCTCCTCCTATCTCTCCATCTAACTTCTCACTATAACTCCTCCTATCTCTCTATATAACCTCTCACTATAACTCCTCCTATCTCTCCATATAACGTCTCCCTATAACTCCTCCTATCTCTATATATAACCTCTCCCTATAACTCCTCCTATCTCTTCATATAACCTCTCCCTATAACTCCTCCTATCTCTCCATTTAACCTCTCTCTATATCTCCTCCTATCTCTCCATCTAACCTCTCCCTATAACTCCTCCTATCTCTCCATCTAACCTCTCCCTATAACTCCTCCTATCTCTCCATCTAACCTCTCCCTATAACTCCTCCTATCTCTCCATATAACCTCTCCCTATAACTCCTCCTATCTCTGCATATAACCTCTCCCTATAACTCCTCCTATCTCTCCATATAACCTCTCCCTATAACTCCTCCTATCTCTCCATATAACCTCTCCCTATAACTCCTCCTATCTCTCCATATAACCTCTCCCTATAACTCCTCCTATCTCTCCATCTAACCTCTCACTATAACTCCTCCTATCTCTCTATATAACCTCTCACTATAACTCCTCCTATCTCTCCATATAACGTCTCCCTATAACTCCTCCTATCTCTCCATATAACCTCTCCCTATAACTCCTCCTATCTCTCCATATAACCTCTCCCTATAACTCCTCCTGTCTCTCTGTATAACCTCTCGCTATAACTCCTCCTATCTCTATATATAACCTCTCCCTATAACTCCTCCTATCTCTCTATATAACCTTTCCCTGTTACTCTATAAAAAACTCTCTCATTAATTCCTCCTCTAATGCCATATAGTGTCAACCTCCTCAACACAGCATCAGAATTAATCGCTCAAAAAAATAAAATTATAATACTAGTACTAAAAATAAATTCTTCCTACAACTCACACTTGCATTCTAATTTATTATTATCAGTAAAACTGGATTTAACAAACACACATGTATAATTATAAAGACTGTGCCCAATTAATAAACTTTAGCCAACTGGTAATCTCATATAATAAAAATACTTGAAACCACAGAAGTTATTAATTAACCACAAATTAAGTTCAGAAGGTTGTCTTAATAAAAGATCACACAGAGGAGCGTGACTCTGTATATCAAGAAAAGCAAGGGAGAAAAAAAAGGAATCAAATAAACAACAAACAAATAAATAAATACATCAACATAGTAAAGTAGATACTGGGGGAAAAAAAAACCACTAAGGAAAAAGCGGATAAATAAATATAAGGGCATATGGACAACCAAATAAACTGCAGTTATAGAGAAAATGTACAGAGTGTTGGAGGAAGGAGAGAGCAATAAGTGGAGGATGTATTGAAGACATAAATGAAGGTGAAGTATGAATATAGTGTATGGGAGAAAGGATGAGAACACATGAAAGGACAAAGCAGGGTTGAAAGTAAAGCAGAACATTTGGAGGGGGGTTAAAATGGTGGACATTGCAGGGAAGAACAGTTGTAGATGGGTTAACTAGTAGAAGATGTATATGATGAGTCTGAACATGTATGGTTTAGAAAAACAAAATCTTACAAAGAAGATATAGTGTGTAAGGGATAAAGAAGATGGAGGTGTAGGAGAGAAAGGTCCTCAAGTAGGAATAAAAAATAAATGGGGATTAATGGTAATAAGCATGAGAGACTAAGAGTTGAAAAATATATGATGGGGGCATAAATTATTAGTTTAGTTTGGGGGGAAAGGAAGACATTGGGGATGAGAGGCTGAGATTTGTAAGAAATTGGTGGTAGGAGAGATAATAGAAATAATATATTAAGGATGGGTAAAGGGGAACTAGGAGTGTAAATCTGGAAATAGAAGGTCTGGAGGACAGGGCAATGAAAAGAAAGGTCTGAATATATTTTGGAAGACGGTTTACAAAAAGTGAGAGGTGGTGTTATATAACTGAAGATGTTAGAAAAACTAGTGATGAAAATAAACAGGCACATGGTCCTGTGACTAAGGATGGAGAGATTTGGCAGTGGCATAGGTTAATCTGGTGTTAGAGGGTCCATGAGATAGACAAGAAGTGGGTGTAGAGAAGATGAGGCTGATTACAGATGAGGAATAAGCAATAAACTGAGAAAGGAGGGAATAAGGGATTAAGAGGAATACAAAAGGATTGAAAGGGACCCTGATTTTAGAGATATGGGGGAAAGCATATAATGCAGAACCCATTATATAATTTAAATGTTGTTAGTCCACACAGAGGACTAATTAAAGAAAATGCTAAACATAGCAGATTAATTCAATTGAAGAGTAAAAAAAAAATAAACAATGACGTGAAATAATCCAAACAGATATTAGCTAAATAATGAGAGAGGTGAGTATAAAATAGAGAGGGCATTGGAAAAAAAGTGGGAGGGGGAATTGGGTAAAGGAGGAAAAAGAGGGAGGAATATAGGAGGAGTATTCATTGTTAGGGGCAAATAGGGGTAGGAGGAGATGGGAGTTAAATATAATAGCCAGGAAAGTACATTGTAAAGTATAGTGTATGTGTGTGAGGAGGGGGGGGGGGGGGAATACGTAGTTTGATATTTCGCAATACTAGATTAAATTGGAGAAAGAGGAGAAGGGGAAGGACATGAAAGTACGAGGGAACTGGAAAGTAGAAGTAGCACAGAAAGGATGGTTAGTAATGGCAGGGTTTGTAGAGAGAAGGGGACAAGTCTGAAAACATTAAAGGGCTAGCAGGCCAAGTTATTGGAAGAAAGGAGTGAACTGCGACAAGGTAATGAAAGGGAATGACGGAGAGGTGAGAGAGTGTACTGCAGACAATGGGGAGAGAGAATGGGCAAGACTGGATGCCAGGAGAATTAGCTACCAAGGGGGAGCACAGAGTACAGGTAGACATGGGGAAGGAGGGGGGCAGGTGAAAAGAGGGGAGAAGGAGAAGAAGAAGTAGCAAACAAGTGTTGTAAAGGAATGGGTGTGAGCAGAGGAGGGAGAGGGGAACAGTAAGTGATATGGGGAAGGAGGGGTGAGAGGAGGAGGAACAAAAGCAACCAGTGACTGACCTGTAGGAGTCTCAGTCTCCAGGGGGAAGCACAGGGGGGCGACCAGGAGCAACAGTGCCAGTTGGGGGTGCATTGTGCCCCTCTCCCCCTTTTTCTGTCAGTCTGGTGTTTTGGCCCCTGTAGCCCAGCCTGTTCGGCTCCCCCCTCTGTGGCAGGCTACTCCACTCCCCTCTCTAATCCTGCCTGCTCCAGCACGGGAAAGTTGCAGAGTGGAGAAGAGTGTCAGACTAGCTGTGTGTATCGGAGCTGACGTCATTCGCTCTAACAGCGAGCTCGCAGCAGTGCCCTCTGCCGGACAAAGACACACCACTTGCGTCTTCTGGATTCAGAAGGCAGATGGAACAACAGCGCCATCTACTGGGCAGAAAAGGACAAGACACCATCATAGACCGACATCGTAGACTGTATTTTTCGCAATAGTTCGTTTGCTGTCTTTCTGACTGTTCTTTGCTAATTTTCAAGCTATTTAGACACCATCAGAACACATTTTCGATTATTGTAAATTACACAGCCATGTCCTCTCTGATATTTGAAACAACAATGACAATTATATAAATATATATATATTATTATTATTTTTTTGCGGCGATATAGACTTTGTTTTATGCACCAAACATGCTGCAGCAGTAAACAAGGAACAATAGACTGCAATTTAAAACAGTATTTATATTTTACATATCATTTTCCAATAATATGTGTCATTTTATGTCAATAAAGCAGTGTTTTCGAACATATTGTGTACTCCTTTTATCATCATATCTCATACTGAATGTCCTTATGTATGTATTTCTCATTTCTCTATCTTGTATATTACAATTTCCTACTTTATATAGTGAAAATAACTATGTTTGTCAAAAATGTTAATGATGGCACATAAACAAGCTGGGATTGTATCTGTAAAACCTGTAATTTCATTCCCAGCACCGACTCAATGTGCATTGCTCATTCTATCATTAAGTCAATGCACCCCTTTCTGTTTACTGATGAGTATTAGTTGCTATGTTCATGCCTCCTTCTGCAGTAGATCTACCGAGGTCTAGGGTATTGGAAATAACCGGCATACTAGTCTATAGCATACAGGCTAGCTGCATGTCAGCACTATATTATGGGTCCCATATGTATACATTTCGGGTTTGCCAGCTAATATGGAACTTGTCACCTGGGAGACAAAATTTAACATTCTTGGAAAATGTATCATGTCTCTCAAGGTCTAGAATTGGACATAGTCTACAATTGTTCTTTATACATATGGCTTAGTGTTGCTTCTACATCCAGTAGATTTATTCTGCAAGGTGGCAGGGTGATTGCATGTTTGACTACTCCATTAATTCCAACTAGATAGTTACAGACATCATATATTTTATATTGATAACCAGACATTGTGGGTGGAACTCACTGCTAGTGTTAAAAAGTCATGCCTTATGTTTTATACCCCACCTCCTCTAGACTGTAAGCTGGTTTGAGCAGGGTCCTCTTCATCATATTATTCCTGTATTTTTTTTTGTAATTGTCTCATTTATTGTTAGATCTCCCCCTCTTGTGATATTGTAAAGCACTATGGAATTTGTTGGTGCTTTATAAATGCCAATAATAATTATAACAATAATAATAATGTACCCATGTATTACGGTTTAGAAAGACAGTCCCCAGAGACATCCATCCCCTATTCTTTATTCAAGTGTTCCCTGGCATTCTTTTTAATGGTGTTCTATGGGATGTGAGGTATTACTGTTCATAATATTGTAAAGCGCTACGGAATCTGTTGGCGCTATACGAATGGCAATAATAATAATAATAATAATGAATGTAACAATAATTTTCATTTGGAATGTCCTACCTGCATTCTATCTTTATTTTCGTCTTTTTCATTCATAGATAGATCAGGCAAGACACTTTGAAAAAAAAACAAAAAACAGGGTGCTATAAATGCAAACTGGTGTCATACACAGAAGGATTGCTACAAAAATATCACTGCAACCAGAGAGCAAAAGTGTGATTGGCAGTGCTTTTCACTGAAGTGTTAATTGTCAGGAAGTTAAATTGAATTTTAAATGCAAAGCCAAAGTAGCTGACCTGCAAGCAGAGCTGCCTTAAATAGTAAACTCACTTTTCAATTCTCACTTTAGTGAATAATATTGTGAGTATTACAAGGATATTGTCCCCAAAAACAGATTCTGATTATAAAATGCTATTAAGTGTTTGCTTAAATGATTACATGAACTCTGTGGAACCCCACACAAAAGTCAGAAAGCAATAAAGGTATAGTAGATTAAATCTAGGCATACAATTTGACATCAGAAAAGACCTTTAATCCATTATTGGTTCAAGGCAATCCTCCAACATTTCCACGTGATGTTCAATCTGTAGACTACAACAGACAGACTGTCAAAGTCAATGATGCCTGTTTTATCCTAGTATACCATGGAAAAGACAAAAAGATAAAAGGTAAAAGAACACAGTTGCTATGCAGAGAATGGTTTGAAATCCCGGGGATAACACTAACGTGGATGCACAGTAGGACATTAGATACTACAAATGATTCAATACATGGTTTTGGTAAGGCTTTTGAAGAAGGTCTTGGAAAGCATAAAATGCATCCTATTCATTTTATCATTGATACAAGTGTGCTCCAGTATCCTACAAAGTCAAGGCAAGTTGTATGTGTCCTGAAATGCAGACATTACTCATCTTGTGGCACAATGCATTCTGGTACCAGTCATTCTTGCCACGCGAGGTCTATGCACTGACTATAAATCTATCATAATCAAAGTATTGCTGAAAAATCTGCATTAGTTTCATTATACATTGCTAAAAAGAGACATTTGTTTCAAATCTAATAGTACAAACTCAGCAACACACCATGAGTTAAACAACTGACAAGCTTCCCGTGTGATCCAAGTAATTAACGATAGACCTTAAAAATGAGGGATATGCCACAATTATGACAGGTATTACAACAATCGTCTGGTGTGGAACTAAAAGAAAATGTGTATTTGGATCTGCTAGTGTTGAATTCAATGGGCACAGGTTGGCACGTAGGAGTAAATGCATTTTCAATGTCCAATGTTTTCTTTTCATACAGTTGTCTTTGCTGCTGTACGATTCTGCATTTAATCAATTTTCCAATAAATAGATTTTTTTTACGCTTTCCTTTGTGAGAGTTTAGCTTCTTTAACTCAGAGTGGGTCGTGTTTGGCAGGCTTTGTTTTAAACGTATTCCCTCCTGAATTGTACAATCTGCTGAGCCCTGTTCCTTACCCTTGACTAAATGTTTTGAAGGTATTTATCCATTGATAAGATCTGCTTTTTGTTGGGGCTGTTTTTACAGTGTGTGTTGTGTTTATAGCTTAAATGGATATCAAATCATTTCTACCGATGTCAGAGTTGCATCCGTTCAAATGGCATCGTGACTCCAACATTAAACAATATGTATGAGCAAGAACATTTTCTGAGACTATTTCATGTTTACGATTTGTTCTTCTTCAGCAAACTCAGAATAAAATTTGACTGACAAGCATGATAATGTTTTTAAATGGTTACTCAAACCTTAAACTAATTTGTTTTTAAATAATACACTCCACTCCCCCAAAAAACTACAGTTTAGAAATATAGTGTCAAGACATAATTATAACTAATAAACTACCTCTAAAACTCTGCCCGGGTGACAGTCAAAAAGAGACGAAAGATAAAATTGGCAACATGGCTGGTTGAGCGTTAATGTATTAAAGAAATAAAAAAGCTCCAGCACAACATTTATTGCCATGAAGTCTCTATTAAACGTTTTTTTTAAAAATCACAGTAACTTTTAACATTTGCAAGTGACATATCAGTTAAAAAGAAAAGAAAATATGGGCTAATTCCCAGAAAGGGGAATAGTCCAACCTTGTAATAACAATATCCCTAAATTCTAAAGTAAGAAAAGAAAATAGGTGGTACTATTTAGAGTGTGACATAAAATCTATTATCATGTCCAAAGATTGCAAGTAACAAAGTAGTAGTGTGTCTAAATAGCAAAGTCACCAAAACAAGGTGGAGCACCCTCAAGCTTAAATCCAATATTACCTATGTGATCCACCCTTAATCAAGGAAAAAGAGACATTTAACCCCTTAAGGACCAAACTTCTGGAATAAAAGGGAATCATGACATGTCACACATGTCATGTGTCCTTAAGGGGTTGAAAAACACATGCTAAGAGAAAGATAGGTACATGTAGGGAGGGTGTTCGGGGGTATGTAGACATGTAAAATGTATGATGTATGATACCAAAGTAGTCTCACTGGCACACTTGTATACATGCGGGGGAAAAAAACACTATATAAAGGGCTTACATTTCTATTTTGGAACAGTAAAATAGTGTACTGTAAACCTCCACAGACAGCAGTGTATAGGACCCCTAAGTAGGAAAGTATATCAATCCAAATATATATAGATATAAAGATCCAAGGGGGTAGGAAGCGAAAAGAGACAGAGAAAAAATGCGTCAGCTGTGAGTGTTTGAATACTGACAGCGAACCTACCAGCCCTCTCTCCCTGTAAATCTAACTAAAAGGACAGGATACAAAGAAAATACAAGTTGTGAAAAGTACATAATGCGCAGTAAGTGTAAGGTTATGTGTGAGACATATAGAGACAGACGTGCGTTTTGGTGCTTAGCAAGGGACCAAACACCGTGTTTTAAAGGGAATGCTGGGATAGAGTCTCCAACATGTAGCCAATAGTTTACTTAAATTGTGAAAGAGACGTCTTCCTAAGCAATCCTTCCCCAGGAGAGGAGGGAATTATTATTAAATATGGCTTGTGAATTAATTTCAATCCGTACAAAATTTGTGGTAGGAACAGAGATCACCTACAAGGTGTGTGTCATTGAAGATTGTTGCTCCACCTCCTCCTGTATAACAAGATGGGAGGTGGCATGTTATAGATGCTTGGGCTCATATGAAAATTACCTCTCAGACTTCCCAAAGGGGTTGCACATATGGATGTAAAGGTGTAATCTAAGACATCCAGAGCAGGCCACTACATGCAAGAGATATTGTATGCATATTTTAGGTAATGTAAGTATGTCAAAATGTAAAAGATATATCAGAAGAAGAGATGTTGAAACATTAGAGGTTAATGGACGAAGCAGGATGTCAACGTAGTAGGTCCATATCAACTTAGCATAAACCATGTATTTATGCCGTGGATATGTAAAGGACCCAGATGCTGCAAGGGTTACGTATCAGTTGACCTTAAGTGGAAGTATGTGCACACTAAACCACCATCTGGTTAATGTCCTAAAACTATAATAAATTTAGTCACTCACATAAACCTATTTCAAACAAGGAGCCAAATATAAATGGTGATAGTATGATAGTATTATATAGTAGTAGGAGCCCAAAAAGATTGCCACTTTCTTGTGGAGTTACACGTGCATGCTATACTCTGTGGTATCCTCCCATAAAATCCATTCTTGTTTAGTGTTTTACGTATTGTAGATTCGCTAAAAGGGATGTTAGCATTTGCCAGTGACTTTTGTAAGTCTTTAGCTGACACTCTAGGATTCTTCTTCATCTCATTGAGCAGTCTGCGCTGTGCTCTTGCAGTCATCTTTACAGGACGGCCACTCCTAGGGAGAGTAGCAGCTGTGCTGAACTTTCTCCATTTATAGACAATGTGTCTTACCGTGGACTGATGAACAGCAAGGCTTTTGGAGATACTTTTATAACCCTTTCCAGCTTTATGCAAGTGAACAATTCTTAATCGTAGGTCTTCTGAGAGCTCTTTTGTGCGAGGCATCATTCACATTAGGCAATGCTTCTTGTGAAAAGCAAACCCAGAACTGGTGTGTGTTTTTTATAGGGCCAACACCTCCAATCTCATCTCATTGATTGGACTCCAGTTGGCTGACATCTCACTCCAATTAGCTCTTGGAGATGTCATTAGTCTATGGGGTTCACATACTTTTTCCACCTGCACTGTGAATGTTTACATGGTGTGTTCAATAAAAACATGGCAGCATTTCATTCTTTGTGTGTTATTAGTTTAAGCAGACTGTGATTGTCTATTGTTGTGACTTAGATGATGATCAGATCACATTTTATGACCTATTTGTGCAGAAATCCATATTATTCCAAAGGGTTCACATACTTTTTCTTGCAACTGTATACACACAAACAAACACACACTGAAACACATGCAGATACACAGATATGAACACTGACACACATACAGATATACAAACACATAGACACATAATGACACATGTACAGATACAGTCACACAGACTGACACAGATACACAACCTAGCACACATGCAGATACACAGACATACAGATACAAACACTGACACACATGTAGATACACAGATACACACACTGACTACATACATACAGGCCTTCCGGGTGTACGAGGAAAAGTATAGCCACCTTGACCCTCCAGGTTGCCCAGAACATATGGGAACCAGTGCCAAGATTGTCTGGGACCTGATATTCCCCCTGATGAACAAAGGGTACCACTTGTATAGTGACAATTTTTATACAAGTGTCCCTTTGTTCAAGCTGCTGAACTGTTTTGATACAGTAGCTTGCAGTACAATAAAAAAGAACAGCACAGGTTTCCCAGGACAACTTGCACGCACCCGGCTACGAATGGGAAAGACCTCAGCTCTGCGCCAAAAGGAGCTGTTGGCAGTTAAGTAAAGAGACAAGAAGGTACCTTCTTACCACCATCCACACTGAGGGGACTGTGGAGGTCTCTGTACGTGGCAGAGCTGAGAGCACAAGGAAGCCAGTGTGCATCAAGGCCTATAACCATCAAATGGGTGGGGTTGATCAGGCAGATCAGCTGCTGCAGCTCTACCTAATTATACATTAAGACAAGGGCCTTGAACAAAAAGGTTGCAATCTACCTAATGCAGATTGCAACCCACAACTCTTTTTTGTTGTTCAAAAAAGCAAACCCTGGGACGCAACTGAGTTTTTTACAGTTTCAGCTCCAGATCATTTCTGGGATTTTGTACCACGATGCGCCTGGTCCCCAGGCGGTAATAGGAGAGAGCAGAGTTGGGGCTACACATTTTATTTTTAAAATTCCCCCTACTGCGGCAAAGCAAAATCCCCAAAAAAGATGTAGAGTCTGTTTTAAGAGGGGGAAGAGCAAAGATACTGTGCATCACTGTCCTGATTGCCCTGGACAGCCTGAACTCTGCATTGGGGACTGCTTCAAACGATACCATGCACTTGTCCATTTTTTTTTTTTTTGTAGCATTTGCCGTTCAGTTTTTTTTTGTTACATTTACCCTATGCATGGGGGGAATAGGTGTACTAAGGAGGCCTGGAGTGTTTTCTTGCAATAACCAACAACAGGCTCTCCTAAATCACAGTCAAAAAGCAATGTGTGTGTAAAAATGAAAATTGAACAATTACCACCACACACTTTCACCAATTATTTTTGGCTAAAACAGTTGCATCAAAGCACTCCATATACAATAACTCTGGGTGTCTACGTTTCAAATATATACACTTTCATGGCAATAAATAAAATTGGGGTATGTGATAAGCCCCAAGCTAAAGATAGGCCTATCAGAAGAAATACTCTAAATTTCAACTCAAATTACAAGTAATACAATTGTAACTGGACCTTCCCAAAATCCTGGCAAACCTATGCATGCGGAGCATGAGTGTACTGAGGAGGCCTTGCAGAAAACAACCCGGAGTGTTTTCTTGCAATACCCAACAACAGGCTCTGCTAAATCACAGTCAAAAAGAAATGTGTGTGTAAAAATAAAAATTGAGAAATTAGCACCACACACTTTCTCCAATTTTTTGACTAAAACGATTGCATCAAAGGCATCAAAACACTCCACATACAATACCGTGGGAAGTCAACTTTTAAAATATATGCATGCTCATGGCAAGAAAATAAATTGGTATATCTGAAAAGGCTCCTAAAAAGAAAATAGGCAAAGAAGATAAGTAAAATATGAAAAACACATGTCAGATGTTTGGCTTTGCACCCCCCTAACAACCCAACAAAGCTATGCATAGGTTGTATCATTGTACTCAGGAGATGTTGCTGAACACATATTGGGGTGTTCTTTGGCAGTAACACCTAACAGGAGCTGAGAATCCATGCCTAAGGTAGAATGTGTATGAAAAATAACACAAAAAAATGACTACCCAAACGTTTGACAGAGACTGGTGGTAGAATGAGTGCATGGAAAGTGTTAAAATACCACCATTTGAAATACCCTAAGGTGTCTACTTTTCAAAAATGGTTTGATGGGGATAAATTATATTGGCCGGCTTCAAAAATGTCCCAAATAGGACATGGGTGCATGATGACCAGCTGTGAAAATTCCAAGTTGGAAAACTGGAATGCGCACCCTCCAAATAAGGTCTTTTAGCCCCCAGAGAACCCGACACACCTATACATGGGTGGTATCATTGTACTCAGGAGAGTTTGCTGAATACATATTGGGGGTGTTCTTTGGCAGTAACACCAAGCAGGAGCTAAGAATCCCTGCCTAAAGTTCGAAAAAGTGTTGTTGTTTTTTTTACATTTTTTTTATCATATTTTACTTTTTTTTTTTCTAGTAAATTATATGATATGATGAAAATCACAGTGCTTCCCCATAGGATTGGCTGAGACTATGAAGGAGGCAGATTAGGGGCAGAGCCAACACAAGTCAAACACAGCCCTGGCCAATCAGCATCTCCTCATAGAGATTAATTGAATCCATGTATCTCTATTAGGAAAGTTCAGTGTCTGCATGTAGAGGGCGGAGACACTGAATAGCAGTGCTGCTTACTCTGCAGAACTGCCCAAGATAGCACCTCTAGCAGCCATCTAAGGAGTGGCCAGTGGAATTATCCCTAGGCTGTAATGTAAACACTGCATTTTCTCTGAAAAGACAGTGTTTTAGAGCCAAAAGCCTGACGGGAATAATTCTACTCACCAGAACATATGCAATAAGCTGTAGTTGTTCTGGTGACTGTTGTGTGCCTTTAATAAATTAGTTATTAAAAAAGTAAAATTAATATATTGAAAAATATTTTTTTATAAATTGATATTTCTATATAGGGTATATTATTTTATAGTTTAATAGTTTGAAAAAATATACATTTTAAAAGTGTATATAAATATATGAAAAGCGTATCCAGACGTATTAAATGATTTGGCCATGATTTAAAATGCATGCATGTCTCCATTCAGTAGTATTTGTTGATCAAAGCACTGACACAACCTTGCATTAGTGCCTAGGTTATGGTTCATAGAGCACTCTGAACTAACTCTCAGGTCCAAGAGTGGCTTAGAAACCTAGCAATTTGTAAAAATCACACAACCCAGCCAATTTGAACTGACAGTCACACAGCCCACAACAACCTTGTTTAGTGGTTACATGTGCTAATTCTGTCCATAAGGCGTAGAGGCATAACTTGGACTGAACTTTATTTTCCCTATTGAAAGAGAGTTTTGTGTTGGACCTTCATGCATAGACCATAATTGATGATAGCGGCACATAACCCAGTTGACTTAACAGTGAATCCAGCAATATGTAAAGCGACAGCAGACACAGTATGAATGGTATAAAGTTTTAGGGGCCAGAGCTAAAACCTGCACAATATTCAGGCTAATTCAGAGCCTTCTCTACAAAATCTGGACATTGTTAAATAGCATCAACAATGGCCGATTTTGCATTCTGAATGCACCATACTTCACCGGATGGTTTGCCCCATTTGGTATGTGACCATTCGTAGTTTACAAAATTACCTTGTGAGATTAGCAAGAATGGAATAATTGACCTGTAAATGTCTAAATGAAGCTTCACGTGGCTTTTTATTGTGGAAATGTTTGTGAACTTGCATAGTTGCTCATAATCCAATATCTTAAAACCTGTCTGGGAAGTCTTCATCCTGATCCAAAGGGTCATTTGCTAAAGAGAGAATTCAAAGTAAATTTCATATTTAAAGTCAGGGTAGTGGGACTGATGGCATTGCATACAGAATAAACTAAATTATTGTTTTGACTGTGAGGATTTTCGAACCAGGCCACACTTTTTTTGTCTGAAACTATGCTAATTGGTCTAAAAATATACCTGATAATGTTCTAGACATAACAGTACCTGTGTTCAGCCTTCTGAAAACAAGATAATGGCGGAGCAGAGAAATGAATTAGAAAAACAGAAGAAGGAATTACTTCTGTTACTGCCACAGTTGGCATTGGTTCTTCAACTCTTCAATTGCTGTCAAATCATTGAACCATAATCAAATGGTACATTATCCCTGAAGTTGCTCTTTTAAAGCTATCAACTTCCAATTCATCTCACACAGTCAGAGACGAAACTGACAAGAACAAATACTGGTCCAAATAAAACAATTGCTACCTTAGCTAGAAATGTCCACAAAGGATAATTCACCATCTTACTTCCCTTAAGGGCTTTGTGATATAGAGGGTGGAACATTATATATTAAAAATGTTGTCCTTTACAACACAGAATAGCATTAAAACAAATCTTTTTTCATAATTTGCATGTCCTATTTTGTGTATTTTTTCTATCTATAATTTTCTTTGTATTACTTTTTTTTTTTTTTTTTTTTAAATGTTAGTCTTAAAAAAATATTTCCTCATTGTAGTTTGCAAAGTGGCCACTGCCTCATCTGCTGTCAAAGGCTCCTGTCACTGAGCTAGACTCAGTTGTTCAGGGTTATAGTCATTGGCTGAGAGCATCAACTGATCTCATCCGGCATGGCAGGGCTTAGATTAGTGAAGCTATTTAAAGCTCCTCGTAGGATCTTCTGGCATTAGGGGAAATAGCGACAGATAAGTAGTCAAAACATTCTAAAAGGGTTTAACTAGTCAAGCTATAGGGGGGTACCAAATACTCCTGACACCATAACCACTACAATGCACTGTAGTTGTTATAGTGATTAGAATGTTCCTTTAATCATGAAACCTGAGAGTAACTTAAAAGGAAAAAAAAGTTTATTTTTTATTTTTGATGTAATGAATGATGCTGTGACAAACTTCCCTTTTCCTGTGAGTTTGTCACGAGTTTTTGGAGGGGCCTGTTTGCCAGCCTCCTACCCTGTGACTATGGCCCCTCAAATGTATTGTGTGCAGGGACACTGTTTGTGCCCTCTCCGGCATTTGGAGTAAGCACTTTGAACAGTCGAAGTAGTCGAAGTGGCACTTCGAACAGTCGAAGTAGTCGAAGTGGCCGCCATTCGACATTCGAACACGTGGCTGTGGCCATCTTGTTGGTTCGAACGTGTTCATCAGTGTTTTGTCGTTGAGTTCATGGAACTCAAATCGGATATGGGACGGCACCAACACCTTCCAGGGAACTTCAGCTATTCGAACGGGAGACGAACGGTGTTCGGTGAGTTGAAGCCCACAAACAAGGGACATACACAAACTATACCCACAAACGGCTTCGTTCGGTAATTCGAACGATACTTCGACTATTGGAAGTCGGCCGCACAGCCTAATTCTCTGGAACTATTTTGGGCATGAAGCCATGCGTGCGGTCTGTCAAAAAGAGACTTCCAGGAAATTCCTGAACCCCTGCTCTGATCTGCAGGATGTTTGGATATGTTGTTCACCCAGATCAGGGCTACCAGGGGTTTTGGGAACTTTTATGGGAATATGTTGTGTTTTAGGGTACTTATTATACTTTGTAAAAATGTGTGTTTTTCTGCCTGGGGATAATTAAGTTAATGCATTATCTGCCTTAATTATCTTACTGGCAGAGAGGAGGGAATTATCTATTTGCATTGGGAGTGTCACACTTTGTCATTGTATTGTTATTGGCTGTAAACGTTGTGTCCCTGTGCCCAACAAGGTCCACATGGGTGTCACCCTTGTTGGGAAACTTGCATAAAAGGATAGCTGTGGCCTCCATTAAACACACTTGTTTTACCCTTCATGAAGTCTAGGCTCATGTTTGGGGGATTGGAGAACTACATTCACTCTAGGGATTGCTATAATCACAATAATCCCCTGAGTATAATCACTAAGCTCTTGTAAGAGTTGTTCCTGCTAAGCTCTCTGGACTAGGAGAGGTCTACCTACTGGAAGCTGGATCCCCAGTCTTGGGTCCAGGGTGGGTGGAGGACGACAAGACTCCAACCAAGCTGCGGCGGTTCTTGTGGTTTACGGTGATTATGGTGTTCCAGTGCAGTGCTTATGGTACTCGCAAGTACTAGGAAGCAGCGATTGATGGAGGTACCCGGTCGGGGTGCAAGGTGGTCCGTCAAAGATGCATAATGCATTTGATCAATAACCTGATATCTTTAAGAACATTTTGTAAAAACCTCAATTTTAAAACTTTATCCAAAAATATTAAATCATTTGAAAAACGTATCCAAAAAGTCGTATGCTAGCAATTCAGGGAATAATATGGTTTTTTTTTTGTTTGTTTTTTTATCTGCAAAGCATATAACAATCTCAGGGTACAGTTTTTCTTTCTGTACATAAACCAAAGCTGTGTATTTTATTTCTTTCCAATGGGGAACCACTGTTACCAGCCTGTGCTAATAATCATTTAACATCCTTCCCACTACATCAAACAAACGAGACATAAAAAGCTTATATCCCTACTTCTCTGGTACATAAATACCTCCATCATCAAAAAGGGTGCCATTAACAAAATGTCTGCTTAGCAAAAGGCTGCAAATGAAGCAGCATGAAACAGCTAATTGACACCTGAATGCAAAACACAAAATTAATTCAATATTAACCCTTAGTCATCTTATGAGCAACAGGAAGTAATTTAGGTGAAGCAAAGACTCTGTTAAAGTACGCAGTCCTGCAAATACTTTTTAAGCCTAATGAAGTCTAGTCTATATTTTTACCCTTTTGGTGATTCTACCCACAATTCCTTTATTGTTTCATTTGATTTTGATTGTGTACTGTACTAAGCCAGTCTGTCTAAAGGACTCTTTTACCATTATGTGACCTGTCCAAACCATGTTTGTAAGTGTATGACCCCATCTTTGCCTTGTGATCCTACTCAAGGTGCCAAGACCATTTAAGTGCAAATGTGTTAAATGCCAGATTGTTATAACTACACAGACTTTTGCTGTTCTTGAATGCATTTGTATCTTTCCTCTTTTGCCCAAACTCAGACTGGCGCTCCAGGTACGGAAGGAGTCGGAATTCACGTAAAGAAACTTTGTCACTATCACCTTACCCACAAACAGGATCATCCGCACACTCACATGCCGCACTCCATATATGCACTGAATCTGTACGACCACCAATACACCACTTGACAGGCCACAACAGCATAGACTCCAGGGAGATGGATACATCATTAAACACAATTTCGCCAGTCTCAACACACATTTCCCCATTCCCGGGAAAAACTGACCACCCTAGATGAAGGCCAAAAGCTCACAGATTCAATACCATGGCTACAATTCTAACCTAGCACATACTTACATACCCTACCATAATGGATATTCACTGGAGAACATTACTCAAGAGCAAAACTCTTACAGAAGCTCAAAAGGGGAACAGGAGTTTCTGATACCAAGTGGATAAAATATAGCACTCCTGCTACTCTGTACAGATCTGGACTGTTCATCCAACTTCACTTGTTCATGCTTATGTTACTCTGTTTCACCAACAAGTAATATTATGTTGTTATGTTTCACTCCTTGTCATGATATTGATGCGATACCGGTAACCAACGCTGTCAAAATGTACACCATAATATGACAACTCTATGCTTTAATTTAAGCCTTCTTGTATGTAATGGGGTGTTTCTGCCATGATATGTCTTGATACGTTTATAACGATCGAATGTATAAAAATCAAAAATGCATAAATAAAGAATTTTTAAACAGAAACTCTGTCTCTTCTTATATATACAGTATATAAAAGAACAAAAGAGGAACACTCATGGGACTTAATACTGAGTTTTTTTACTGTCTTTATTCGCATACTGCAAAAATTTAAGACAAAAGATAGTTGCAGTCTGTAAGTTCGATTTAATTACCAGTAGCTTTAAATGGTTCAATTCTAGATACATTACAATGTTAGCAATGATACAATACAATTTTAGAAAAGTTCCCGAGGGGTTTATCGACAGAAGTCAACTTTAAAGTCTGTGGGAATTTTTGGAAATTTTTCTAACAGTAGTAAATCATCTAGAAGGCTTATTGAATCAAGGCCTTGGACTTTTATCAGGAAATTGATAAAATTCCAAGTTATGAACTGAATTTTTTACTTTAACTAAATGTTTAAAAGCCGGAGGTTTGACACCAAACTAAATATATTATAATCACAAATTAATATAGTAAGAATAAATATCCCACATTTAGAACCCTAACCAAGTTTAAAATTGTTCGTTTGTGAAATTATTGCCTATTGTTTTCATCTACCACTTTTCTCTTTATGTGTGTTTGGCATACACGCAAGATCACATGAGTTTTACAAGCAGTATACTTGTGCACTTCAAATGTTAAGTGCAACTATAAGTCACCCAGGAAAATGTCACCAACTGCCCCAAGAAAACAATATACAATTAAAAGATAAGGGTGACGTGCACACAAGGGGTTAGTACAGTTACCACAAAAGTTTGCGCCTTAAAAAATCATACAATCTTTTATGTTTATTTCTATGCCGTCTTATTCTGGCTAATAAATATTTTCTCTGATGATACTTTGGCTGCCTCTAGGACTTTTGTGGAACAAGAAAGCTGTGTCCTGTTTGGGGTGATCCTGGCTGCCTGAGTATTCAGTGATTGTGTTCTGCTTGCACTAGTTTAGAGTCAACTTAAGGTTCTCTAAAGAGTAAGTGGTTCAGTCGTGATATCATATACCACATACTGTGTTAATAGTTTACGCTTGAGTTGTATGTCTTTATATTTAACCCCTTAAGGACACATGACATGTGTGACATGTCATGATTCCCTTTTATTCCAGAAGTTTGGTCCTTAAGGGGTTAAACAGAATTGTATAATTTTTGAAGGCAAATACTGTTTGTGGTAACTATACTACCCTCTGTGTGTGCTCCATCTCTGTTAGCCAAATGACCAATTCCCTCTCTAAAGCCTTTTCCAATTAACCAGTCAGAGGATGAAATAGTATAGGATAACGTCGTTATTGCAATAGAGGGAAAACAACCAAAACTGGTTCTGAAAGCATACACATTACGCTCTTGACTATATACATGATATTAATAGAAGAAAATAACAAAAAAAAACAGAAAGGATTTTTATCTTGGCACGCTTTGCATACACCGTTGTTTGTCTATTCTCCTAACAGGAAACTCTTGTGATTGGAAGAAGGTAACTTTTCACATTTTGAGTAGTAGTACAACTTATTGCTCACCTGCTGGCCTTGAAAACCTTAGCTACAAACAGTGAAAGCTTTGTTACAAAATAATTACGCTGCTAAGCAATTATAATGCTGAGCTAACACTTTTGCATATTAGCCCTTCTATTACAAGACAGCAAGTTTATCCAATATATCAGTTGGATTATACGGGTTTGCATTTTATCTTCTCATTAAAAGTCTCTTACCATGATATTCTCCATATTTCTGAATAGAAAATGAAGTAGCTGAAACAATTGCAGCCTATGTTGTGTAAGTGTGTCAAGTGTAAGGCTCTTGAGGTTATCTTCCAGTAACCTCAAGAGCGTTGTTGGGAAGTCTTCTTTTACAAGGTCTATGTTTGCATTTAGGGCTTGAAATTGCCCCTCACCCACTAACCATTAGCAAATGGTTTAACAAATTTTCTCAGATGTTTAACAAATATACTCAATACTTGTTGCAATGTCTCACTAGCAACACAAAAATGCGATTCGTTATCAATATGTACATTCCGAACCAATTTTCCCCTTATGGTAAAACTTTTGTACTTGTTCAAAATGGATTTAATTGATACGATATTGGAGAAAAGGAAATAATTTGAAGCCCCTCCTATAAGTGTGGCACATATAAATAGTATAAATATACACATATAAATAGTATATATCAAAGATCAATGCTATTTAAAAACAAAATCACCATAGTTCTTGAAAGCTTATTTACCAAAGTGAGAATTCAATGTGAAAGGAAAGTTAATTTTAAAGGAACACTATAGTCACCTAAATTACTTTAGCTAAATAAAGCAGTTTTAGTGTATAGATCATTCCCCTGCAATTTCACTGCTCAATTCACTGTCATTTAGGAGTTAAATCACTTTGTTTCTGTTTATGCAGCCCTAGTCACACCTCCCCTGGCTATGATTGACAGAGCCTGCATGAAAATAAAAACTGGTTTCACTTTCAAACAGATTTAATTCACCTTAAATAATTGTATCTCAATCTCTAAATTGAATTTTAATCACATACAGGAGGCTCTTGCAGGGTCAAGCAAGCTATTAACATATCAGGGGATAAGAACATCTTAATTAAACAGAACTTGCAATAAAGAAAGCCTAAATAGGGCTCTCTTTACAGGAAGTGTTTATGGAAGGTTGAGCAAGTCACATGCAGAGAGGGGTGACTAGGGTTCATAAACAAAGGGATTTAACTCCTAAATGGCAGAGGATTGAGCAGTGAGGCTGCAGGGGCATGTTCTATACACCAAAACTGCTTCATTAAGCTAAAGTTGTTCAGGTGACTATAGTTTCCCTTTAAATTTACAGCCACAGATGCCAAACTGAAAGTATGGTTGACTTAGATAATTTCCAATTCAACTATTTTAACTTTAAATTTGAAATCCACTTTGAATTCTCAATTTAGTAAAAAAAAAAAAAAACACGGTAGGCATTTTTCTCAATGATTTATAACATTACACTCTTCATCCCATTTTCGTAGGACCTTACAAGTTTTATAAGCATATGTTTAAAAATATGACATGAAAGAACAGTTGAGCATAAACCTGTGCAGCAACGTTGGTTTTCAGAGGTGGTATAACACATTATAAGAGACACCACATTTGTTAAAGATAAGAATTAGATATCATGTACACACTTCTATGAGGGTGGTCAGACAATAGGCTATATACGCTATATCCTAGAACTGTGAATATTAACTTAGAATTGAGAAACCAACGTTAACGTTAATTATGGCTGAGGCTCCAGCAGAGCACACGTGAGATAAGTGTGTGGTATTGAGAGATAGCCCTAGATATGCAGAGCCTCGTGCATATTCAAATGTAAACAGACAATTAAACAGAGGGAATGCCTGTGCACTCCAGAAGTAAATACAGGTATTTCAGTCAAGCTGTAAGAACGAAGTAAGTGAGTGAGTAACTGGAGTAACAGGTGGGAGCAGGGCCGGCCTTAGGTGTTCAGGCGCCCTGTGCGAAACAATCTTGTGGCGCACCCCCACCCTCACCCGTCTCTGTTTGGACCCCTTCAAACTATTTTAGGAGCATTCACAATCTGTCGCCTCCAGCCCCTTCTACAAAACCCCTGCACCTCTTAACCAAAACCCCTGGCCAGATCTTCACCAAGCCCCTGGCCACCACTTCATGACACTCTTGGCCACCCCTTCCCCTTCATCAATGCCCTGGCCATCCCTTCATCAAACTCCTAGCCACCACTTGCCCTTCATCAATCCCCTCCCACCCTATCAATTCCTGCCACCCCTTCATCAGTCCCCTGCCCCTCTCATCAATTCCCTCCCACCCCTTTCTCAGCCCTCTGCCCCTATTCATCAGCCCCCTGACCCCCTCATAAATCCCCTCCCACCCCTTTAACAGCCCTCTGCCCATTCATCAGTCCCCTGACTCCCCCCTTTTATCAGCCCTCTGCCCCCATTCATCAGCCCCCTGACCCCCTCATAAATCTCTTCCCACCCCTTTAACAGCCCTCTGCCCCATTCATCAGTCCCCTGACTCCTCCTCTTTTATCAGCCCTCTGCCCCCATTCATCAGCCCCCTGACCCCCTCATCAATCCCCTCCCACCCATTTATCACCCACCTGCCCCCCTTTAATCAGTCCCATGCCCCCCTTTTCAATCCCCTGCTCCCCTTCATAAGCCCCCTTAATACATCCCCTGCCAATTAATCCAACCCCTGGCCACCCCTTCATCAGTCCCGTGACCTCCTCATCAATCTCCTCCCACCTTTAATCAGCCCCATGCCCCCCTTTTCAATTTCCTGCCGCCCTTTATAAATCCCCTGCCAATTAATCCAATCCATGCCACCCCTTCATTAATCCCCTGCCCCCCTTAATTAAATTCCTGCATCCCTTCAACAAAACCTATTTAATACAAAAGAAAAAAAAAAGAACAGTCACTCACAGTAAAGGCTGCTGCTCCCTGGACTGAGCTGTCTCCGCCGATTGAAGAGCACCGGGCGCCGCCTTCACTCACTGAATTGGATCCTTCCGCGGCTCCCTCTGATGACAGAGCACGTCGACGTCACGCAAGTATGCGGCATCACGCCCCCACGCTCCTCCTCCACACTCCACACAGAAGTGGATTCCCGGCCGCTGCTCTCTGCTCATAATTTGCAAGTCAAGTGCAAAGCAGCATTTTGCACTTGACTTGCTCTTCACTTGAAATACATAACTCAGCCGGCCTGCGAGCTGTGTTGGCCGCCCGGCGCCCCTGTTGCCATGGCGCCCTGTGCGACCGCACAGCTCGCACACCCCTAAGACCGGCCCTGGGTGGGAGTATATTTCTTTGGAGTCTTGTGCCCGTTAAGTGATGCACCCCTCACCAGATGAGCGGAATTTTGTAGAGTTGTTCCCCTAGTGAGTCATTGGGGGGGGTACCCAATAGATATTCTCTAGTGGGCTACAGGTGTATAACATATTTGAGGAGTAGGAGCGGAACGCTATTTCCCAATCTCGGCAACTTATAAGGGGTGGCTAAGCGGTGGAGATACAGAGGATGGTGGTGTGAAACTTAAAATAAAACTGTGCTAAACGTTAACATAAGATAACAGTCAAATTAGCAGTTAATCTTGTACGGTGGTGGAATATGAAAACCTCAAAGTGGGCAGGCTGTCTCTCCCCGTTAGGGACATTCTTCATGTTGGTGCTCTGGCCGGCAATGTACGCGGAGCCGCTCTGGGGGTGAATTCAGCTATGATTGCAGGATCTATGTGAGAGCAAATTCTGTCCTGTCTCATTCGGGGGATCCATGAGGCCATGGGTCTGCAGCCATGCTTCCAGTTCTTGAGAGCTTCATGCTTTGTACGTAGTCCCTTCATGTGTGAAGAGCAGTGCCCTTGGTGTGCTCCATCTGTATGGAATTTTCTTGGCAAATAAGTGCTGTAGCGGTGGCTGCAAAGTTTTCCACCAGGAGAGAGTGCTTTTTGTCAGGTCGGGAAGACTAGTAGCATGGCTCCATCAAAAGGATTGAGGAGTCTTCCCCCAGATTGTAGCGGTAAGGGAGTTCATGTCTAGGAGAGAGTATGAAAGCGGAGGATGAGATCCGCTGGTGCAGATGGTGGTGCCTTTGCTGTCTTGGGCAGACGGAACGTCCCATGTATCTTTATGCCTTTGGCCTGCTTGGGTGGCAGCGTTGGCTTCAAACAGGCGTCTGATGAAGTGGGTTAAGTCGGTGAGACCCACAGTCTCCGGTATTCCCCTGACCTTTAGGTTGTATCGCTTTCTCTGGTCTTCCTCTGTATTTACTCTGTCTTCAGTGGCTATTTGCCGGAGTTGGAGGTCTGCCAGTGTTTGTTCCACCTTTTGTGAGTCTAGTGTCGTGGGTGCTGGAGATGGCTTCAAGTTGGGTAACCTTGTACACTGCGCCTTCAATGGCGTTCTTGTAGTAGGCCATGTCTGCGGCAATGTCCTTGCACAGGTCTGTTAGCATGCTTTTAAGCAGATCCGCTGTCACCAGGTCACCGGTCTTTAGGGGTTTGGTAGCTTGTTCTGATGGCAGGTCATACGATGCTCCCTTCCTGAGGTCAATGGAGGCCTCTTCAGAGTAGTAAGCTAGGTCGTCCCTCAGCACCATCTTGGCTCATGCGGCCTGTTGTGAGTTCCTTAGTAAGTCTCAGATATCCCTGCTGTTAGGACCCTTGTCAGCTCGGGACTTTTTAGTTTTACTACCCATTGTCTTACTTTGCTTTGGCTGCAAAGTGTGGGGTCGGTTTTTAGTAGTAGATGCCAACTTTTGATAATTTTCCGACGATTAGGGATCGGAGCTCATAGAGATGCGTCCGCTCCGTTCCTCAGTTGGCATAGCCTTGTTTTCTCAAGAATTTTATGCAAGTATTTTTTATTGTGGAGGATTGTGAAAACCCTTGTTTGTAGATTTTTATTCATCCCTATCTTATTGCTGTTTACTGTAATTCTAGAACTGGCTTTTAAATGCTTGTCATTCCTTGGATGTATCCTATTTCATTCACTTTATACCATTATCGCTTGTTTGTTTTGCATCTTCGGCTGAATGATTTTGTCTATGTTGCAGATCTATGCATTTTCTGCAATTAACAGGGTTTTTTTTGTTTTTGTTTTTTTTAAATTGCACGTGAACTAATCATTAGACTCAAGTTTCTCTTTATTCTCTGATGCATCCCTGCTTCATATATAACCAAGATACATTATAGAAGTTGTACAGCAAGTATATATAAAAAAATAAAAATAATAATTCATGTGGCAAAAGTATATAAAATACAAAATAACTAGCAATGAAAGAAAATTTTCCATTAAATAATGAAAAAGGTTAAATTGCTGGACCCCATATGGTTCACCTTTTGTCACAGGATGCATGATTGGCAACATAAAGATTTAAAAAGAAAAAGGATCAATAAAAAAATAACATATGAAAAGTAATTACTAATAGAAAGTATAAACATCTTGTGAGACCATTAAGCCAAACATAGAAGCTTTACAATATAAAAGTTAATTGGAGTTTGAAATATACATTTCACTGGCTTCCTTAGATCCGACTTCATCAGTGGCTAAAATAATAAATATAATGTATTTAAAAGTTATACAAAATTGGTGGTTGTTTTTTCTTGAGTCCCAAAAGCGTTTTTATACCTGGCAATTTTACACTGTATCTACGGGGAGAGGGGGGGGGGGGGGGGGGGGGGGGGTTGCATTTTTGTTTTTGTTATTGATTTCCTAATTTTCACCATTATTGGTAGTAGAATAACTTAACACAGGTAAATCTGAATATTTAAGGTGCTACACACAGGTACACCTAAATATCTTAGCTGATGGAGCTAAAATTACCATATTAATGTTTTAATGGAGGATGTTTAAAAATGCATCCTTTAATCAGTACTATGCAGCTGCTAATGTGCAGCATTTAATTTACTCATTGCAGGCCTGGATTTTTTTTAATAAGAATATATGTTTGAACAGAGTGGTTTTCACTTTAAATATGAATAAATAAGAAATGTCTGCATTGATTTATTCTTACATGGAGTCAAGAAGACAGACTCTGTATTGAAAATTATAGTCCTTTAGAGTGTAAAATCTGTTTTCCAATTGTGCTAATCATTGTAAAATGATCCTTTGTACTTCGATTTATGTATTATTTCAACGGAATTGTCTTTCTGCCTGAGAAAATTAGGATGCACAAAGAACCTAGACACTTTTCTCACTCCCAGTCAAATAATTTTGTCCAAATTAATGGACAAAATGGATATTACTAATGTGGACGTTGGAACTTCCACTTTATTGATACCTGTGAAGAAAGGCAGACCATGGGCTCCATGGAAACAATATGACTCTTAACAATGAAAAGGCACCATGGGATTCCTGGCACCTTAACCACTACAACACACTGTAGTAGTTATGGTGCTGAGAGTGCAACTTGAATGGATTTATTTATTAAACTTTTTTTTATAATTATTTGGTCTACATTTAGCTATTTGGCAACTCAGAGGTACTCACTAAATATTGAATAAATCTCATTGTGTA
Organism: Pelobates fuscus; assembly: GCF_036172605.1. Classification (NCBI taxonomy): domain Eukaryota; kingdom Metazoa; phylum Chordata; class Amphibia; order Anura; family Pelobatidae; genus Pelobates; species Pelobates fuscus. The sequence goes on along the minus strand of NC_086317.1, from coordinate 210,670,194 downwards.
CAAAGCCTAAGATACATATATTTAACAGTTGCACCTCTTTTTCAAGTATGGAGTTGTTAGAATTTTACAAGGAATGATGGTCTCTCTAATGCCTACAACAACTACCTACACCTCACTTTGAATGACAAGTGTTAAGTGAACATTTAAAGGGATACTATAGGCGTCAAAACAACTTTAACTTAATTAAGTTGTTTTGATGTATAGATTATTCCCCTGCAGACTAACTGCTCAATTATTTACAATTTAGAAATTAAATGACTCTTGTTTCTGTTAATGCAGCCCTAGCCACACCTCCTATAGTTGTGACACACAATACATGAATGACATTAGCATGCTTTAAAAGTTTTTATCTTCTGCTCTGTAAATCTAACTTTTCTCACACACTGGAGACTCCTGCAGGCTCTAGAAGGCTATCAACAGAGTAGGAGTTGAGACATTCTAAATTAAACAGACTGTGCAATACAGGAACCTAAAATATCTAGGTTATTTTTCAGGAAGTATGTGAGTCACATGCAGGAGCTGTAAACACAACTGCAGGACCGCCATCAGGGCATGACAACCATGACGGTTGTCATAGGCCCGGCGGTCCTGGGGGGCCCGGATTGCTCAGGGTGTCCCGGGCCCCACATTAGCTATTTGCACACATATATAGAGATTACCGCTATATATAGGCGCATCTTTGGCCCCCCGCCACCTGTATTCTGCAGAGGGCCCAGCACACTTGAAATATACTGCCCAGATGCTCTGCTCTGTTGAAGTCTCGCGAGCGCCGCGATAGTCAGAGCGTTGCCACGGGTTACCAAGGCAACGCTTCACACGACTTGCGAGACTTCGACAGAACAGAGCATCTGGGCAGTATATTTCAAGTGTGATGGGCCCTCTGCAGAATACAGGTAGCGGGGGGGGGGGGGGGGGAGCTGCAGAAACAGGAAGAAATCAATTTCAAAACTAACAGGGTGTGGATGGAGTGGGTGCAAAGGCCAAATGTACAGAGAAAAGGAGGTGAGAGAGCAAAGGGACTGCCTGTGTGATAGGATATAAGTATTTAACATCCTGTCAATGTGATCTCCTCCCTCCATGGCCACAGGTGAGATGCAGGGAGGGGGGAATAAAACATTACAATGAATGTAAGAAAAAAAATACTGTAGGCTTTCCCCCACCCCCCCACATTATGCAGCCCCATACATTTACACACACTATTCACTAACATTTACACAGTCTGCAGTCACTAACCGGACTTTACATAGGACACGAGGCCATGCGTTTAGACTGGAAGAAAGAAGATTTCGTCTAAGGCAAAGGAAAGGTTTTTTTACTGTAAGAACAATCAGGATGTGGAATTCTCTGCCTGAAGAAGTGGTTTTATCAGAGTCCATACAGATGTTCAAACAGCTACTAGATGCATACTTGCAAAGACAGAATATTCAAGGATATAATCTTTCAATGTAGGGTAATAACTGCTTGATTCAAGGATAAATCTGACTGCCATTCTGGGGTCAAGAAGGAATTTTTTGTCCTAGCTTGTTGCAAAATTGTGCTTCAAACTGGGTTTTTTTCTTTTTTTTTTTTTTTTTTTTTTTCTTTTCTTTTGGATCAACAGCAAAAAACAGGTGTGAGGAAGGCTGAACTTGATGGACGCAAGTCTCTTTTCAGCTATCTAACTATGTAACTATGTAACTATGTAACTATACACACATTAAATATTTACACAAACACACACTATGTAGTCGCTATACACACACACACACACTGCATTCACTATACACACACACACACTACATCCACACACTTTATTCACTAAACACTTCATCCACTACACACACACACACACACACACTACATCCACAACAAAAACACACACTCTGCATTCACTATTCACATCGCATTTAATACTCACAAACACTACATCCACAACACAAACACACACACACTCTGCATTCACTATAAACACACACTACATCCACTACACAAACACACACTCTGCATCTAATATACACCTCATATATTACACAAATGTACAATCTGCATCCACTATACACACTGCAGCCGTTAAACACACACCACATCCACTACACACACAAACTCTGCATCCACTACACACATTCTACACATGGGCGTCCGCAGGAATTTTTCCAGGGGGGGGGGGGGGCGCATAATCGTAATTACATCCATGCTTGGTCCTTTTTTGACAGTGTCATGATGGGGAGGAGCATAGTCATAATAACATAAAGCCAGGGTTTATAGCGTTTTCACAACTATGTGTCAGGAATACATGTTTGCCCTGATGGCGGCCCTGCAGTTGTGTTTACATCTCCTATAGGCTCCCTCTGCCCCTCCCATGCCTCACTTCCCTGATCTGTAGGCTCCCTCTGCCCCTCCCATGCCTCACTTCCCTGATCTGTAGGCTCCCTCTGCCCCTCCCATGCCTCACTTCCCTGATCTGTAGGCTCCCTCTGCCCCTCCCATGCCTCACTTCCCTGATCTGTAGGCTCCCTCTGCCCCTCCCATGCCTCACTTCCCTGATCTGTAGGCTCCCTCTGCCCCTCCCATGCCTCACTTCCCTGATCTGTAGGCTCCCTCTGCCCCTCCCATGCCTCACTTCCCTGATCTGTACGCTCCCTCTGCCCCTCCCATGCCTCACTTCCCTGATCTGTAGGCTCCCTCTGCCCCTCCCATGCCTCACTTCCCTGATCTGTAGGCTCCCTCTGCCCCTCCCATGCCTCACTTCCCTGATCTGTAGGCTATCTCTGCCCCGCCCTCTCCCCCTCCACTATACACACACCAGAATTAGTACACACCCTGCATCCCTGTGCATCCCTGTGGGTGGACTCGGGGGGACAGCACTTTGGGCAGACTTGGGTGCAGGCACCAGGGGGCCCAGACCTTGAGCTGTGTCAGGGGCCTCAAAATTTCTGATGGCAGCCCTGCACAGCTGTATAAATAAAGTGATTCAAGTAGTGGAACTGTTCCTTGGTCATAGAACACTAGAGCACCATTGGCTCAGATGTGGCTCCTCTTTTTAGATTGGCCATGCATCTCATCGAGAGTATGGACAACTTAGATTTAGAATACCTTTCAGGAGGTTTTCTGTAGTATATGAAAAGTGATCTATTAGATTGCTTTATTATTTCTATTGTTTGATGTATCACATATTAAAGCTAATATGGAAATTATTCAGCAAAATAGAGCCTACAGAATTTCTTTTCTCCTGGATTCACTGAATTCTTCCCTAAAGTCATATATATGAGCTGTAGAGATTTGTGTGGGGTATAGTCGATATCATTACACTGCCGTTACACAGTCATGCAGGTGATTTCAATGTTACAACCCCAGGTTTAAAAACTGCTAATTTATTAATCAGGAGACCTGCTTGCATTTTAGTCTATGCAATTCTTTCTCCCTGGCTGATAAACTCTATATTTTATAACAGTTTATTTTTAAAGTTCATATGTTATCAAAATGTGTGAATGACAAAGTTGGTTTTAGGTGTTCATATTAGTTTCTTAAAATACTAACCATGAGACTGTCATTGTACTACTAGCTGCATTATGAGCAAAAAGAAGGACACACTTTTTTTTTGGCAGCCACTTTTGTCATTTTTAACTCTGTATAAGGTAAATGGTAAAAAAAAAAAAAAAAAAAAATGAGTGATACAATGTCGTTTTTGAGTGACAGTTATGCTTTAGCTGCTCTTTTAAAAAGTCAATCTTGCAGCATATAAATTGTGTTGCTAAGCAACAATCACATAGAATGCAGTTTTAAAATTGTTTTATTTATTTTATAAATTAATAACTTACATAAATTGCATTTATACATAACATCTATTTATTTATATATTGTGCATTGCTTATGTAGCACCCCTATAGACAGATAGAGCTTTACCAATTTATTTTTCTAAAAAATAGCAATTGTAGGTTAAAAAGTAAAAGACAAATTAACAAACCAGTCAGCTACTCAAGATAGACAATTTAAGTCATGGGACAGAAATATTGCTCGAAGCTGTCAGATAAATAAGGAAAAGTGGATAACAGAGTTAAGGTATAGTGGTTTGAGCCAATGAAAGAAAAGTGCAGTAAGTAGAAGATTTTAACTGAAATGGGATGGGTAAGTAGAGATATTATGGGGGTGTGGAGAGGAAACTTTAACTAGATAAGTTTCGATATGTTTTCAAAAATTACTGAGAGATGTAGATGTATGTATAAATAACATGTTTTTATTTTCTAGCTCAGGGGAAGGCAACCTTATAGCAGCACTGTGCTGAAATAAGATTGTGATGTCCCATAGTGTGCCGGTCCTATTTTTTTAAATTGAGGTGTGCATGTTGCCATATTCTGCTTGTGTTATTTATACTGCAGTTGCTTTGTATCGTTGTATTTGTGCATATATTGATACCGGAGAAACTGACGGAAGCCAAGCACAGAGAAGTGGACACAGGTTTCTTCAGGAAGGAAGAGATTCTTTATTCGATTCACCGACCGGGGCTCAGAGGGACTAATGTCACCAAATACAGCAAGATCTGAGCCCAGAACTGACTGTGTAAATGCATGATATAGACATATAGCTCCTCCTATAGTTAACTCAACCCACATATACTCTTTACACAATCAGCTGAACAAAGCCTAACTTCCCTTACCTGTTAGACCACATGGCTCACCCAGAACAATGGAGGAGGGGAAGTGTTTTCAGTTTCTGCATTCCTGCATTTGCTCAATACAGTGTTGATTGTATCTTAGCTACGTGTAACTAACTAACTGATACAACATTTACACATATGCCACATGGCAATCTTGTCCTAGTAAATTTATTTTTACTGAGATTCCACCACATTCCCCCCTTTGATGCTTCTGATATTTCACAATTCCAGATGCATCACTTAACCATAGTTTGCTTACACCTCAGGTTGCCATGAATCAGAACAGACCTCGTAAGCATCTTAGCATCCTTACAAATTCCTTTAGCACTCCTCATTCTGATTCTCTCTGGGCTAAGGGTTCATACTTGCAAACAGCCATTACATGCGCAGCTGGTTTCCTTTCTGTCGTGCTCTCTATGACACTCTGTATGGACCTAATTACCAATGGAACCAAACATGGTAGAAAGAGACACACTATAATCAACATGACTCCTCCTACCAATGTCTTGATCCCTCCAAGCTGCTCGTACCTACTTCCAAACCAACTACTAGAATTGTACCTGTTCCAGGCTTAAGTCGGTACATGCGTCAGTTTAGCCATGTGGCTTGTGAGATCAGCCACTGCCTGCCCTTCATCATCTATGTGCAGACAACAGTTGCTGAGATTGAACTTTCCACATACACCTCCTTCTATTTGCACTGGAAGTGAATGGAGGACTTTATCAACAGCCCAACTGGTTTACCTGGTAAGAAGGCTATGTGCTTTACAGAGGAATCCATAATTGCCTGATGGTAAAATGAGGCTTGAATCCCTGTATTAGAATACAATAACACTTCATGGGCATACAGTTTGGCTGTTAACCAGTTCCCTCACATATTACATCCCTCCTATTGGCAATGAAGCGCGCTAAGGTAGCCAGTGCCACTCATTATCTTCCCAGCTACCTACATTCAGGGATGCTAGCTTCTTTTTATGATTCACATCATACACTTTAACTCTCAAGGTCTCTCCTGTTTCAATTGGCAACAAGAAGAAGGATGGTTTGAGCATACCTAATACACATGCCCCTTCCCAGTCCTGTGGCAACTCCGAATAGGCTTTCTTACCACAGATCCAATACAAATTTGCTGGGGCTCTCCAGGTAGATGTGATGGATAGGTCAAACCACACATCCTTTAAATTGGCGTATCTAGCAAACGGGTTAGATGGTTCTGAGACATTTGAAGCCGACCACCAAGTTGTATTCTTCGTATCATCATCATAAGCTTTTTGCCCTAGACAAGTTAATTCTCCTACAGAAGTATTATACATCATTCCTTTCCTTGCTATGCAAACATAACCTATGATGGAGGTCTTTAATCTCCACTCAGATTTACCTCTAACACTCACTTGATAATCAGTTTGAGAAGATATTAACTGTTCAATTGTCTCAGAACCAGAATACATTACCTCCTTTGCTTCCCAGGGCCATTGGTCTCCCATGTTAGTACCTCCACACACATAGCAGTTGGTGACATTAAGACTACCATCAATGTTTTCGGCTAGATCTATAAATACGTTTTTAGCGTTATGGGGGATCTTATTTTCTACACTCATCTCTTCATAAAAAGAATGGAAAACCTGATGAGTTTGGGATGCTACGGTATCGGTCTCTATCCCTATAAATAATATTGTCCCAGGATCTAAACCCGTCCCATATATTTGGAACCCAAATAAGTTACCGAACCAAATCTAAAAATTGTTCAGGATTATTTATGAGTATATGGATTGGGTTGCATTCCCTAGACTTACAATATGGCTTTGTAGGCAACTTAGTAACAATCATATCCTTATCTACTGTCTGTCCCTAAGTTGCCCACCCCACACGAGACTAATATGGGCAAAAGTTATATTCCCTATCTGGGCATTTTGGACTTACGTACTTGTTCTTACTACTGGGACAAATATATTTATCATTAGACCCATACGTTCTCTCCCACTTAAGATCCCCACATACATTCCACGGCTTTCTACCACTTGATATTGCTTTACATGCATCAAATAGCAGAACACCCGAAGAATGTATGGTTTCTAATACAGTTTTATTTATTAAGGTCCCCTGTGGATCTCCATTCCTGAGGGTCAACCAAATTGTACGGGGTTGATACTCCGGATTGAAGCACTTAGGTTCTCCTACTCCTAAATGGCATACACTATATTCTATACCTAGATATATACACCTAGACACATCACCTTTACACTCATATTGTGAATGCCAAATTAGGGTCTGGGAAATATGATTACCTGTCTTAGTAGTCTTAATGCAAACCTCACAGCTAGGAGTGTCGGTACCTCTACCTTCCTGAATATAAAAAGACACAAAAATATACATTATCAAAAGCACTTCTTTCGACGTCTTCATCCTGAGTCTTCGTCCGTGCGATGGCACCTCAGCTTCCAGGATGTAAGGGCTGCAGGGAATGGAGTTCTGCTCGTCTTCACAGGGGTCCCTTCGAGACTTTCCTGGCTTTTAATAACACGTTGGTGAGCGGACAGGCGTTATTATGGCCGTCAAAAACACTCACTTGTAGATCTTTGTTGATGTTCCCTTTTAACAATATTATCTTTGCAAAAAACACTTTTAATCCAACTCGGTCACACGCTTCAACTGGATCTTGCAAGGATTCTCTGGATCTATGGTAGCTTGTCAGGAATCTGCCGCTGGTTTTTTTACCCTAGAGTGATGAATCCACGGAGTCACTTCTACAACCTTTACAACTGTTGGGGTAGATAAAAGAACAACATAGGGACCTCTCCACTTGGAACCTAATGGAACAGTGTTCCATTCTTTTATCCACACTTGATCCCCTGGATGGTAAGAATGAACAGGTGGATAAATATTCACAGGTACTTTACACACTTATCCACATAGGTTTGTATATTTTCCTTAGCCCTCTATAATATATGGTACTAACTAAGGCTAACAGGATACGCTCCAAGCTTTAATTCAATGTGTATTGGTGGAATATTGCGAGCAAGTCCTGGAGGATTATTCTCTGTCCATATTCTTGAAATGTCAAATAAGGATTCATCACTCTTAGGGTCTGTATTTTTTATTATAGAGTAGAAGTGCCTTTCTTCTTCCCTTTGCACCGATACTGATATTATGCCTGGTGATCTATTAAACTTCAGAGACGTTGATCCGTTGGGTTTAAAAGTTATCTGGGCTTGAAGCTTTAATAATAGATCTCGTCCTAGAAGCTGAACTGGACACTCCAGCATATACAGGAACTGGTGCTTAACCAAATGGCCTCCTAGAATACAAGTATGACTCCTGAGAATTGGTCTAGCAGCGCTTTTCCCAGTAGCTCCTATCATAGTTATAGTCTTCCTGAAGGAGGAGCAACTAGGTTAGTTACCACAGAGTACTCAGCACCAGTGTCAATCATGAAAGAGCTCCTCTTTCCCTCTATTGATACATCGACCATAGGCTGCACTCGGCTAAAGGGGGATGGAGCCCAGTCGGTATCAATAGTCTTCCATGACAGTGTCAGCCAGACCGACAAAATCTCTATCTTCTCTATCCCTTAATCTCTGGGTAGGGGAATAGTATCTACTTCCCTGAACACCTCCTCTGTTACTACTGTCATTCCCTCCAAGACTTTCTCTATAGCCACCTCTGTAACCATCTCGTAACCTTCTCTCTTGTCTTATCTATAACTTGCTTTATATTCCCTCTGTGGGCAGTCACTTTTCCAATATCCTTCCTCTCTACAATACACACAGTGATTCCTACTTCCTCCCTTACTCAGCCTATTCTCAACTCCTCTATTCACCTCCCTGTTCATATACACCTGACTTGCAATTTCCATTAACTGTGATATGGACATTCGTACAAATCCCTTTAACTTTAGCAATTTTCTTTTGATATCACCTTGGGTCTGGCTGACAAATGCTGAGTTGTTCATTCGAGAGTTCTCAGGGGCCTCTGGATTAAAAGGAGTATATAATTTATATGACTCCAGCAATCTCTCATAGAAAGCACTAGGTGACTCGTCTGCTTTCGTAAAGGAATTATGGGTCTTCCAATTAAACAGATCAGTCATGGTGAACGGGACATAAACAAATACAGGGTCTGCCAACTGTAATTGACCATTAATATCAATGTGTGGGGGACCAGGGGTAAGCTGCAGTGGCATTTGTAAATGTCAAAGTTGGAGGGCACCGGTCATTTGTCAGGTTAGGGTGGGACTTAGATAGGGTTGTTTAGTCATAGGTTCCGGTCGGGGAGTGGTGAGGTAGGTGGAAATGGATAAATTAATTTTACTGGTCAGTAACTTGGTTAACAAAATGTTTCGGACAGGGCTAGGAGGAGCCTGACCAGTAACCAAAAATGGTAAAAGTGTATTCCAGCGTCCTATACCATTGACCATTTCATCCAGTTGTATTTCAAAACTAATTTACTGTTACTAAAGGCACACAAGGCTCAGTAATTATAGTGTTATGTCAGTGGTTATGGTGTTTTCAGTGATTATGGTATTATCAGTGGTTATGGTATTTTCAGTAGTTATGGTGTTTTCAGCGGTTATGGTGTTTTCAGTGGTTATGATATTATCAGTGGTTATGGTGTTTTCAGTGGTTATGGTGTTTTCAGTGGTTATGGTGTTTTCAGTGGTTATGGTATTATCAGTGGTTATGGTGTTTTCAGTGGTTATGGTATTAGACATGCAATAGGCGACAATTATTAGTACTTATATACAGTGTCAGTAAATATACAGGGTTATGGTACCGTGCACTATAATACAGCAACACACTATTAACACTCTCGCTAGACGGCAGAGCTCACGCTATCTAGCAAGATATACACGTTACTAAACAATCTTTATCACATATACAATTCCCAACTAATCTATTGGCCAGTACCTTGATGGACTACCTAAAACTATCTACATCCGTTTTGGTTAGCCACACTGCCCAAGCACCACATATAGCGAGCTAGAGGACCGAATTTACACAGACGCCGCTTAGTCGATTACTCTATCAAAAATCTAGTGGGTTCCAAATTTACACGCCTTCCCACTTAGCCAAGATAGGTTGAGAGCTAGCGGACCGAATTTACACAGACGCCGCTTAGTCTCCCGGTCCCTCCGACCTAGCGAACGTAATATACACCCTAGAACGCTAGTCTAGACAAGACACCGGTGTCCGGCTAGGGCTATTTACACAGAACCCCGCCTGACTCCAAACCAAATCAAACGGTCTTACTAAAGAGCGTTCGATTGAGCGGTGCGCCTTCGCTCCTTCCCTCCGACAGAGGGGGCAGATTCCATACACAGATTAACCCCTTATGGGCCTACCGCACAATCGGTATACCCCTAGTGGGTCCGCCGTCTAAAACAGCAGTCGTCTTACCTCCTCGTTCCTGAACCTGGGTTCACACTCATCGACGGGGACACCCCAGCACTTACTACGTAGAGGCCGATGATCTCCTGGACAACAGACCAGTGGCGCCGAGACGAAGGGAGGTCCACGCAGAAGTTCAGGGGTGCAGCCGTAGAGAACGTGGGCAAAGATAGACCGTCTCACGCCTCTGCCTCTCAGCTACCGTTGAACGATGAGCTTCCCGGCCCAATGCACCAAATGATACCGGAGAAACTGACGGAAGCCAAGCACAGAGAGATGGACACAGGTTTCTTCAGGAAGGAAGAGATTCTTTATTCGATTCACCGACCGGGGCTCAGAGGGACTAATGTCACCAAAATACAGCAAGATCTGAGCCCAGAACTGACTGTGTAAATGCATGATATAGACATATAGCTCCTCCTATAGTTAACTCAACCCGCATATACTCTTTACACAATCAGCTGAACAAAGCCTAACTTCCCTTACCTGTTAGACCACATGGCTCACCCAGAACAATGGAGGAGGGGAAGTGTTTTCAGTTTCTGCATTCCTGCATTTGCTCAATACAGTGTTGATTGTATCTTAGCTACGTGTAACTAACTAACTGATACAACATTTACACATATGCCACATGGCAATCTTGTCCTAGTAAATTTATTTTTACTGAGATTCCACCACAATATGAGCTATTATATTGTATATGTTCATGAGTAGTTTGTGGTATCGTGCATGATACCTATGGGCTGCTCTTTTACAGTGTGGATTCCCATTTACAAGTGCTGGAATGAAGTGATCTGAGATCACTTCATCTACGTGCTGCAATGTGTAAATTGAGGATTGTCCTTCACTACCTTTTCGTATTAGCAGATATGTAAAGTTTCCCTGGGACTCCTGATAAGCCAGAGCCTGTTTGGCTCTAGCAGCCTTTATTGCCGCGCAAAGATACCTCGAGTGCCGTGCATGGCACATGTGCCGTAGGTTGCCTACCCCTGTTCTGGGTGGGAAGGCTAAAGGGCCAGTGAGTGAAAACAAAGGATTACAAGGAAAAAAGGGTTATGCACTTAACGTCCGAATTGCCTGGCCAGAAATATTGCAGGAGATAAGCAAAGAGAGCCAATGAGGTACGAGTTTTTAGTGCAATTTATATACTAGATTAAGGAATTTAATTGCAATGTTATTAAATTTTACGCCTAATGAGTTTGTACTTTAAGGGGCAGCATGAAGCTTATTGAGACAAATTTGGGAAGCAGCATTTTTAATGTGTTCAACGAGGGCAAAGATGTATTGGAGAAGTCCAGGAAAGATAGAATTACTGTAAGCAAGCCAAGATAAGGTTAGGAGGGTATAAAATAAAGGGTATATTATACACAGCTGCCCTAATCCCACTCACTACTTTTCGAAAGAACTTCAAAAGAAAATTTATAGGACACATCAAAAACAGTCAGGGACTGTATAAGCAGCATGACAGGGCTATCTCTTGTAAAATACGTATAGATAGTGTCCCTTATATAACCCAAACTTACAGAGTGTAACGCTATCTGAATGGAATAGAAAGTATTACCGGACCCTAAAGTGGCCAGGTTTAATGTATATGCCCGATATCCAAGGGAACAAGAAGGGAACCAGAAGAGAGGAGAGCGAGAAACAATAGCCGTCAAGGGTACCAGAGATCAGAATTGTCAAAGCACAAGCCGAGTCAATAACCATAGAAATCATAAATATATATACACAATGTGCTACTGGGACCAAGAAAGGAATCACAATGGGGCACTGAACAAAGCACAAAGAGTCCTTTATGGGGGAATCGAATTGCCTTTAAAACCACACTCTCAAAACATAAGGGGGCTTCGATAATGAATCAATTCCGTGTCCGAGCATGATGCCGTTGACGCGCATGTGGCACATCATAAAGGGGGCGTGGCTGAAGCGGCTAATACTCCCTATGTGCCACGTGGTCACCTAGATGAAACACAAGGTATGGTGACAGATAGTTTATCATTTCTGCAGGCAGCCATCATAAATAAGCTGATATTGCCAGCATCTCATACTTGGCAAAAAAAAGAGAGCATATCAAAAAACAAAAGTAAATTGGTGTGATTTTTCTAAGCTGTTAAGAAAGTGTTTTGTAGTTTTTAAATCTCCTGAGAAAGCGAGTGTTTTTTCATGAAAGCAACTCGCCATTGGTTTTACCTGAAGTTAGAACCAACCAAATCATTAGCCTTTCTTTAATCTTTCATTTGTATAACTAGGAGGATAGTTTGCGGCAGGTAAGCTGTTCACTCCACAGACACAAGTAGGCTTGGGCTATAGATGCTCAAATATTAGCACCAGCATCTGGCCAGCTATGCTTCTTATGACTTTGTTTCTTTTTAATCTCCAGATCAAACATGCATGAGCTAACTTCTGATTTCAGTTGCAAGACTTGTGTGCTAGGAAAGGTAGTGTGACTGATGTCCTCTGATGAAAAATATATGTTCCTTTCTCTCTGATGTGCAGATACCTGGCTTGTCCAAGCAAAGTAGGATCTATCTTCACTTCACTAATTTTATTCATAAAAATAGTTTGATTTCATGTGATAGCTTTCGTTGTATCATTCATTTTCAATAGGCTGAGGTCATAGAACTGACTACAGCTGTGGAAACAAACATAGAGATGCAGATCATCTGTTTATAATATAATCTCAAAATAAAGGTACAAGTTTTATATGAATGTTAAGATTGGTAAATTGAAATCAAATTATATCATGTAAAGATTATAGCAGCAACAAGGCTGCTACCTAAGTTAATATTTAAACAGTTTCCATCATACATGGAATTTTTCAACAAACTATAGAATATATACAATTAGAATGTGTAACTTTAAGGAACAGTTTTGGCACCAACCAAACTTGGAGATTTGGTAGAGTCAGAATCATACAAATTTGAGTACACTAATGATTAGGCTGAAAAACTGAATTTGATCCCAAAGCAACTGAAATGTCTAATGGCTGATTTGGGTTGCTATGGAATTAACTATTTGTCCGCTGTTGGAACTAGCAGTTTATAACCCCACTTGCCGTGCCACAAGTAGGATTATGTGTGCTAAACAAAATGCAGTCAGTGGTGGTACGGGCAATAATTAAAATATATGTGGGTTACTAATGCCTCGTTTCCACTGAGCGGATCGGTTCGGGTCGGTACATTTTGGAAGGTTTTGAATGGTCCGGCCTATTCCAGCGAGCGTTTCCACTGCAAGTTGGAACGCCTGGAGGCTTGCGTGGTTTACGCCAAATGCGTGTGACGACACACTTGGTCGACAACATACGTGACGCTACAAATAACAATAATGGAGGTCATCCAGCAGCTCGTCTTTGCTCTATTTGGCTTTTGGTTCTTTGAAATCAAAGTACATGCCGCACTTTATGAGAGAAGGTTGCGAGCGGCGAAGAGAAACACAGCAGAAAAGAGAAGAAAACTTATGGCTTGGGTCTTGAGCCGGGAGGAGAAGTACACCTTTGTGCGGCAAAGACAAAGACGGCAGCGCTATAGGGTAAGCAACTTTATGCCATTTGTCATGTAGTTCTACACGTATTAAAAATTAAAAATAATACTGAATATGTTAAAAATCGAATACAAGATGGGAAGGAAATACATTATGTATTTAACAACATCATGTTGCACACATTTGTAAAAATCAAGAATTACACCTTATACATAAATACTCCTTATGTTATTTTTGTTGATCGCTTTTATACATGATGCTATTAATAGTGATATAGTAACATCTGTCCTTTTTTGTTTGTTTATTTTTTTAGACGCTTCTCCTTTTGTCAAAACAGCGCCGCCGACCAGTCATTTGGGCTCTCCGCCGCGCCAATGAGTGGTGGGATGTGACCGTCCCTGGATTCACACACACACAGTGGGTGCACAATTTCAGAATGTCGGAGGAAACATTTTTATACCTTTGTGCAAAGCTAGGTCCAGCGATGGAGAAGCAAACCACCAACTTCAGAGCTTGTGTGCCTGTGAGGAAAAGAGTTGCCATTGCACTGTGGAAGCTGGCTACCAACAGTGAATACAGAAGTATAGGTCATCTTTTTGGTGTCAGTAAATCATCAGTGTGCCGGTGTGTGCAGGACTTTTGTAAAGCTGTATGCACATTGCTAGCTCCTGAAATTATTCATTTTCCGGACTGGCAAAAGCTTAAAGACATGGCTGACTACTTTGAGAACAGGTGGGGCCTTCCACAGTGTGTTGGTGCTATTGATGGGTCACACATACCAATAATAGCACCACAAGAATACCACACTGACTACTTCAACAGAAAAGGGTGGCATTCCATCATCCTCCAAGGAGTAGTGGATGGAAAAGGACTATTCTGGAGTGTGAACGTAGGAAAGCCTGGGAGCTTGCACGATGCTCGGGTTCTACGACTGTCCACATTTTGGGATTGGGTTGGCCAGGGAGGCCTGTATCCTGTTTGCACTAAGAACATTGGGGGGGTGAATGTTGGCTATTATGTGCTCGGGGACTCTGCCTACCCTTTACAAAATTGGCTCCTGAAACCATTTCCTGACAATGGCCGCCTGACACTAGAACAACAAACCTACAACAAGAAAACATCCAGGGCTCGTGTAGTAGTTGAAAATGCATTCGGAAGACTTAAGGGTAGGTGGCGTTGTCTTATGAAGAGGAATGACAGTGACATTGCACTTGTCAAATCCATGGTGCTTACTTGCTGTGCTCTTCACAATCTTTGTGAAAGACATGGAGAAGACTTCCACCAGGATTGGAATACGTCTGCAGAAGAGCCAGGACGGGTAATTACACTGGATAGCGAAGAAGAGTGCAGTGAAATACGTCAGGCTCTCATGCGGCACCTCAACCTTTAATTTCTTACCCTGGTTTTATTAACGTTTTATTACAGTTTTATTACATTTTAGAAATTTTTAATAAAGTTTTAAATTTAATCAGACACACACAAAAAGTCTCTCCTGTTTTTTATTCTAATAAAAAAATGATCTTTCAAAATATACTCACAAGTACAGAGTAAAAAAATATATTTACAAATAAACATTATTTACAAAAAGCAAAAATAAATGTAATTATCAAAAAAATAAAATAAAGAAGTGTACAGGTCATGTGCTAGTGGAAACGAACTACTGCCTGGGCGGTGACCTGGGATCACGACTGCCTCCCAGCACTTGAACAAGCTGCCCAAGGACACCAAGGAAGGCCTGGTTGAAGTTAGCCAACTGCTCCATCTGCTGCCGGGCGATTTCTGCCTCCTGGCGCCTCGCTTCCTGGGCATCTTGACGCAGTGCCTGAAAGCGCCGCTCAGAAAGGTTCTCCATCCTTTCCTGCTGCCTTTCCTCTGCTGCCCGCATATCCTCCATGACTGTGTGCAAATCCAGCTGAAACCGTCTCCTATCACCTGGAATAAACAAAAGACCATAATAGTGCTTTTTTTTTTTTTAGCAATTGGTACAAAAAACAGGTGGATATTTATCATTTAACATAATGTAAATAAGGAAAATATGTAACACATAAGAACAGTATAAGCACAAAGTACAATAAACACCCTAAACACAATATACTTAAGATAAGCTCAAAATACAATGGAATTTAAATAGCAGTATATACAGACAATGTACAATTATGATTATGGATTTAATTATGCAAACAAACTACATATAGAAGCATTTTGAGTGAGTTCACAGTTTGCTGTAAATTAAAAGTTAGGAAAATGCACAATTACAATGTTCACTCTGAACAGCATGTCTTACCAGTGTGCCGGGGTGCATTGGGCATACTCTGCGGTTGGGTCTGTGGTTGGGTCGGTGTTGACGTAATCGTACTGGTGCTGCTGAACGACGTTGATGGACCATCGTCAGAAACATATGAAAAGCTTGAGGTATCATTGGAGAGTCCTTCAACTGTATCTGAAAATGCACAGATCAATAGTTCAGTACACTGTACAAATAAAATGTGTTTTTTGGTGCAAATAGTTAATGGTTTTGTTCAGTGAATCTATAAATGGTTAGCAGAGCGAAAGCCAATGCAAATTAAGAAAAAAATAAATCTTACCAATGGGTTCTATCATGGATTCGAGAAGTGTAGATGCAGAGTCCAGACCGCCCTCCCTGCCTTGGTTTGCCGGCCTATGACCGTAAATGGCGTCCATGGCGTCGTACCACTTCCAACTACTTCGACTGTTTCCACTACGGCTGTTGGCATCCTTAATTTTTTTATATTGGCCTTTCAGCTTTTTAAGCTTTGCCCTACACTGACCCGATGTCCGTTCAAATCCCTCAGCAGCCATCCGCTGAGAAATATCTTTATACACCTTTTCATTTCTCACTGATCCATCAAGCTCACTCTGAATAACGCTATCGCCAATTATAGTTAGGAAAGTGGATAGTTCCTGAGCCGACCAGAGCTTGCTGTTGTTTGCAGGCATCCTTCTCCTATTATCTGGACTAAACGGCGACGTGGTGTTTATTTCGCGCTTGCCTTTGACGTGAGCATTGACGTTTTTCTATCCGCCAATCAGTGGAATGTATTGTGTGACGCCAGTAGCTCCGCCCTAACCGTACCGTACCATTTCCTATGGCCCTACATCTAAAGGGGGACCATGAATGGTGCGGTTTGGTTCGGTTGTATGGGCCACTTTCATAATGGAAACACTCAAAATAGCGTACCGTACCGAACCGACCTGAACCGATCCGCTCAGTGGAAACGAGGCATTAGTGTCCACCCAGCCAACAAGCATTTTCAGAGGGCCAGGGCTCTTATAATACAATGGGGGGGGGGGGGAGGGGGAGACCTATGTCTCTACCAGCCCCATTGGAGGGCTCTAATAATCTATATATATATATAGGCCAACCTCATCTGCTCTGAAAGCTTGGGGTCCCAAGTCCTTAGCCATCCCTCACCCCACAGGTGAGGGGTGGGGTGACATTAAGCCCCCTCGTTCATCATAATTGTAGCTCCCAATCATGTCCAGTGTAGCCACTATATCACCTTCCATATTAATATTACATTAGAGCACCACTCTGGGGATCTTTGGGGGCACTATGTCTCCTCAACTTTAACTTTTTAAATGATAGCTCCACCATGGGTGCAAAATGGGCTTGACCGTGATCTGTCTATCCCCCGTTCTTTACATTTAAACCTACACCTGATACCCGCAGGAGAGGGAATAGACTAGTGTACATTACCATTGCTGCCCAGTTCCTAGTGTTTTAATACAGTGAACAGCCACTAGATCATTTGTTGGAGGGTTTAAAACCTACCCTGTACTAATGTGGGGGACCTCACAGGCTTTATTTTCTTTTTATTAAATTTGTTTATGTGGCAACCAGCTAGCAAGTGTTGGCCAGCCGCCACATGGTTAACCTTTGTGCAGCCAAGTTGTTTGCTTCAGGCATATCTGTTTCCACAAATTAATGATGGTCAAACCAAACCAGTACATTATCAAGCATCGGACATCCTGATCAAATTTACGATTCTTTCCAATGAGAGATCACTGTGAGCTGCTGACATGACCTCTTTCCACTCTGCCCTTTCACCTCTTAGCACAGTGTGACAAACTCCCCTTTTTAAGGGAGTTTGCCATGAGTTTTTGGAGAGGCCTGCTTGCCAGCCTCCTACCCTGGGACTATGGGCCCTGTGATAACCCATGTTCAAAAGTACGGTTTCTGCCCCTTGGACTTTTAACTGGAACAGATTCAAACCTGTGGCGGCGGCCATCTTAAATTGTCCAGCAGTATTTTGTCGTCGAGTGTATGGAACTGTTTTGGGCATGGGACCAGGTGCACGGTGATGCAAAAATAAGAATTCCAGGAAATTCCTTAACCCCTGAACCGATCTGGGTGATTTTTGGATATGTTGTTCACCCAGATCAGGGTTATCAGGGGATGTGTTGTATTTTGAGGTTTGTAAAAATTAATGTGTTTATTGGCTTGTATGTTCTGTATTCGGTGCCCAACCAGGTCCACCTGGGCATCACCTTTGCAGTATAACTTGTATAAAAGATCAGTGTGTGCCATTAAACTTTCTGTTCCTGCTTACACTCCAAAACTGTGTGTCGTCCTGTTATTGGAGGGAAAGAAGGTTTGCTCCTGTGTCTGCTGTTCCAGCTTGCAGGAGATTCAACGGGGAAAGTCCTTGTAAGGGCTAGAGCTAACTCCCCATTCGGTTCCAGAGTTCCCAGGACTGAGTGTCGTCCAGTGCCTGGAGGTATGAGAGCTAACTCCCCATTTGGCTCCAGGTCCCCAGTCAAGCTACGGCGACTTAGGGCAAGAAGTGCTGCGGTTTGTCCCCTGTTCCTGCTACTCTCTCTGGACTAGGAGAGGTCTACCCACTGGAAGCTGGATCCTGGTCTTGGGTCCAGGGTGGGTGGAGGACGGCGAGACCCCAACCAAGCTGCGGCGGTTCGTGGGGTCTACGGTGGTTATGATGTTCCAGTGCAGTGTTTATGGTACTCGCAAGTACTAGGAAGCAGCGACAGACGGAGGTACCCGGTCGGGGTGCCAGGTGGTCGGTTACACATGGCTTTGGAATATTATACGAGAACATTATTATAAGAGAACATTGAATGGCATTAGGATGGAGTCAAGTCAGCAACTCAGCTCACAATGATCTCTCATTGGCTGAGCTACACCCTTGCACTGTACTCATAAAACAGAAAGATCAGAGAAGGATTAAGATCCTACGAGGCCCTAGGCAAGTTACAAGTTTGGGGCTCTCACTTCATTCATTGCACATTGTTGATAGGACCAAGCAACTTAATGGTTCCCAGGCCTCTGGGCCCTAGGCAGCTGCCTAGGATCACCTTGTGGTTAAACCTCTGCTCTGAGAAAGATATTTTGTGAAAAGAAGTTAGGCTAAGAGTGAGGTTAAGAGGCAGAAAGCTGAAATAAATAAATTAATTAAAAAGAGAGATTTGAATGGGGAGAAAAATACTGCAGAAATATTAGACCAAACCCTATTAAGTACATTTAAATTGCGTTGTTGCCATGAGCTCCCCTTTATTTTTTTTATATCATTGCATAAAGCAGTAATTACATATAATGTAAAACATAATTGGCATATGGAGATTCCGACCAATGTGCCACTGTATGATAGGGCTTCTATTGCTTAAATAGATTTAGAACTCAAGTCAGGTTATTACCTTCCCCATTCTTTGTTAAACATGTCTAATATATAACGGAAAGTGAAAGGAATCATTTCATTTAATTGCTTGGTTTCAAGCATAGTGTGTATAAATACCCATAAGTTTTAGTGCTAATCATAAACTACTAAAATTTCAATTTAAAATATCAAACAAGCAATCAACACTCAATGATAATTTAACAGTATAATTTTAGAAATCCAATATAAATAAATCTTACTGAACATAATAATTTGCACATCAACAATGAACCTTACTGTGACAATTTACACTAACATAAAAAAGCAATATTAAAACATTTGTCTAAAACACTAATGTTAAATATAAAAAGTACAAAAAAAGTACCCAGAAATATCCAAATATAAATTGTATGTATTTTTGTATATCAAAGAAAACAAATGCACTCTCAGGGCTTTGGAATGAATATTTACAAACTTTACTTCAGTAAAATTACACATGTACTATATGGCCAAAAGTATGTGGACACTTGACTGTCTGTCTACTAGAGAGCCATCAGAGGGGCTTCCTGGAGTTTCACAGAGATTTATTCCACGAACCAATGCGTAATGTCCTCACGCTTTGCATGAGGGCATCCAGCATCTTGACATACCCCATAGGAAAGCATTTGTTCTATGCTTTTCTATGGGGAATACCTAATGCGTCCACATGACTTCAGCTGAGGAGGAGCACATCTATCAACGCTATAGAATCAGGTAAGTGAAAAAAGGGCTATTAACTGTCACTATCACGGGGGAAATACTGGATGAGCCATTTTACCGGCTGCTCCATACAGCAAGTGTTTCTGTGTTGACCACCAAGTGGCTAGTCTGCAAGTAGTCGGTATCTTTACAAGCAAGTCGTTTTTGGAAGCCAGTAAAAATAGTAACAAGGATGAAAACCAGTAAATGATTAGTAGCACTAGTTACTGCAAGCTACCGGCTGTTGTTAATAGAGACAGCTTACCAAGAAGGTTGGAAACAAGCCTTGTGTATTTTGAAAAAAGTTAGAACTAGGATGGATCAGTAACTTTCATATTTACTTAACTAATATGCTATAGAATTAAACATGTCAGTAACCAATCAATCTAATCCTGCACTTTCCAAATAATCTTATAGAATTTATAGGATTAGGTTGAAAGTATTTCTTTAATCTATTCTTTTAAACTCAATTAAAATCCATACAAGAATTCAAGTGATTTAGTGCTTTAGTAAGTGGACATTTTAAACCCTTTTCCATAGCAAGAAGTTGATATAATGTGATGTACTGTAAGAAACTCACTGCTCCATCAGCTGTAAGAAAGTTTGATGCCCGCCCTCTCCTCACCACCACACTCCATGCTCATTATTACATTTATAGATTGTCTGTCACACCCAAATTTTAGATAAGTAAAAACAGGTACACACACTGCCTCTTATTAGTACACTCCTGCACTTTCTTAACCCATAAAACTTAATGTTTACATATATTCCAATTATTTCCAATTTACTTTTTCACAGTTTAGCAATAGTTTAATAGCGACAGCTTACCAGTCTTCTCCTCCTCTTTATTTCCTCCTTTTCCCTCAGTATAAAAGTCTCTCCTTACACCCACTTCACTCATCCCCCATCCATATTTACATATGCCCCTCTCAGCTACACTCCCCCCTTCATTCATCGCATGCTTTGCACTCAATTTTCTACTCTCTCACTCCTACTCACAATCAATCTCATCCTAGACCCAAATTCATACAAAACCCATTCACACCTCCTGTCACTTTCTCTCCTCCTGCTTCTAGCAGCTGGTGATGTCTCTCCCAATCCAGGGCCCTTCACCTTCTCTACACACACTAAGAAAACCAGAAACCTCATCACAATAACCTGCACTTTACCATCACTTACCAACATTCAGTGTGGAATGGACTGGAATGCCCGCTCCATCTGCAGTAATTTAACCCCTTAAGGACACATGACATGTGTGACATGTCATGATTCCCTTTTATTCCAGAAGTTAGGTCCTTAAGGGGTTAAAATCAACAGCCCTACACGCCTTTTTGATCTCAAACTCACTCACACTACTTGCAGAGACCTGACTGTCCCCCTCTGATAGCGCTACTCCTGCCTCTTTATGTTTTGGTGGGCTACAATTCTCTCACACTCCCAGACTCCACTGTAAAGGAGGTGGTGTAGGCATCCTTCTTTCCCCTCAATGTACCTTTCAACCAATCATAACTCGACCTGCCCTCTCCTTTTCTTCTTTTGAAGTTCACACTGTCCGCCTATTTAAACCCACTCCTTTAAGAATTGCTATCATCTACCGCCCCCCAGGTATCCTAGACTATTTATTGAACACTTTTCTTCCTGACTTCCCCACTTCCTCTCATCTAGCACTCCTTCCCTTAAACTTGGGGATTTCAATATCCCAATCAACATCCGCAATTGCACTGATGCCTCTCGTCTGCTCTCTGTAACCTCCTCCTTTGGCCTTACGCAATTGTCCAATTTAGCAACTCATACAGCAGGAAACACTCTTGATCTCGCCTTCACCAATCTCTATACCGCCTCTAATCTTTCCAATATTCCTTTTCCTCTATCTGACCACCATGTGCTGACTTTTGACATCAGCATACCTAAGACCCAATTGACACCGTCTGAATATCAATCTCACAGAAACCTCCTATGTCTTGACCTGGAGCATTTCTCCACTAATCTCCAAACTCTCCTTTTACCTATCTCAAACATCACCTGTCCTAGCACTGCAACCTCCTTCTACAATTCCACCCTCTCCTCTCAACTAGACATCATGGCACCTCCTACATTTAAATGCAGCAGGCGTCTCCAACAACAACCTTGGCACACCAAGCTGACTTGCTACCTCCAAAAATGCTCCAGAACTGTTGAATGTTGTTGGAGAAAGTCTCACTGTGCGTCCGACTTTCTCCACTATAAATTTAAGCTGCACTCATATAGCTTGGCTCTTTCCTCTGCAAAAGTAAATTACTCCAATATCCTCGTACCCACACTCTCCCACGAACCCAAACGACTGTTTCACACATTTATCTCTCTTCCTCGCCCTATTGTTCCTCCTCCACCTACTAACTTGACTGCCACAGACTTTGCAACTCATTTCACTGACAAGATCTCTAGAATCAGGGAAGAGATCTCTCATCTTTCTTCTTCCCCTTACAATACTTCCCCTAACCTCACTCCCTCTGCTGTTCTATGTTCATTCTCACTGCTCTGCTCCAGTCCTCCCGCTCCACCACCTGCCCCCTAGATCCAATTCCCTTGCATCTCATCTGTACTCTGCGGTGAGGCTCATCTTCCTATCTGCCCGCACCTCCCACCCCTAACCCTTCTGTCAGTCCCTACAGTGGCTTCCTGTAAGATATAGGGCTCAATATAAAATTCTGGTTCTTGCTTTCAATTCTCTACATAATGCTGCTCCCACCTATCTATCCTCACTAATACACAAATATGTCCCGTCTAGGCCCTTACGCTCTGCTGAAGACTTAGTTCTATCTTCTGTCCTTACTCCCACCTCTGATGCTTGCCTTCAAGACTTCTCCAGGGCTGTACCGTTCCTGTGGAACTCACTTCCCTCCTCTGTTAGATGCTCACGCAGTCTCCACTCCTTCAAAAAAATCATTAAAACCCACTTTTTCATAAAAGCGTATTAATTAAACTGTTAATAGCTCCCGACTGATTCCTCTCTTGCAACTGTCATTAGTCTAATACTATCCTTACCTTTTATGTCACTCTAAGCCACTCTAGCATGTAAGCTCATTGAGCAGGGCCCTTAACCCCTCTATTACTGTGTGTCCAACTTGTCTGGTTACAACTACATGTCTGTTCGTCCACCCACTGTAAAGCGCTGCAGAATTTGTTGGTGCTGAATAAATAATAACATAATAATAATAATAATAATAATAATACTGTCCAGTCTCAAAAATTATTTTATTTAGCATAGTTGAGGAATTGAAAAAATGTGTATATTTTCTTGTCCCATAATAGAGCATAATGGATATTTTGGCAAATACCGACATGTTAAAGGAACATTCTAAGCACCATCAGCACTTCAGACCACTTTAGTAGTTATGATGCCAGAACAGTTCATGTGTCCTCACATGGTAAGTGGTCAAACCATTTGAAGAACTTACCTAGAGTCCACATTCTCAAAGAGCTCTTGGAAGGGGACAAAGCCTGTCTGCCAAGAGGACCAGACGTGCTCAGCAAGAGCTTCTGCGTCTCGTACCAAAATTCAGGGGCTACACTCGGGCAACTCTGTTTTGCTGGCAGCAAATAGTAATCTTCTTACCAAGGGTACATCGATGCATCTGGTGATACCTCACACGAGTCCCCCTTAACCGGATTGCTGGAATCGAGGTCTGCGGCCTACAAGAATTAGAGCTGAGGAGAGGCGGTTGCTCGCCAGGTTCTTTGACTGATGGTGTGGCACCTGTTTATAGCTGCCCCCCTACCCCCTTTGAACTGCTTGGGATTATCCTGCTTACCACTTGTTAACTCCATGTACCTTCGCTGGCTTCATGTACCTGCACTGCACAGGTCCCATCTGTAGCAGATTGCTTTAAGATGGTGGACGCACCTGAGCATGAGCTGACACAGTCTGTGAAGGCCTAGGATGGCATAGTAGAGCAGATGCTGAAGCACCTTGATGAGATTTTGGGCAAAGTTAGAGGCTTTTGCTGTAACTGCACTGGCTCGGAGCTGGGAAGGGCAGAGTGGAAGGAGCAAGGCATGGCGTGCTTGCGGCCCCTCTGGGCCTACCCTTCCAAAAGTGACAATGTCTCATATCTCTAGCCCTCCTAGGGTGAGAGACGATCGGGTCCAAGGCTTGCAGCATTGACCACAAAGGCAGAAGACCCAAAGGCAAAAGACCCTACCCGGAGCTTTTGCCATACCCCAAGTCCGTGGTACGAAGAGGCAGGCCCTCACTACAAGCTTGGGCCGGTGGACTGCCATGTTTCACCCATGTCTTGCAAAGCTTCTCAGCTTCCTACAAATGTTTCCAAGCCTGGGGATTAGTTGATCAAGAGCTATCCTTCCAGAGCTAAGCACCAGTTCTACCAAGACATATCCTGGATACCTGACGAGAATTTCTCACTTACTCATACTATTTCATCCTTTTTGTTTTACTTAATTTGTGCAGTGTAATAATGTACAATAGAGTTCACATATCCTTTATTTTGTGTAGTGCAGTACCATGAGTATGAGTGGAGTCCCAGTAGTTTACTTATCCGGTTCACCTCTCTAGGCACTGAGTTGTTCTTCTATGCAAGTTAATCTAATCCTACTTCTAACTAATTGGTTATTCAATGCAAAGCCTAACCTATAAATACATTTTGTAGCAGCTCTTCTCAGTCTGACTGTTTGATTTGTCTCTCATGTCTAGACTTTTTCATTCAGAATCTCCTATGTTATGCAATGTGCGTTCACCATTTTGGCCATAATGGAAAATGTCTGATATCATGCTATAATTTTCCTGTCTCTTACTTCCATCTCAATAAATTAAAGATTATCAACAACAACAAAAAAGAGCTCTTGGAGTGTTCCTTTAATTTACATGTTCTCTCCTTTTTTTTTTTTTTTAAACCTAGGTTGTTAATTTCCTGTTTGTGTTCAGATGCCTAAGTGCGAAGTGCAGCAAATCTTAGTAAATAAGTAAAAGATGTTTGAAGAATAATTTTGCTAATGATGTATTTATCACAGAGATGAGAATGTTACAGCATTGCAAAGCACTATCTGGGACTGTATAGGTTATTTTCCAACTCCAATTAAGCAAATTTATTGCTATGGATCCTGTTGTGATGTATTTCCCCATAGGTCTTCGGACTGACAATACAAGAGAAATATATAAACCAGTTCAATTAACAGAGGTTACTTTAGCTTTTCTAGCATTAACTTGTTCGTGTGTTTGCGAACATTTGCAAACATAAGACATTTTTATATACAGGAAACTAGATCTATTAACGTGTATTTTTGAGGCCTGACAGTATACTTTTAGATGTACAATCGAACCCCAAGCACACAATCATGACTTTCGAATCTTTCTCCTATAACGGAACACAGCAGCATGGGTCCAATATAATTCCATTATCAGTTTAATAATACTTGGGCTTTTTCACTGCATCAAACCACCTAGTATTTTATTTTGTTTACCTTGTACCACATATCATTCAATCATGGCCAATATGCTACACAAATTAAGGATCATTCTTTTCCTTTGTAAATGATTTATCTACCAAACACTATAGTCATGTCTTCTGCACATAACAGTGATTTATTAAAAAGTCGTCTTTGATGCAAAGCTTCAAGTAATGAGAACGCATATTGCAATATTTATTGTATTTAGACAAGTGTTTGGATGAACAAAAAGATTCCCACATCTGATGCTTTATCTTAGAAAAATAGGCAACCACAAATAAAAGATGGCAAGAACCCTCGTTATTATTACTAAAGCACATTTCCGCAACCCTGTAAAACGAGTATGCAAGTAATTGCAAGAAGACAAGGTCAAGGAATATACAGAAACAAATGAGCTTGCAAAGTATTATTATACAAAAGGGAATGGTGTTATGCATTCTATCAGAGCTTAAAATGTAATGCAAGGTGTCTTTTCAGTTTTAGAATATTTTTTTTAAATTATATATATTTGAGGGAGAGAGATTAGCAGAATAGAGTGGGGGCAGTGAGGCTGGTTATTTGCTTTGTCTTCTTAAAGAATTATATTTTTAAGTATTTCTTAAAGGAGATTCAGTGAATGTTTGGTGAGTTAAGGAAGGAGTTTAAAGAATGGTACCAAACTAGCGAGGTTGTGTGTGTGAGCTGGAGGTTGTGGGTGCAAACAACAGAGTAGAGGGGAAAGCAGAGCTAAATTGGTATACAAACTTGGTTCTGGCACATAATAGTGGAGCTGGTTGTGGCCAGTGTGGAAGCAAGCTGTGTCATCATCAATGACACTCATTCCCAAACCTGGCCCATCAGTTTCATAACCTTCTAGGACATTCTTGCAGTCTTACATGGGGGAAATTCCCACAAAATGGGACAGGGATGTTGTTGTTTTTTTATATGTGTGAGAAACCTGCTTTTCATGTTGCATGTGAGTGGGTGGATTCTTTTAGAGACAGTGTGTAGGGGCTTTTTTGAATCTAGTGTGTATTTATGTGTTTGGACAGTTTTGGTAATGTGTGTATGTATACCTCCCAACTGTCCATATTAGGTAGGACAGTTCCTATTTTGGTCACAATTCCCTTTGGTTCTCCTTTTCTACCCTAATGTCCCTCTTTTGATTGAGCTCCATATTGTTGGTATGTCTGTGTGTATAGCAGAGCTCCATAGTCATGATACTCAAAGTAATATGTCTTTAAACTACAATAAATGTGTTTAGAAATCAGTCTGTGTAAATAAGATAATTTGTTCTTGTTCTGAATTACATTTTAGTTTATAAATTGTTACTAGTAAGTCACCTAAAATTTCCAGAACAGCTCTGCCTTGCCCTCCCTCCCCCCTCCACTCTCCTCATACCCCAAGCCAAACTATTACAATTAAAATGTCCCTCTTTGTCTATTTGAAATGTTGGGAGGTATGTATATGTGTGTGTAGCAGGCTGTTTTTGTTGTAGTGCAGGCCTGGACTGGCCATCGGGCATACCGATGTGTGTGTAGCAGGCTGTTTTTGTTGTAGTGCAGGCCTGGACTGGCCATCGCGGCCTGGTGGGCCGCGATGGCCATGGGCCAAGGCCGGCATGGGAGACCACAGGATCTCCCCAGCCGGCCCATGCAGGGCCGACACTATAAGAGTGCCGGACCTGCTGTGTGCCTTCATGGGCTGGTGGGGAGATCAAAGCTCTCCTTCACCGGCCCACAGGCACTGTAATGCTGCCACTGGCTGAGGAGGGAGAACGAAAGAGGAGGACCCGGTGGAGCTCTACCCTGCAGCACAGCCCTCCTCCACGGCAGCATGGCTCCCCCCTCCAAGGCTAAAAGTAAAAAGGGAGGGGGGATATAAAGTTTAGTTTTAAAAAAGCAAACAAAAAAAAACATTTAATATATTTACATCTTGCCCCCCCACACACACACACACAACACACACACACACAACACACACACACACACACTAACAGCACACTCACACGCAAAGCACACACACTAACAGCACACTCACACACACAGCATATTCACACTAACAGCACACTCACACACACAGCACCCTCAGACACACACAAAACCATCAGACAGACACACAGCACACTCACACAGCATCCTCAGACACACAAACAGCACACTCACACTAACAGCACACTCACACTCACAGCACACTCACACTAACAGCACACATCTCACACACACAGCACCCTCACACTAACAGTACACTTACACATGCAGCACACTTACCCACACACAGCACCCTAAAACACACAGCACCCTCACACTAACAGCACACTTGCCCACAAGGCACACTTACCCACACAGCACCCTCATGCACACACACACACACACACACATATATATATATATATATATATAATATATTAAATAACCCTCAGTGAGTTAATAGACAAAGAGAATTGGACACATAGAATGTGATGGCAGATAAGAACACCCTCACACACATAGCACCCCTCTTACACACACACACACACACACTGCACCCCTCAAACACACATGCTGCACCCATCACACATACACACAGCACACCCAACACACTGCAACCCTCACACATACAATACATCCAAACACACACATATATATATATATATATATGTGTGTTTGAATATGCATATTTATATATATAAATATATATATATATATATACTACAGCACCCCTCACATTGCACCACTACACACATTACGCTCCAGATGCACGCTAGATCCCTTACCCAATACTGGATCATCTAATCTACACACACACAGTAGATCCCTATATACACTCTAAATCCTCTACACACACACACACACACACACACACACACACACACACACACACACACAATCTCCTATACACAATGGGTTCTTTACACAGTAGATCCCCTACACACACACACTCACACTGCACCACCTATACACACTGCATTCCTGATATACAAATTCAGGATCTCCTATGCACACACTACATTCCTTGTTAGCAAACACATGCTACATTCTCTAAACACACACTCTCTACAACCCCTACACACACTACAGCCCGTATGCACACACTCGCTACATCCCCAATACACACTATGCCCCCTATACACACACACATTCTCTACAGCCCCTAGCACAATACGCTTTACTGGCCCTTTTGTCCACTGGTATCCCACTTATGGAGACACCAGAGACAAGTTAAAAGCAAACACAGCGCAAGCATGTTATTACATTTGCTTGCGCTGCGCAGGACAAATACAGGGCCTTTTTCTCATGCTAGAGCTCTTCAGCGGGGCTCTGCGCATTGAGCCAACATGCTCACTTTGAGAGGGGGCGTGCTTGTCATTAGTGATGACAAAACACACCCTATCTGGCCCGCCCCCTTATCAGGGGGCCACTGTGATTGAAAAATGCCCGGGCCTAATTTGTTTCCCAGTCCGGCCCTGGTGTAGTGTATGTGAAGGATGGTTTGTGTAGCTGTGTTTGTGTAGCTGTGTATGTTTGTCTCTCATAAAGTGCATGTGTGAAGGGAGCTTCATGCATAGTTGCCAACCTTTGAGAATACAAAATTCAAGGCAAGCAGTGGCTATTGTCTTTCTTTATTCAAATGCTACTCTCTCCAATCTTAAAATAATGCAACATCACAAATAATTTATTCTGTAAATCTGAAACAAGCCATTCCTTAAATGAAAATACTAATAATTTGAATGTCAGAAACATAATATGTATTATGGTGATATGTTAACATAAGTGATGTGAACAAAATATAGAATAAATCTAAGAATTAAATGAAAACTAAAAATCATTACAGTGTAATTTACTGAAAGACCGACGTATGTAACTAATAATCCAGCAGTTTATACACATGCGTCCACAAACATAAATAGACTCCTAGATATATTTAGAGAGACACTCACAGTAATTTCTTTTTTGTGAGCACATATGACTATTTTGTCAGTGCATCCACTGTATATATGGTATTTAATTCATGTCACAAGCACTCTCATCCCCAAATAAATAAAAAGATTACACTTTTTGCTCTCTCACTCATACAGCAAAAGAGAAGAAGGCTACATGCAGCAATCATATAGTAGTTCAACATGCACAATTAGTTCTAAACTATTTAACAGTACTTTAACAGTAAGTATACCCACCAAGCACAATTCACTAGAAACTGCGTTATGCTGTTACATATTTGGTGGGCTTGCCACCAAAAGGAAAAATAAATCCTTGGAGTCGTAATACGCTTGGCATAGAAAATGTTAGGTTTGCATATAACACAAATTCCTCCAAACATAAGTCATCATTGTTAAAACATTCTATTGGTGTAGGAAAATATGTTTAAAACACTGGAAAATTAGTAATATTCCTACGAAAGTAATTGCATAACAGGAAAAAAATGGTTTCATTTGAATTAATCGTGTAAGAAAACGGTTCATATTTCTTACAATGACTTTCCTACTTTCATTTTTATAGGCCCAGGGATTTTTCATTTTTATACTACATAGTGAATAGGCTACCATTAAATGAACACTCCAGGAACCATAATCCCTACAGTGTGCTTCTTAGGAGCTTCTGTTAGCTCTACAGAGCTGAGTCCTGCCATTCAGGGCCAACTCCTAAGCTGAGAGCTTAGCCTGATCACAATTTTACTTAAATGAGCTTTTTGGCTACAGTGGAGACAAAGAGTGGTGCCAGCGGAAGTCGGTAAGTGCATAGTAACATTAAAACAGGTAATGGGTAACATAGACATCAGATAGTCAGGACAAAACCCTCTGCCTCTATCCCTTTCTGAATAGGGTGAACAGTAAGGAGAGAGGATGAATAAATAATAATGTTTTATTAATATTATGAGTTATAAAGTATGTCTGTGTATGTGTGTGTGTGTGTTTGAATATGCATGTGTGACTGTATCCATAAATGTGTGCAGATGTGTGTCTGTGTATTGTATGCAGTGGTGGAAAATATGCACAGAGGGCCACGGTGCCTGAATGGGCCCCTGATCAAAGATGTCCAAGGGGTGGTCTTAAGTGCATAGGCCACCTGATGGGCTTCCTAAGCATTCAGGCCCCTGTGCAGCCACACCGGTTGCACCGGTATTTGTTCGCCACTGATTGTATGCATTTGTTTGTCTTCCTTTGTGTGTATGTTTGAGCATTAGTGTGTGTTTATTCATAAATAGGTGTGTCTGTATGTGTTCTAAGGTCCCTGGCTATGATTAACAGAGCCTGCATGAAAAAAAAAACTGGTTTCACTTTCAAACAGATGTAATTTACCTTAAATAATTGTATCTCAATCTCTAAATTGAACTTTAATCACATACAGGAGGCTCTTGCAGGGTCTAGCAAGCTATTAACATAGCAGGGGATAAGAAAATCTTAATTAAACAGAACTTGCAATAAAGAAAGCCTAAATAGGTCTCTCTTTACAGGAAGTGTTTATGGAAGGCTGTGCAAGTCACATGCAGGAAGGTGTGACTAGGGTTCATAAACAATAGGATTTAACTCCTAAATGGCAGAGGATTGAGCAGTGAGGCTGCAGGGGCATGATCTATACACCAAAACTGCTTCATTAAGCTAAAGTTGTTCAGGTGACTATAGTGTCCCTTTAAGTAATCAATCAACATTTTTCAATTTCTATTGAAAATCAAGTTTACTGTCAAAATTTCCAGATTTTCAGCTGTTTGCAATGAACAAATCAAACAATAGCAATTGAAATAGCTCAACACAACAAATGCTTCAAGTGGATTCCCCAATAATTTTGATTACAACAATTTATATATGTGTGTGTGTGTGTGTTTATATCTTGGATCCCCTGTGTATCTCAAGTTGTACTTGAAAGAATTCGAACTTCAGGTTTCATACTACTTCGCATTTTTAAAAAGCAAAGCATGGATTATGATCACACTTTGGTGTAAAAAACTATGTTCAAAACAATGTGTCCATATTAAACGTACCTACAAAAATGCAGTATGGTGTCTGAAACATTTCTGGGTTAGTTGTGGAAACATGATTTTTCAAGTTAATGTGCCCACGGGAGACTTTCCAAAGTTCAGCTTGAGATATACACACGATGTTAAACAGCGATAGATAGACATAGATATATACACTGGTGGAACTGCCCACCGAGATTGTGGTGTGGCCCCGGCGGAGCAGAGCAACCGTCGAGGCAGCATTGAAGGGGCCCAATCGGGTGGCCTATGCTCTTGGGGCCACCCGATGGCAATGAATTTACTTGCTCGCTCTTAAAGCGCCCCAGTGCTGACCGGGCCCCAGGAAATTCATTGCCATCATGATGACGTCAGAGCACCCGCTGGCACTGGGAGAAAGCCGCGCAGGTGGAGAGTGCTGGGGAAGAGAGCCGAAGGCAGCCACCGGACCCCAGGAAAATCATTTTTTTTATCAGTTTGTGTGTGTGTGAATGTCTGTATCTGTGTGTGTGTGTGTGTGTGTGTGTGTGAATGTCGGTCTGTATCTGTATGTGTGTGTGTGAGAATGCATGTGAATTTCTGTTTCTGTGTGTGTCTGCATGTGTGTTTGTATGTGTATCTTTGTCTAAATCTATCTGCATGTGTGTCTGTATGTGTATCGGTATGCATGTATGGGTATCTGTATGTTTGTATGTGTATCTGTTTGCATGTGTGTCAGTGTGTGCCCCTATGTATCTGTATGTGTGTCTCTGTTTATATCTGTATGTGTGTCATCCTGTGTATCTGAATGTTTGTCATTAAGTGTGTTTGTGTATCTGCATTTGTCTCTATGTGTGTCTGTGTATCCGCATGTGTGTCTGTGTGTTCTGTATGTGTATCTGTTTGTCTGTATATGTGTCTGTATGTGTATCTGTGTCTGCATGTGTATCTGTATGTGTATCTGTTTTTCTGCACATGTGTCTGTATGTGTATCTTGTTTATATGTGTGTCTGTGTATCTGCATTTGTGTCAGTGTGTGTCTGTGTATCTGAATGTGTGTATCTGTAGAAGTGTCATTCTGTGTATCTGAATGTGTGTCATTCTGTGTGGCTGTGTATTAGCATATGTCCGTGTCCGTATATTTATATAAATATATATATAAAATCTCTGTTCTACAAAACCTATGCTGTCTTGTTCAGGCATATGCAACTTCAGAAGGTTATTTTTATCATTAATTTGTCAAGACCCAACCTATCCTGAAGCACTAAAGTGGATCTTTTATAAAGCCCTACTTGAAAGGTCTATAAACAAGATCTGGGAGATGTAAAGCTGAGCATGCATTTCAAACGTTTTGCTTTTTTTCATCTGAGTAAAAAGGCAATAAAAATAACCATTGGTTTAAATTCCTTTTAAATAAATGAACAAATATATATAAATAAATATACTGTCAAGCCCTTTGAATTTAGAACACATGTTCTTCCTTGTACTGGTTCAACATGGCACATATTTTCAGCTTAATTTAATTAATGGATTGGTTTCTTAACACCTTAACGTCATTACAGCGTTTGATGCGGTCCCTCATTAATTGGGCTTTAAAGCTGTCCCAGCGGCATAGAACGTAATGGCTTTGAGCCCCTGGAGGTCCATGGTACTTATTGCCACCGTGATCCTTTTCGGGAGGACTGCCTAACAACCCAGGCAGCCTTCCCCAGGGAAATCCCCAGGGATGGACGCTTTTCTTTAAGAGTGGCCAATACGAGGATCATACGCTTTCACCCCCTTTGCTATGATCTCCATAGTTCACCTGTACCTTCGCCAGCAGCAAGTCAATCTAGTCTTATTGACTCCACTTTGGCAGGCCAAGCTTGGTTCACAGATCTCCTAGACTAAACCTGGCAAGATCCAATCCTTCTTCCTTCTATGCCAGACCTCCTCGTGGACTTACAGGGTCATCCTCATCCCATGGTGGTGAAAGACCATCTCCACTTAGTGGCTTGGACTCTTTCAGGGGTTCATGGAACATCGGAGGCCTATCGGAGATGACTAAGGACCTCCTTTGCTATGCTAAATTTGTGCTGCTGGGGAGCATAAGTAAAGAGAGACTTAAGCAAAATATTTGCCTCCTGTCACTAATAAAATTAAGATTATCAGTACACTAAAGCTTGCATAATCTACAATTTTCAACTGTGTGACATTGTGTGCAGAGGGCAGGTGCAAGGGAACTGATTTTGCCCCACACACACACACACACACTGATTTCCTGGGTACTGATAGGCATCCTACTCCTCTGCTGGTGGAAACACCTACAAGAAGCTATGCTTAGTATCACTGACTGTGAAGAAATCCCCTTTTCATTGCAATATTTCTTCCTTATCCATTCGGTAGATGTAACTACCGAACAAAGACCACCCCCCTGGCTCATTAAACTTCAAAGCCTGCTTCAATTGAACCCTCTATGTGTGCGGCCAGCGTTCATACTACCGAACGCCACGTGGCTGAGAAATCAGCGGCCATCTTTTTTCAGATGAACAAAGGCAGCGGGACTTGGTCGTCGAGTGTCTGGAACTAAAATCAGACACTCAACTTCCCGAACACCGGTCTCAAACAAACGAACACTGGATCTATATGTACCGATTAGCTAGAAGAGCGCTATTCAGTACTTTTGTGCATAAGAATGAGGGGAACAATCGCTGCTAGGAGCCAGGGGGATCCATTCAGTACTTTATTTGTTTTTTTCCCCTTTTACTGAAGTGACCGGCAAAACCACCCAAACTTATGGAACTATTTTGGGCAGCCCACCCATGGTGAACCGGTCACAGAAGACTTCCATGTTTTTTGAGAACCCCTGAACCGATCTGGTTGAAATTTGAATATGTTGGTCACCCTGATCGAGGCTATCAGGGGACATATTATTTGTGGGGATACCTCATGTATAAAGGGGTGTTCCAGATATTGGGGAAAAATTTGATTTTTCTGCCTGGAGATAATCAAGTTATTACTTTATCAGACTTGATTATCTCCAGGGCTAGGGGAGGGAATTGTATGTTTGTGCTGGGTGTGTTTTATGTTTTTACTGTACTTGATTGGTTATACTGTGTCCCTCCCTGTGGGATGTCCCCTTGCATGGGGACTTGCATAAAAGCTTGTGTGTGCTCATTAAAGTCAGTTCATTTTGTACCCTTCTTCTTGACTTCGGCTGATGTTTGGGGATTCGTATGCTTTACTAAGGGAATTATCTTATAAAGCTATTTGTATTCGTATGGACTTCGTCTATTTCAACTACCGAACGGAGAGCTATATTCACTGATGCTCTGGCGGTTCAGGAGGAAACTACCGAAGGAGGTTTAAATATAATTGGTTTCCTTACACTGACCTATGCCCGGTCGCGCATTAGCTTGCTTGCCATGCTCATTGGCTAACAGCGCGCAGCTGAAGCTTTTAACCAATGAGCGAGATCCTACATGGCTGGGCTTAGCTCAATGGCAGGAGTTTCTGGTGGCAACCTCCTGAAAATTAACCCCCTCCTAAGCAATATTAAACCTCACATAGGCCTGCAGTTTACCCCAGCCTCCCAAAAATTGGAACCCTCTCAAACTATTATATCTCTGCAATGTAACCCTTTCTCCTCAATTCACATCATGACATAGCTTCCCATAGCAATTATGTCAAATAACCCCTTCCATGTTCCCTATGTGCACCCTTTTAAAAGGTTTTTCAGTGAGTCAAACAACACTCACAGATAGGGGCACACAGTCATTCACACACTGACCTCAGTCACACAGGGTCATACATTCATAGACATATACGTAACAATTATATTCTTGCAGTCAAATAAAATCACAATCAGAAATATTCTCATACACATATACACATTCACAGTGATACTTACACACTAATAGATATACACCTATATACACATTTATAGATGCACAAAATCACAAAAATACATTCAGATACAGACTTACAATTATGCATGCAGGACATGCACACTCACAGACACAGTCACACATTTATACTCTGACACACACAGACAACACACTCACACACCCCAGATACATCATCACATTCACACATAGAGATACCCACTCACTTTCACGCACGCACCCAGATACCCACTTACAGTCACAGACCCAGGTACCCACTCATATTCACACACCCAGAAACCCACTAACAGTTACAGACACAGATACCCACTCACAGACACAGACCCAGATACTCACTCACAGTCGCCAACCCAGATATCCACTCACATTCACAGACCCAGATACCCAGTCACACACCCAGATACCCACTCACAGACCCAGACATAGAAACCCACTCACATTCACAGACCCAGATACCCACTCACATTCACACACCTAGAAACCCACAAACATTCACAGACCCAGATACCCACTCACAGTCACAGACCCAGATACCCACTCACAGTCACAGACACAGTGTCAGGATCGGGACAGGGATCCAACACGCAAAGTACAAACAGGAGGTAGGTACGTATACCGGACCTTAGAATGGCCGGACTAACGTAAGGAGTAAGCAAAGAATGGTCTAGAGACAAGCTGAGGTCGAGGGAACGAGAGAGCAGATAAGCGAGAGACAAGCTGAGTCAAAGGGTAATAGAGGTAAGCAGGGTAGAACAAACAAGCCGGGTCAAAACCAAAGAGACAAATAGATAACAAGAGCACTGAGTGACTAGACAAGCTAGAACCACGACAGGGCAATGAGCAAATGCATAAAGCCCTACTTTATACCCTGGTTCTAGATAGGTAATCACGCCCCCGACGAGTCCTGATTCGTGGTCGGGACTTGATTGACAGGTCGGAACGGATTGTCGTCATGACGTCGGCTACTGAGCGCCGCGTCATAAAAGGAAGCGGGTCCCTCGCGGCCGGCTTGTAAACGGCCGAGAGAACTGCGAGGAACGAGTGAGTCAACCCCTCTGAGAGGATGAACGTCTAAGTATCTCACCTCCTCTGAGGTAGAGACAACAGGTACCCTGACACACAGATACCCACTCACATTCACAGACCCAGATACCCACTCACATTCACACACCTAGAAACCCACAAACATTCACAGACACAGATACCCACTCACAGTTACAGACTCAGACACCCACTCACATTCACAGACCCAGATACCCACTCACATTCACACACCTAGAAACCCACAAACATTCACAGACCCAGATACCCACTCACAGTCACAGACCCAGATACACACTCACAGTCACAGACACAGATACCCACTCACATTCACAGACCCAGACACCCACTCACAGTCACAGACCCAGATACCCACTCACAGTCACAGATACCCACTCACATTCACAGACCCAGATACCCACTCACATTCACACACCTAGAAACCCACAAACATTCACAGACACAGATACCCACTCACAGTTACAGACTCAGACACCCACTCACATTCACAGACCCAGATACCCACTCACATTCACACACCTAGAAACCCACAAACATTCACAGACCCAGATACCCACTCACAGTTACAGACTCAGACACCCACTCACAGTCACAGACCCAGATACACACTCACAGTCACAGACACAGATACCCACTCACATTCACAGACCCAGACACCCACTCACAGTCACTCAAGGAGACACAACATAGATGGTCCACCCTCAGTCCTTGTAGCTCCTCAGCACACAATGCACACTGAGCTCATGTTGCTGAATGCTTCTTTTCTGCCCTATAACACTCCTCATTGTAACAAGTATTATGTTGTGGCAGCTCCTACCTTTGGGAGCTGGAGCCAACCTTCAGAGTGGAAGCTTGTTTCCCACTCCCTCGTGGTCTGATAACACGTGGTACCATGCCATGTAATGGGAGGGCTTATTGAAGGTGGTAGGGCTTTGCAGACAGCAGTCAATTAAACTGCTACAGGGCTGTTACAATGCCTTAGGGAGGTCCTGCAGCATCCAGGATTCGATAGTGTGTCAAAGCAGCAGCTCAGCTGTTCCAAACACTGGCAGTGTGTGAGTTGTGAGGTACGGGTGCTATGTGCATAGTTGTGCTATCGATGCTATCGATGTTCGGTCAGAAATATTTTAAAATCCAAGTCTGTGGCCAGGTTTCAGAGATTTGGATTTTTGCACCCCCCTGTCATGGCGCCCTAAGGCGGACGTCCGTCTGTGCCGCCTTATGGACACGCCTTGCCCTGTGTGTGTATCTATCATGGACAGGATATATTTAGCAGTCCTCGCGATAGAAATCAATCCATTTATAATTAAGGGCAAAATCACCTTTCCATCTGTCACACAACCAGGAATGTTTTCCTACACTTCCTTTAGCTCCACTAAGCTAACAGAAGAGGCAGACAAACTGTATTAGTTTGTGGAACCAATGAGGAGTTCATTGTTGAATTGCATTTGTTCACCTGGAGAAGCTATGTGACCATTAGAATAGCCAGCCAGGACACAAATCAAACTTTGCTGCAGTAACATCAAGGCCTAGCTACCCAATGGTGCAGATGTCAGCAGAATTCCCATCTTTATGCATCAAGGTTTTCTCATTATTATTATTATTGGTATTTATATAGCGCCAGCTTATTCCGCAGTGCATTACAATAAAAGGGGAGTTTACCAAATGAGACGATAAGTGTAACAGGAGCAATAGGTAGTTGAGGACCCTGCTTAAACAAGCTTACAATCTAGAGGAGGTGAGATATAAAAACACAATAGGAAGGGTATTGAGAGAGACAGTAAATAGACATGGTGGGAAAGTAGCTCACCATCACTATAAGGTAGCCTGGATTGGGTAAGTATAAAAACGCTAGTGATTTAATAATTTTTATACTTGTCAGCTTTAGATCTCTCAGTAAACCCATACTAATCTGCTTGGTTAGCATAGTACATGTAATATCATTGTATAGGATTGGAAGAAAGCAGATGTGTTTATATTTAAAAAGGTTTCACAAGCTCCACAGGCCTGTGAACTTAACATTTGTGGCTGGGAAATTATTTGAAGGGCTGTTTAGGGATACTATTCAAGAATTATTGTTTAACCAAAATACCATTAGCAGGAATCACTATGGTTATATGATAGACAGGTTATGCCAAACTAACTTAATTGAATTCTATGAAGAAGCTAGTATAGATATGGATACAGGTGATCCAGCAGATGTGATCTATTTGGCATTTGTTAAGGAATTTGATACACTTCCACACAAAATGTTACTAGTATATCTGAAATCAGCTGGGTTTATATTAAAAATTGTGTTCTTGAATAGAACACTGGCTTTAAGTAGAATGCAGAGAGTAGCTGTAAATGGAATTTTTTCAAATTGAACAAAAGTGGTAAGTTGAGTGCCTCAGGGTTCTGTCCTGGGTCCACTTCTCTTTAATCTGTTTATAAATGATCTTGAAATGGACAGTGAAAGTAATTTGTTGATGTTTGCAGATTACATAGAACTAGGAAAGGAAATACAGTATAAACATGATATAACATGATATAACTTTCTACAGAGGGATTTTAATAAATTGAGGGACTGGGAAGGCAAGTGGCAGAGCAGGCAACAGTATGCCGGTCTGCCGTTGCAAAAGCTAGTAAGGTGCTTTTGTGTGTAAAAAGGGGTTTTGATTAATGTGATCCAAATAAAATATTAACTCTTTACTCTTGAGTAGGTGGTGCAGTTTTGGGCACCAGTTTTAAAGAAGGATATTGTAGAACAAAGAAAAAGTACAGAGCCGAGTTACAAAACAGGTAAGGGAGATGGAAAACATTAGTTATGAGTAAAAACTGGATTTGTTTTCTTTAGAAAAAAAGGCGCCTTAGAGGTGATATGATACCACTATACAAACATATACAGGACTGTTTTGTTTTTTTGCTTTACACCTTAAGGACGTAGGCAATTTTACACATTCGCCTCTTTCATATTAAGTGCATCCACACTTACCCGTATTTTTCGCTTCATAAGACGCACCACACCATAAGACGCACCTAGTTTTTAGAGGAAGAAACACAGAAAAAAAATATTCTGAACAAACTGTCCTATAGTGTTTCTTACTATGGGACAGTTTGTTCAGAATATTTTTTTTTTCTCCCCTGTCCCATAGTCTTCTCCTCCCCTCTCCCATAGTCTTCTCCTCCCCTCTCCCATAGTCTTCTCCCCCTCCCATAGAGTCTTATACCCCCCTCCCATAGAGTCTTATACCCCCCCTCCCATAGAGTCTTATACCCCCCTCCCATAGAGTCTTATACCCCCCCTCCCATAGAGTCTTATACCCCCCTCCCATAGAGTCTTCTCCCCCCTCCCATAGTCTTCTCCCCCCTCCCATAGTCTTCTCCCACCCCCTCCCATAGTCATCTCCCACCCCCTCCCATAGTCATCTCCCACCCCCTCCCATAGTCTTCTCCCACCCTTCCCATAATCTTCTCCTCCCCCTCCCATAGTATTTTCCTCCCCCTCCATAGTCTTCTCCCCCCCTCCCATAGTCTTCTCCCCCCCTCCCATAGTCTTCTCCCCCCTCCCATAGTCTTCTCCTCCCCCTCCCATAGTCTTCTCCTCCCCCTCCCATAGTCTTCTCCTCCCCCTCCCATAGTCTTTTCCTCTCCTCCCCCTCCCATAGTCTTTTCCTCCCCTCCCATAGTCTTCTCCCCCTTCCTCCCCTTGTCCCATAATTACTTACCTGTCTTGTAGCGTGGGCCGGCTTAACAGCGCGAACTGCGGTACAGGAACTTCAATTTCAGGTTCCGGTTTCCGGCGGGACTGAAAGGAAATGCGCACTCAGTGTGCGCACTTCCTTTCAGTCCCGCCGGAAACCGGAACCTGAAATTGAAGTTCCTGTACCGCGGTGCGCGCTGTTAAGCCGGCCCACGCTACAAGACAGGCAAGTAAACCTTTCCCCTTCACATTCGCTCCATAAGACGTACAGACATTTCCCCTCACTTTTGAGGGGGGAAAAAGTGCATCTTATGGAGCGAAAAATACGGTATTATATATTATTTTGTTCAAGACAAACAGGGCTTTAATTTCACATCACATATTCATATATGAAACATAATTTAATATAAATAAAATCTAAAACATTTTGAGAAATAATTAGTTTTCGTTATTTTCCAAGTTCTGTATGACAGTTTAACTGTGAATGTTACAATACAGTTAGTTGATGCAATAAAATACACATGTTTGTGTTCAGCGAAGTCTAACAAGTACAACAGTACCCTCCAGTTTTATGGTGTTTTGGAAAGTTACAGGATTAAATAAAGGGATTTCCGAGTTTACAATTTTTACTCATAAAAAATTGCCAGATAGCTTTGCTGGGCCTATGTTCCCTTTGAGACCATATAACAGCCCAGGAACGAAATTTACCTCCATCATGGCATACCATTTGGAAAAGTAAACAACCCAGGGTATTCAAAATCGGATATGTCCAGTCTATATTAGTAGCCACTTGGACACAAATGCTTGCCACAGTTAGCATTCCTTTTTTTTTTTTTTTTTGCATTTTTCACAATAAACTGCCTTTTCACTGATGATATCATCAGTATTATACGTTTTATTGCTCTAATACACTCATTTATGCATTCAATAATGTCTCATGAGTCCCCATGTCCAGGTTTCATGGTGTTTTGGAAAGTTACAGGATCAAATATAAAAGACTTTTTGATTTCTGCTTTTGCACATTGAAATTTGAGATATTTGTTATGTTGCTTTTGAGACCGTATGGTAGCCCAGGGATGAGAATTACCCCCATCATGGCATACTATTTGAAAAAGTAGACAACCCAGGGTATTCAAAATGGGGTATGTCCAGTCTTTTATAGTAGCAACTTAGTCACAACCTTTGGCCAAATTTAGCTTTCATATTAGTTTTTGAATTTTTCACACAAAATTTTACTTTTACTGATGATATAATCCTTGTGATATATTTTACAGTTTGAAGCACTAATATTTGTGCTCAGCAAATACTGCCATCTACATGTTTTATGGTGTTTTGGAAAGTTACAGGGTTAAATATACGGCTTGCAATTTAAATTCTCTGGATTTTCTGCCTGGGTTCTCAGGCAGGTCTTAATTAATAAAATCACTTAATTAGACAATTACATAAATATACACATAGAAATTAAATATATATACATATTTATCTATTTAAATTTTACTGGTATATATATATATATATATGTGTGTATTTGAAAAAATACACTAAATATTAAATTGTATAGATATAAGATATATATATATATATATATATATATACACACACACACACACACATATATACACATATACACATATATATGTATATAATTGTATAGATGATAGCACTCTCAGGACTCCAATATAAGATTTAACTTTTAATGATTTACAGAATAAAAGATCGACGTTTCAGTCTGCTATACACAGACTTTCATCAGGACACATTCAACAGTCCTGATGAAAGTCTGTGTATAGCAGACTGAAACGTCGATCTTTTATTCTGTAAATCATTAAAAGTTAAATCTTATATTGGAGTCCTGAGA
The DNA here is from genome assembly GCF_036172605.1 of Pelobates fuscus. Lineage (NCBI taxonomy): Eukaryota > Metazoa > Chordata > Amphibia > Anura > Pelobatidae > Pelobates > Pelobates fuscus. The sequence continues at coordinate 210,628,510 of NC_086317.1, read as the reverse complement.
GTGCTATCATCTATACAATTTTCTACATTTTTGCTTGGCAAGCACCAGGCAAGTAACTTTCTATTTCATGGAGTGCAAGATTATTTTCTATTTTTATATATGTATATACATGTATTTTTATTTGGTGCATTACTAATATATTTTTTTTACATTTCACAGCAGCAGGGAGACTGCATAGGCACCAATGTGATCACTTTTCGAGAGCAATCACATTGGCCACGGGGCCTAACTTGTCGTAAGGAAGCGGAACATCGTGGAGGTGAGTTTCCCGGACCTTCAGGGACTTGAAGCCGTTATGACATTCCATGGAACGCTAACAGCGGAAAGGGGTTAAACAAAATATTCAAGGATATAATTGACATCTATGAAAACAGGTTGTTGATGCAAGGAAAAATCTGATTACCATTATGAAGTCAAGAAGACATAAGCTTTCTGGATCCATCAGCTTAATACAGTGTCACCCAAAGGATTGAACGAGAATTTGTTTCTCCACTTTTTTCTATAAATGTATCTCAGCTTATGTTATATACGCGAAAAAAAGTATTATTTAAGTGATTGTTTTTAAAGAAGTTATAGTAGTTTTTAGCTAGTCTTGTTGAGACTTATACATACATAATCTTTTTTTTACTTACGGTTACTGTTACTCTTTTGCACAGTTTTGCATTTGCACTTTTACAAAGTATTTGCACACTATCACTTTTTACACTTTATATATTTGTTCATTGGGCATCAGTTCCAACATCTCTGTCACTTTAAATTGCTATTCAGCATTTCATTAGCAGCAATGTCACTTTAAATTGCTATTTAAGTCACTTTAATATCAGCACTGTCACTTTTACAGTTCTATAATACACTTGATTCCCAGTAATGCCACTGCTTTATTGTGCTAGATTATACCAGCTACTTTCACTGTATCCAGATCCTCCCTGAGAATTTTTTATGGCCAGCAGCACTTGCAGGCATTCTCTAAGTTATGGAACGCCATAACGGCAGAAAAGGGTTAAACAGAATATTCAAGGATATAATTGATATGTATGCAAACAGGTTGTTGATGCAAGGAGAAATCTGATTGCCATTATGAAGTCAAGAAGACATTATTCCCTTTATGTGGCATAATTGAAAATGGCTACAATCAGGGCTGGCCTTAGGGGTGTGCGAGCTGTGTGGCCACACAGAGCGCCATGCCAACAGGGGCGCCGGGCAACCAACACAGCTCGCACAACCTGGTCCTGCCCTACTTCAGAGCACCCTGGTGGGTGAAAGATTGCGCCCCGGCCGGCCGACCCTTAAAGAGTGAGCTCAGCTTTATTATTGGCCAGTGAGGAGATTGAGGACCTCCCTCACCGGCCCGCTGTTTGCATAATGGGGAGGAGCGAGCAGTGAACGCTTTGATTCTGCCCTCCTCTTGCGAGCTCGGCAATCGGAGTGTTGCCGCGGTGTTGAAAAACACCCATTAAAGTGACACTCTAAGTACCCCAACAAATTAAACTTAATGAAGCACTTATGGTATCCAAAAGTGCTCCTGCAGTCTTACTGCTCGTTTAGGAGTTAAATTACTTCCACAGCCTCAAAGATTTAAATTTTTCAGTCAGATATTACAGTACACTGTGTTTACTTTAGAAGTTAATACCTCACACTGGGTTAATTGAACTTTAAGCACACACAGGAGCTGTTGTAGGCTCTGATTGACAACAAACTGAGCAGGAGATAAGAAATTCTAGAATGAATACACTGTGCTATAAGTTAAAATAAAATGTAAATATTTTTCAAGCAGTGTGTATGGAGGATGTCAGAATCAGAGCCAGGGAATGTATGACTAGGGTTGCATAAACAAAGGATTTAAACTCCTTAATTAAAGAGAATTGGGCAATGAGCGTGTATGGGGTCATTTATATACACCAAAACCACTAAATTGAGCTAAAATAGTTTGGGTTTTAGTGTCCCTTTAAGTTTTTAAAATGTACCCTTTTCAGTGCCTAGGCACCCTAAAGGTTTGGTAAATTTTATTTCTGTTGTATTATCTCTTTCCCCGAGGAAAATATCACACGATACTGCAATTTTTCCAATCTGAAATTATCCTGTCATAAAATAAAAAATACAAACCATATCAAACAACTGAATTAAATGAAAAAAACCCAATGGACTTAAAATCAATCAGAAGGTGGAAAATAATAAAAATGTCAAATATTTTTCAGTGTCAGGATGCACCTAGTAATATGCAGTCTTATTGACCACATGCAATTAAATATCGCATCATTGCATTCCCTCCATTGATTTTAATGGAGAATTTTGCCGCTCCCAAAGTATTCAATTGCTCTGCAGTACAAGACCTTGCCAGCTGTTAACATCATTCTCTCCAATTTAATTTGGTGTCGAGGGTAATAGAATTGAGCCTCAAATGCCATATACAATTCTATCCTGTTGGTTTTTATTATTTGACAAGAAATATGTGTTAACAGTATATGTCATGTATGAATATATTTCCTTAACCTCTGAAACTGCAGGGTACGACAGGATTTGTCATTTATTTATACCGATACAGAGATTATTGAACAAAGACATTGTGCACAAAACACATGCCTATTTTGTATTCATAGGAACCATACATTAAATAAAGCTTTCTTATTTTTGTGCATCGAGGTATATTCAGAATCTGTATACTCTGAGAACAAAACATCTCTAGAAATGAACAAACTGTAAATTGCTTAGACCAGTTATGTGCAAGACGGGTATTTATTTATTTATTTGCTTGGTTGTTTATTGAAAACGAAGAAGATTCTGAGTCTCGTCTTGTTCTTTTATTATTATTACTTAAATGTTCAGGAACTAGATGCTCGCTGGGGATTATGCATTAAAAACAAAATAAAAAACAGTTTCTAAAGTAAAGAATTGAAAGTGGATCTGTGAGCAAAGTAATAGTGTTTCTATCTCCATTGTGATTGCCCTAGTCTTAAAACCCTTTTATCCCAGTACTGCTCTTTATAAATAATATGCAATAAAATGTGTGCTAATCTGAGACCGAGTGCTGAATAAGAATTTTATTACATGACAGGAGGCTTCCTATTTTGCATAACTTTCTTTACTTATGCCTCCAGCAGCACAAGTCAATCAATCAAAAAACTTTAACCAATCCTAGGCCAACATAGCCTGCATATAAGTCTTTAGTGGGCGTGTCTATTCCTCTTTCTTTGCTGCTTCCAGAAGACACAGGTCAGAGTACTACCTTCAGAGCTTATTTATTTTATATTCATTTCATATTGCTAGGATAATATTCATTGTTTTCCATTATCTAATGTTTATTTGTATATGTTTATTTTACTAGTCCTTTATTTTTTCTCCCCCTCTGCCCTACCTCTCCTCTCACCCTTTACTGTCTCCTACCCGCGGCGTTTTTTCCGCGACCGCGCTTTTTTCTGGGGTATGGAGCTCGCTTAGGGACCCTTTGGGAGGTGGGTGTGGGGTTGGAGGGGCATTCCGCTTATTTGTGCGGCATTTAGAGGCTTGACAGCGGACCGCGATCACGATCGCGGACCGCACTGTCATTTTGGCGCGAACGGCGGCCATCTTGGATCTCGCTTCCGCGAGACCCACGGCGGCCATTAGCGCTCCGAACGGTCGTGATTCAAACGACCCGTCCTTCTTTCTCCTCACAGGTTTATGTCAATATGTCATTTTGGTTTACCTACACTGTGTATATTTGGTGATATCAGTACCCTAAGACTTCCCCTTGCTAAGACATATTAAAGGCTCAGTGCACATCCCCTGCTGCATATCTTATAGACACAGCTTAAGCAGGCTCATCCCCTGCTATACTTTTAAAGGCACAGTACAGACAAAAGGCACAGTACAGACAGGCTCATCCCCTGCTGTACATCTTAAAGGCACAGTTTTAGCAGGCTCATCCCCTGCTATACTTTTAAAGGCACAGTACAGACAGGCTCATCCCCTGCTGTATTTCTCAAAGTCACAGCTCAAGCAGGCTCATTCCCTGCATTACATCTAGAGTCACTAGTGCAACAGGCTCATACCCTGTTATACACAGAAGAGTCAAAGAGTCACTATATAAACAGACCCATCATCTGTTTTAAATAAGTGCCAGTGCCAGCAGGCTCATCCCCTGCTATAATCAAGTCACATAGTGCCAGCAGGCTCATCCCCTGCTATAATCAAGTCACATAGTGCCAGCAGGCTCATCCCCTGCTACATATATATATATATATAAGTGCCTAGCTGCAAACAGCCTCAAACAAGTGACAGCAGGCTCATCCCCTGCTATATGTATATATTAACTGAACCGATACAAGCAGAATTACCCCTGCTATTAAATCTAGTGACTCAATAACAGCAGGCTCGTTCCCTGCCATACTATCATATATATGTGACTCTATACATGAACTGTATCATACGGCACTCCACGCATTTCAGTTCCTAACACTTTCCTGTCTTCCACAGACAGACCCAACACACAACACAAGATGAGTGATTCACCACAGTTACCACCATCAGATTGGCAGGCACTCATTAACTCGGCGGTAGCCGCCTCCGTGGAGAAAGCTATCGACAAACTGCTTATGCAGAACCCAAAACCGGACACGGCTATTGAACAACCCACGGTTTTTACTGACGATGCCCTTCTCGGAGATTACCACGCTACAAAACGGCAACGGAAGGGCACCATATCGAACACCCAAGGAAAGAAAGGAAAAACACCGCTGAAGAAGAGCCGCCAGACAATGAAGAGAGGAACTTCCCCTCCATATTCTCCGTCCTCGGAGGACGATGATCACAACCCCCCACCATCACTTGACATCATGGATGAATGGAAGGCGGGAGATTCACACTCGGAAGACGAGGAATGGCTAGACCTCCAGGGAAACGACAGAGACTATGATCAAGACTCATACCTTGAACAGGAATTCCCTCAGGAAGAGGGCACCTTCATAGACCCCCAAGGAGCAACCATGTTCGATCCCCGCACGATCCGACATCCAAGATCAACGGAATGGGGATTGCCAGAACACCTGACTCAGTTCGTCCATTTCTGGCTGAGAAAGCCAATGGACAAAGAAGTAAGGGCGAGACTACGGGCAGAATGCCCAAGACCCACACTACCAGATAAAATCGCACTAACCCCGGAATTTGATACTACCGTATCCCTGTTCATGTCCCGTGCAGGTCGGGACCCGCGAAAAGGGATAGAGAAGGGCCTTAGGGAATCCCAAGACAAACTCTTAGACATCCTGGGCCCTCTAGCAAAAATGCTATACTTGGCCGACTTAGCCCTATCCCAGGGCACCACACTGGATGCCCACACTATACGTGAATGGGCGCAACGGGCCATCTGTATGCTGGGTAACACCAACGCGGCAATGTGCGCAGAACGCCGCAGAACTGCATTACTCAAGATGGACCCAAAACTGATGGAGCTGGGTAAAAAAGAAATGGGACCGCTGGCGAACGGTCAACTTTTCGGTGACTCTTTCATAACTGAACTCAAGAAACATGTAAGCATCTTCACCACTCTGAATAAGGCTCAGACCTCCATCAGGCAAGTTTTTCGCACCACCACACCACGCCGTGGAGTTTTTGGCAGGGCTGGTCGCCAAAGGGGCCGAGCTACCAGCCGCTTCTGGCCTTCAGGCCCCAGATACCAGTCATCTCAAGCCTTCTTCCCAACCTCAAGAACCAACTTCCAGAGAGGATCTTTTCGTTCCAGAGGCACCCGCACCCGCGGACGCGGACGTTTCAATACAGGTGAGCATCCCCGACACACCTTGTCTCTTTTCCCACATAACTGCAGGCAGACTGTCTCTCTTTTCACAGGAATGGGAGAAGATATCTTCGGACAGCTGGATCCTCAATACGGTAACCGGCTACGAGATCGAGTTCTCAGACACCCCGGTACAAGACCGACGCCTACCTCCAATAAGAGCGTCGGCAACACTCACAGGAATCATAGACAAGGAGATTCAAACCCTCTTCGACAAAGGGGCGGTGGAGGTCGCCCCGGACGATACGGGTTTCTTCAGCAACATCTTCGTAGTCCAAAAGAAAACAGGAGACTACAGACCAGTCATCAACCTACGGCAACTGAACGTTTTCGTCACATACAGGCATTTCAAAATGGAAGGAATCCACCTTCTAAGAGACCTACTATTGCAACACGACTGGTTCACTCGACTAGACTTAAAGGACGCCTACCTATCGGTACCGATAGCCTGCGTCAGCCGTCCTTTCCTCCGCTTCACATGGAACCACCTTTCCTACCAATTCACCTGTCTCCCATTCGGCCTCAGCTCAGCACCATGGTGCATTACGAAACTCATGAAGCCGGTAATGGCTTACCTAAGGGAGAAAGGCATCCGCTGCCTAATATACCTGGACGATATTTTGATTTTCTGCGAATCAGCGCCCAGGCTTCACTCTCAAACGAGATTCATAGTGCTCTTGCTGGAATCTTTGGGCTTCATCATAAACAGAGAAAAATCTTCTCTACAACCTGCCAAGGTGGTTCAGTTCCTGGGATTCGAAATAGACTCGGGGACATGTACCCTCCGTTTACCCACTGCGAAGATTGCGGCAATACGGAAAGAGATACGCCGGGTACTTCGAAAAGACTCAATACCGCTTCGCCTCCTAGCCCGAATGGTAGGCCTTTTATCGTCCTCCATACAAGCGATCTTCCCGGGACCACTACACTACCGGGCCATGCAACGGGCGAAGGCATATCACTTGAGACAAGGTCAGACATACGACCACTGGATCCCAGTGTCAGCAGAAATACGGACGGAACTCAGATGGTGGCTCCTGCACATGGAAGCCTGGAACGGCAGAGCCATATTCGGTCCGAATCCGGACTTTGTCTTGGAGTCAGACGCCAGCCTATGGGGCTGGGGAGCCCACTGCACACAGGCGTCCACCGGAGGGCCATGGTCGGAGGAAGAAAAACTCCTACACATCAACTGCCTGGAGTTGATAGCGGGTTCCTTCGCGATCCGGAGTTTGGCCAAGAACATGTCCAATTGCTGCATACTCCTGCGCATGGACAACATTTCGGCAGTCCAGTACATAAACCACCTGGGCGGAGCCAGATCACGGGCCCTGACGGAAGCGACGAGGGACATCTATCGATTCTGCCTACCCCGCAACATCACGATCAAGGCAGAATATCTACCGGGTGTCAACAACCTCACTGCAGACTGGTTCTCTCGACACTGGAGAGACAGCAGCGACTGGCGCCTGGACACCACCATCTTCCGCAGGATAAGGCAGATACGAGGTCCGCTACACATAGACCTCTTCGCATCACGGACGAACACTCAACTACCGAGATATTACAGTTGGCTCCCGGACCCTCAAAGCGAAGCAGTGGATGCGTTCCTGCAACAATGGCCACAGTCAGGAGCTTACGCATTCCCACCTTTCTCGATGCTGGCGAGAGTCCTCCACCACCTACGCAGAGCGGGGACCTCTCTGATTCTGATCACACCGTTATGGAAGAGCCAAGCATGGTTCCCGGACCTACTAGCTCTATCACAGGACCATCCGCTACTATTACCAGTGTTCCCATTCCTCCTGGTGAACCCAGACGGGGAACCTCATCCGTTGATTACACAAGACCGGCTGGAATTGGTAGCCTGGAGTCTTTCCGGGGATCCTGGAACGTCTCAGGCCTATCGCAGACGACTAGAGACCTGTTATGGGACTCCTGGGCACCGGGCACTAGACGTAGCTACCTATCCGCATGGAACACATGGAACCGCTGGTGCATGGAAAGGGACCTTGATCCCTTTACAGCACCTATTCCCTGCATTCTAAATTTCCTGTCAAACCTGTTCTCAGAAGGCAGAGCATTCCGCTCAATTAATATCACCAGATCCGCCATCTCGGCGGCCCACACCCCGATAGACGGTACACCAGTGGGTCAGAACACTCTGGTATGCCGGCTACTGCGGGGCATCAGACTAGCCAGACCTCCGGTACCGAAGTATAACACTCTTTGGGACGTTGATATAGTTATCCGATTCCTTAGGAACTGGCCTGACAACGAGACCTTGTCACTAAGACAACTATCAGCCAAACTAACTCTCCTCCTATGTTTAGTTTCGTTTCGTAGGGTCGCAGACGTTAGAGCTTTTGACATAGATGGTTTCACTATTACACCAGTAGGGGTTACCTTCTCGGTATCTCGCAGGACTAAGACGGACTCCACATCCGTGTCTTATCCATTTTTTCCGACGGTTCCGCGGCTATGCGTCGTGACCACTTTGCTTCGGTACGTAGAAGTTACCGAACCACTCCGTTTTTACCGATCAGGTCAACTTCTGGTATCTTACACCAAACCATACAAACCAGTAACTACCACTACGTTGGCCAGATGGGTACGATGGCTCTTATCCCTTGCAGGGGTAGAACCGAATTTCGGGGCCCACTCGGTACGCGGGGCGGCGGCTTCGCATGCATACTCGGCGGGAGCTTCACTCACGGACATCCTGCGCTCGGCAGATTGGACTAGAGAAAACACCTTCCGAGTTTTCTACTTTCGACAGACATCTCACGCATCTTTTTCGTTGTTACCGCAGCGTTAAAAATGCAAAATAGGAAGCCTCCTGTCATGTAATAAAATTGCAGATTATGTTAACGTAGTGTACGTATAATCTTAATTTTAATAATGACAGGAGGCGAGTATTTTCCCCCCCATAGATCTTGAGATTGTTCCCCCCCTTGATACTCGCTGTTTATAGCATTTTACAGACAATTGTGACATCATGACAGACTGTTACATTCCTAGCATAAACCTCACGTAAACAGTATAGAATTTACTAGTTAACTTCTCATAGTTACTGTCAATACTATAACCTAATACTTAGTCATGTTTAGTAACTGAATCAGGTCTAGGTTGCATGCGGACAATAGTTCACTTCCACATCTTTCACCTATTTCCGTTTTTTTCCAGCATAAGATGACTTGGGAGCCGGACAACAATATCCATCAAGCTCCAATCCAAGCTACGTTCGTTCAAGTTACAGAGTTCCAGTTTAAAAGATACCTCACAACCTGACGTTACAGGACTTCTCACATCAAAGAAAGAGGAATAGACACGCCCACTAAAGACTTATATGCAGGCTATGTTGGCCTAGGATTGGTTAAAGTTTTTTGATTGATTGACTTGTGCTGCTGGAGGCATAAGTAAAGAAAGTTATGCAAAATACTCGCCTCCTGTCATTATTAAAATTAAGATTATACGTACACTACGTTAACATAATCTGCAATTAATCACCATGAGAACCAGTAGGATGCTTCATAACATTTAAAACTTTGCCCATAAGTAGAACATGGTTTGCCTTCATGCATCTGATCTAATGTGGCTTAGCATGTCTGCTCCCATTATAAGTAGGATCTATTATAGTTTGGTTATTTCTGTTTGCTACATATAATTTTAGTAACAATCAAAACAAATAAGTAATTGAGTGCTCAGACAGCCTGGATAGCCAGAGAAAAAATATGTGCATATTTTCAGGCCTCCCAGGTTTCCTTTTGGACAAAATCTACTAAAAAAAAAAAAAAAATCTACCTCATTAGCCTAATGGTGGTATTTTAATTAATTGCATTAACCATAAGATAAACAATTTGAACTGAATATTGTAACTAGAACAAAATGTGTTTTTAAAAAACAACAACAAAAAAAACATAATCTTGTCTTTATTTTAATCTTGATTAAGTGAGATCTAAGATATATTTCCTTGTGTTTATTGTTTTGTTGCATTGTATTTTGTAACTTTGTTTTATTATGTTCAATGTTATAATTGGGTGTTCCACATTCGCAACTAACATTCTTCTTTCTGTGTTACCTTTTGCTTCCTGTTCTTTTCCTATTGTAGACTGCCAAAGTGAATGACCCTGTCATCCTGTTTTCCAGGACCTAGAACACCAGCTGTTATAGAACCTCAGTTACTTTGATGTTTTGCCTTTGTTACAGCTGGTAAAATAATGTTTGAGTTGTAGTTTTACAGTGTTTGGAGATCTGTCCTTTTGCCATGCCTTGTCTTGTGAATGACTGATGATATGTAACCCTCCAGTAGTTTTTGGAGTAGAACTACTACCACGTTCGACTAGCCAATATACAGAAAGTTTTAGCTCAACAAACTTTGATAGTAATAATGAAAGGACCAGCTCAAACCTTCAAGTTCCTTGGTGTTTATTTATTAGGTGCTAGCAGCAAACCAGGTAATGCAGAGGCGGCTCTCTAATTAGGTGATTTAGGCAGCCAACTAATGCCTCGCACTGATGGGGGCTTCGCGGCTGCCTAAATCGTCTTAGGGCACACTACCATGTTGGGTCCTCGGTCAGAACCAGCCTCTGAAGGGAGTGAGCTGCAGACTGAAGTGTCTCGCGATCTCCTGCCTGTCAGAACATTGTCGCGGGTTACCATGGCAATGATCTGACTGGAGATGCGAGATTTACCACATGGTCTGCAGCTCACTCCCGGCGGAGCTGCAGACCAGAGAGCCGTACTTCCAGGGAGAGAGGGCACCCACAGGACCACCAGGGAAGGTATTTATGAACCCCCTCCACCTTCCCTACCCCCTGTTACTGCCCCTCTATCCCCCTGCCCCCTGTTACTACCCCCTACCCCATCACTGCCCCTCCACCCCCACCCCTGTTACTGCCCCTCCACCCCCTATGCCCTGTCACGGGCCCTTCTACCCACTGTCACAGCCCCTCCACCCCCTACTCCCTGTTACTGCCCCTCCATCCCCCTGCTACAGCCCCTCCACCCACTACCCCCTGTTACTGCCCCTCCATCCCCCGCCCCCTGTTACTGCTCTTCCATCCCCCTTCCCCCCTGTCACAGCCCCTCCATCACCCTACCCCCTCTCACTGCCCCTTCACCTCCCCTACCCCCTGTCACTGCCCTACAAAGTCACAGCCACTTGTCCCCCTACCATGTCACAGCCCCCAAACCCACCCTGTCGCAGCCACCCACACATATTGACACAGCCCCCTACCCTGTCAGTCACCCCACAACCTCTCACAATCCCCACCAACCTGTCAGTCCCCCCTACCCTGTCACAACCCACCTTACTGGCTGTGGGATGACAGCCCCCACACCCTGTCATCCCACAGCCACCCCCACACCCTGTCACCCCCCCACACACACACCCTGTCACAGCCCCCCCCCCCCCACACACACACACACACACACTGTAGCGGAATGCAGTAAGCCTGTCCTGTAATATGCCTAGGTGACTGTGTTCAATATGTTATGCCTATGTTTATTGTCACATTGCTATAATTCTATGTACTAATCGTATGTTATTCGGTAGTTTCCATCCGTACACTATGCATATGGAAACTACCGAACCGGTGGACCACCCCAGAGAGAAGTGTGTCAGCTATTAAGGTTCACACTTCTCTCTAACCTCAGGTTAACAAGCTCGTTATGGATGTATCTGGGTGGCCGCCATTCGGTATGCGTACACGTGGCGGCGGCCATCTTACGCATGAAAAGCTCAGCGGTGTTTGGTCGTCGAGTGTCTGGAACTCAAATCGGACACTCAAACAACCGAACACCGCTGAGACCTCCAGAGCTCCGTAACTACCGAACGGAGAGTCCTAACGAATCCCCATTCGGTAGAAACAAGGTACCGAACGAGGGAATCAATATCCAGGTGAAGTTAAGTGTAGATGGCTAATATAACTGTCTGTTTTTACTGCCGAACGGAGACCGACCGCAGGGCCCAAACGCATGGAACCCTTTTCGGATACCACCTCGTGTGCGGTCGGTCAAACTTCACCCTCCACCTAACTACCGAACCCCTGGTCCGATCTGGGTGAATTTTGGATATAATAGTCACCCAGATCAGGGCTACCTGGCGGTACCCTAATATTGATGCCATGTACTTATTTAGGGGTACATCCAGGTTTGGGGCAAATGTACAGTACTAGTTAAGGGGATTATGAGTCACTCTGAGGGGAGGGGATGTGTGGGAGGTAACATTTACAGTATTGGTTACTGTCCTAATTGATGTGAATCCCTCCCTTGCATGGGAGCATGCTTTATAAGGAACCCTGGAATAAAGATTGTGAGTTCTGCTCCTGAAACTGTGTGTCGTCAGGGCCGGCGCATACATAAGGCGGCACAGGCGGCCGCCTTAGGACGCACCGGACCCGGGGGCGCAAGATTTCCGTGACCGGCAGGAGGGAATCTCTCCCTCCTGCCAGGCCACCATCTCGACCCCCGGCGCGGCTGTGCTGTGATCAGACGGCGAGGGAGCTCTAATCTCACCGCTCTGCTCCCTCGTGCGCTGTCTGCTGATACCGCGGGAGCCGGAATATGACGTCATATTCCGGCTCCCGCGGTATCAGCAGACAGCGCGCAAGGGAGCAGAGCGGTGAGATTAGAGCTCCCTCGCCGTCTGATCACAGCACAGCCGCACGTCGCACGCCGCCCAGCAGCCACACTGGACCCCAGGGAATGACTCCTCATCCACACCAGCTCTCCAGGTAGGGAGGCTGGGTGGAAAATGTTTATTAAAATAATTAGTGAGTGTATGTGATGTGTCTGTGAGTGAGTGAGTGTGTGTGAGTGTGTGTGAGTGAGTGTGTGTGAGTGTCTGTGAGTGAGTGTGTGTGAGTGAGTGTTTGTGTGTGTGTCTGTGAGTCTGTGAGTGTGTGTGAGTGTATGTGTGTGAGTGTGTCTGTGAGTGATTATATGAGTGTGTGTGTGTCTGTGAGTGATTGTATGAGTGTGTCAGTGTATGTGTGTGTCTGTCAAATCAGTGAGAGTATCTTTGTCATTGAGTCTGTGTCTGACTATCAGTGTGTCTGTCATCGAGTGTCAATCAGTGTGTGTGTGTGTCAATGAATGAGTGTGTGTCAGATCAGTGAGTCTATGTGTTTGTCATTGAGTGTGTGTGACTGTCAGAAGAACACTGTGTGTCGTCCAGTTATTGGGATTGCTGTTGGGATATTGCTGTGTCGTTTTACCTGCTGGAAACTCTGCTTGTGGATTTACTACTGACTTGTTCCTGAGCCTCACTGGGATCTGGAGTGGAGAATAGCTGTGGGAAATCAGCTCTCCGCTACACACACACACACCCTGTCACCACAGGCATACATTGTCACCCCCACACACAAACACATTGTCACTCCATACACATACACTTTCAGCCCCCACACACTTTCTCCCCCTTCACCCAGCCACACTCACATTAAACCCTCCTAATCCTGTCACTCTCACCCCCTCTAACCATACCAAACTCACCTGCTCTTTCTTTACCACAATTACATTATCACATTTAACCCCCCTTAATCCAGTCAGACTCACCTTCTCTTGCACTGTCGCACACAGTCCCCAACCCTGTCACACACGTCCTCTATCAGTCTGTTCCACTCACCCCTTCACCCTGCCACACTCACCCTTCCACATTAATCTAATCTTGCCACATTAACCTCCTTAATCTTGTCACACTCACCAACCCTCATTCTGTTACACTGCCTCCTCCAAACATGGCACATTCAACTCAAACCTGTGATACACCCCCAACTATGCCAAATGCAGCCTGTCATGTTAACTTTCTCCAATCCTGTCACACTTACTTCCCCATGACCTGTCACACTCCCTCCTCCAACCATGTCACAATCGCCCCCCTATTATTCTCACCCCCTTCACCCTGTCTCATTAACCCCCTTCACCCTGTCGCACTCACCCTGCCACAGTTACCCCTTTACTCACCTTGTCACAAACTGAAGACATTCATCATACACACATGCACAAAGGTCACAGGCAGCCCTAATAAACACCACACACCGCAAGCAGCTACCCCACACACATACGGTCCCAGACACATACTCATAAAGACATACATTCACACACAAGGATACTCTCGGTCAGACACACACCTTCATGCACATACACAGGTAGACAATACCAGACACACTCAGAAATACACACACTGGCAGAAATGTATACATGGCTGCAAGGCTATGTAATCATACCCCGCAGTCGTGTTTAAATGATTAGCATAATTGCTAATTAACTTTGTTTATTGCAAATTAATTTAGTTTGCAAATTATGGCATAACTACAGTTGGAGAGCTCACCACACAGCGGCACTGCAAACCTCTGAACAATGAATACAGAGACTAGCTCTCTGTATCCAGCGCTGTAAGCTTGTACAATACAGCTACAGCACCTTATACACACAATGCAACACCTATTTGTTTTCCACTTTGGGTGTTAGTGGGGTCCTCATGTTTGAGTTTCGCCTAAGGCCTCACAAAGTCTAGAGCCGCCACTGAGGTAATGTTTGGATAATCAGACCCTTTGTCAAACCTCTTTCTCAAAGTGTATCAAGGGGAATTAATTCTACAACTTTAAATGCAATTAGCCATCACTAATCTACACTAACTGTATATACTCATGGACAACATAATGGTAATCTGTTTAAAATGCAATTATGTGTGGCACAATCTATATATATATATATAATTATATGCCTGCCAAGACAAGTAATATTGTACAAAAACAACCAAGGTTAAAAATTTAAAAAAGAAGAGTACTGTGAAAGTCCTCGCAAACATTTTAATAATTGTACAAATGTAAATCTTTTGATTAGAAGCTTTATGGAAAGCACAACGTTTTAAAGCTTGATGTTAATTACTACAGAATCTAGCTCCAATCTTTATTTCCTTTTACTCAATTTTTCCTTTTTATTTCTTTATGTTTATTATATTCTAATGATATCGTGTGCACAATGTCTTATTTTCTACACTATGCAGTTACAAGTATGTGTTGATACATTGGCAATGTTTTGGTAATGGAACTGATAAGAATTATGTTAAGTACGGTATGTATTATTAGTTGTGTATACATAAAATTTCAAATATTTTTTTTTTTTTATTATATACCTGAATATTGTGTCTTTGTAAGTGTTCATGCAGATGCCATGTAAACATCTGTACAGGCTCTATTAAACTACTTCCTTAGGCACAGGATTCCACATCCTTATTGTACATTAAATCTAAACTGCAAATTTAAGTGCCATGTCCCCTAATCTATTGTTTCTCAACCTTTTACGGAAAAGTACCCCTGCAGGTCTAAATAAAAATCCTAATTACCCATGCCTCGAAAAAGTTATTTCTATTGGTTTAAATTCCATATGAAATATGTACACACAGAATTACAAACAGAATACACTGACACACACATATACAAAGAGAACAGACACACACACACATTTACATACAGAGGAAACTGACACACACACAGGGTTCTGCCACCTCTAACAAGGCCGCACTTCCTATCCTGACCTCAAATACACAGTATACTAAGACGTGTAAAACTGTCCCGATTCTTGTAATTTCGCCAGTAAGAAAAATGGTGTTGCGGTGACTTCCGGTGAAGTATTTCCAGCGTTTCTCTGTATCTTATTTTCTCATGCAGTCCTGGTAGAAAAGTTTGTAAAGAGTTCATGTCTTGGGTGTAATCATGGTAACATATATAACTCCATTCATAGCAAACATGGAAACAAACAGAATAACAAATAGTGTTAAATCTGAACTGGACATATGAGATAAGACTATATGACCAATGCAATAAATGTAAATCCTCTACATTAAAAAGAAAGATATATAATAAAATAACATAATTAATCATATATAGCCAAATATAATAATACATTTGGTAAAATAATAAAAGATTGTAATAACAAAATATTTATATATATATATATATATATAAACAAAGATTAGGTATAAGGTGCACTCACAGGTCTTGATGAGAAGATTCTTTTATTTAGTGATGCAAATTATATGTGCAAACAAAGTTTTTGATCGACGTTTCGACCCCTGTAGAGTCTTTTTCAAGACCAATATTGCAGTGTAAAAGGTGAGTATATATAATAAAAATATTAATGACTTACCAAATCAGTGCGTGAGAAAAGGTCCCCAACCACCGAAAACCCAGAAGTGCTCCAAAGAACCACGTGACAAACGTGACGACGTGCAAATAGACGGTGTTGCTAGGCAACATGTATACAAATAGCGTGCATTCATCTCCGTGTGACCGGCTGTACATGAAGCGTAAACCAGCATTGTTGCTGGTGGGTGGCACTCTTTTGAATGTAAGCATTTCTTTCACTTGTATATATTGTCTGTACTGCTTGTATTGAGTAGGACATTAGCACTGAGGAAGGGCTTGTTGCCCGAAATGTTTGTTTATATTGTGTCCTCTAATAAATTGCTGTAGCACCTGGGTGTGCACTACCTACTTGATGCGCAGAACTCCATTTTTTGTCTCTCTAAAAATAAGTGTAAGAGTGAATTAAACACCAAGTGAAACAATGTGAGGTGTACTAAATAGAATATAAAATATGTTATATTATGTATGGAGGATGATATTCAAGAGGATAATATAACAAATAGCCACATAAGAGGATGTGGACTATAGATGTAGTGAAAAAAGTGGAGTTAAGTGACTAAAATAAAAGTAGTGACAGTGTGAACACACAAAGTGAAAACTTAAAACATGAATACATCTAAAAGTAAACCCCTATAAGTGGTGTACTGAATAAATCTGTGCCATAATCATAAAACATCAATGTGTACATGCAGCCAGATGGATAATTGGCATAACTCATAGCATGTACCACCTAAAAATAAATTGTATACTTAATAATACAACATTAAGGTATAATACTCTATATCAGATAGCAGATGAACCAAAGTAAATTATAACAAAAGTTTCATGCCTGGCCAGACATGAGTGATTAAGAAGAGGGGTAAATCTGACATGCACAAACTTAATTTGCAACCTGAGGGATCTGTCCCATTTAAAGGCGACAACCCTACAAATTGGACATAGGTATTAGGCTATTAATATCAGTAAACCGAATGGTATGTATGTAATCCAATATTGGCTAGACTAGTAGTATTTCATTCTCACTGTATGTCAATGTGAATTTGACTGGTAATGGAAGTTAATAATATTGAATACCATCTCTTCTAATTCACGGGATGTGCCATGCCATATTATAAGCACATCATCGACAACCGATAATATGCAGTGATGTTGTTGGGTATTTGATTGAGAATATATTGATTTTCAAACTGGAACATGTAAGTGTTCGCGTATGAGGGCGCCATGTCCGCCCCCATCGCCGTCCCGGATAACTGTAAAAAAAAATAATTCTTCAAACTTAAAGTAGTTACATGTAAGGGCAATCTGGAGAAACTCCAAGAGATACTCTATTGGAGGTCCCTGATATTGGCCGGAAGACTGAAGTATTTTCCTGAGGGCTTCTATACCCTCCATGAGGGGTATAAAGGTATATAGACTTTGTACATCAAAAGTGGCCAATATTATGTTTTTTTTTCTCTCAAAGATATAACATTGATTTTATTCAGTAAATATTTAGTATCACGAATACATGTAGGCAATTCTTTTACAGTTTCTTTAATGTGGAAATCCACATGTCTGGCAATGGGTTCTAATAGACTTTCTCTGGCCGATACAATGGGCCTCCCCGGAGGGTTGTTGGAATCCTTGTGAATCTTGGGGATAGTATATAATACAGGATGTTTCGGGTGTTCCACAAACAGAAATTTGGACGTTTTGATATCAAGATATCCCATTTGAACGCCAAATGTGATGTGTTTCATTATGATCTTTTGAAACTTGCTAACTGGATCAAATGTCAATCATTGGTATGTAGTGGTGTCTGGTAATTGTCGCATGATTTCTAATTTATACTGTTGATATGCCATGATGACAATGGCTCCCCCTTTATCGGCTGGGCGAATAATAATTTCTGGATCTTGTTGTAAAGCCTTAAGCGCTTCCAGTTCTGCTTTAGTTAAGTTTTGTCTGTGATCACATGTTTTTTTTGATAATCTGTTCAGTATCCATCTTGAGTACTTGCATGAATGATTTAATGGAGTTGTTGGTTGTTTTAGTTTCAGTTTTGTATTTTGATATGAACGGATTCTTTTGTGTGCTCACTTTATCATCCTTTCGGTGTTCATTATTGTTGAGAATATGTTGTTACTTATACAACTCGATGTCTATCATGAAAGGATCTGGCTTGGTTACTGGTACAAAAGTAAGTCCTTTGGACAGAACAGAGTAGTGGTCCATTGTTAGTATTTTTTGTGAGAGGTTGAAAACATTAGTTACCTCTTCCGTAATTGTGGTTTGCCTCTGTAACTTGTGTTTCTTTCTTCCCTTTTGCCCTCTGCGGGGGATTGCATTCTTCTTGCACCTCTGGTTTCCATCCCAGACGCCCCTGGAGATTCTTGTGGAAAAGTGTCTGATCAATACTCCACAGTGTCCCCCTCTAAAAAAGGTATCGATCCTGTACGTGTTTTGCCCTCTCTGGTTTCAGCGTCTGAGGCCGATTCCCTAGAACTGATATCAACTGTTTGAAATTATGTTTTTTTAATGCGGTACCTGTATCTAGGTGCCGGTTCTCTGTTCGATGACTGTGTGCCGCTGAGCCATCTATACACCTGGTGATACTGGTAGTCGTGGTTGACTTTGGCTAATTTTTGCTTTTTGAACCGAATCAGTTCATTCTTGTACTTATTGATGTCATCCTGTAGCTTTAACATTTGCGTTGTTGCTGCTGCTGATTGTAGAGCTAGTGTATTAGTGGTTTCAAACTCTTGGATGGAATGTTTCACTGCAATCAATTCCTTGCCCACTTCTACCACGATTACCATCCAGTCTAGGGAGCATTTGTTTGCAATATTCATCCACTTCTTGCAGAACCCTGGGTTCTGCCTTCCTATAGTCGGTGCCTTTCTTACTCTGAAGCCCCTTGGTATCCTTTTGGCTCTGTAATAATCAGAGATGAATATGCCGTGTAAATCCAAATCCACCTCACGTCTTCTGAGTTTCATCAAGTCGTTATACAGGTCTTTAGCAGTATTTGTATGAGAGTTAATTTGCTGTGCGAGGCTAAAGTACAGCTTGTGCTTGATCTTCCGATATATATATATTAAGAGAGACCACGTCTAATTGATACCACACAGAACTCTAAATGGTTAAAAAAAAAAAAATATATATATATATATATATATATATATATATATATATATATATATATATAGTAAACATATATTAAAAAATATATGTTTATAAGAAGTATCTTAAATTAATCAAGGAATTCTTATATTAGAGAAAATAATTAAAAGTATATTAGGAACACAAAAAGTGGTACAGGTGAGGGTTATATATAGCCACAAAGCTCAAAATCTATGTTTAGACCAGAGGGGGTCAGAGTGTCCATTTAAAAAATCCATCACGGGGGGGCGGGGCTTAGCGCCTAACGTGGTCGGACGCAACTGCAGAGAGCTCCGTGTACCGGCCGCAATAAACAGTAAACCGCGGGATATCCTGCGGCCATCGGAGCACCGGACAGCACTCACCAGATCCAGAAGGGGGTGAGCTACAGGCCCATGCCTTTTCTGTACCCGAAATCAAGCGGGAAAGCTCGCCGCAAGTCCGGGGCCTATCAGGGGTACAAGACCATGCGGTCAGTCGCACGAGACTTGGAGGCTGAACTGGAAGAGCTCTACAGCTCCCCCTGGCTACCTGACTACGCCGCACAACGCACAGACAACATGGGGCGCAGAAACCAGAAAGCTCAGGCTGGCCCCAGCAGGGACTCCCAAGATATAGGGGAGCTGCTACAACGCCCAATGGCACCCAAGATGGCGGTCCAATGCTCACATAACCAGTGACGCTGAAACCCCTACAACCTTCCTAGAGGCACTGTCGGAACAAGATCCGCAAGCCCCCGCCACAAAACAAGACATCGCCAACCTCTTAAGGGAACTGCGACAAATGGCGGCCGACATAGACACAGTCCGCACCAATGTAAAGGCGGTGAAGGCTCGCACACAAGCCACAGAAAACACAGTTCTGGAGCTCCAACGTGAGGTATGAGACCTGAGAGGCAAAATTAACATCCTACAGCACTCGCATACCTCCCTGACACAGCGGGTCGACATCTCCGAAGACCGCAATAGACTCCCTAACATCAAGGTCCGAGGTGTCCCAGATTCAATCAGCCAGGCGGAACTGGTAGAAACGATCTGGTGCGACGACTGGTAGAAATGATCCTTCCACACTCACAAACTAAGAAACTCCAGCTTGACGGCTTGCTACAGGATCAACAAATTCAGACAGGCCCCTAGTGACGCCACGCACAACATAATAGTACGCTGACACTCCGTGTCAGACAGGAACCGGCTTCTGGCAGCCGTGAAAGGCAAAACCCCCATGGACTTTGAATCATCCAAACTGACATTTTTCCAAGACCTTTCCAGGAATACCCTGCAATGGCGGAAATCACTAGGCGCAATCACAAGCCACCTACGGGCACCTGGAGTGGAATACCATTGGCTATTGCCGAGAGCTCTCACGGCCACAACAGCGGATGGTAGGATCCTAAGACTCACCTCCACAACCGACGCAGCAGCTTTCCTCCAAACATTGGGACTAAGCACGCACTCGGAGACACCTAATGACCCCACCGACAAGCAACGGCTAGACGGACGCTTCGCACGTCTGACGAGGGAGAGAAACCAGACAAGACCTGAGCCCCTATGAAACCTACAGCTGTTACTATCTTTCTCTAAAGTTTATTTTCAACACTGTTTACCTTTACAACAGTAGATTCACCACACCAAAGCCTTATCAAAACACCACACACACTGTGGAACATCATCTGACTACATAAACCTCAGCTAATCCCACAGTCACTACCCACATAGACGACCCCCCAACACTAAAACGCCCAAACATACACAGCTAAGCCCCTTCCCCCCTGTATGCTCCCTTGGATAGGGGCATGGCACCAACTAGGCAAAGCAACTGGTACCACACACGCTGACCTGACGATAGTGTCACTCACTAATATACCAACCTACATGTACCGCAGCATGACAAACACAAGGGTCCGATACCTCACAGAACCACAGCGACAATTATCACAACATACTACCCACCCCGGAGGTACCCACACACACCACGACTATACATTACCAATCATACCATACATCCCCACTGACACACAAAGAAAATTTTTTAAATGAGGCATTTTAAAGTTGAATATTTTATCTTGCAACTCTGTTACCTCACAGTTTACGCATTGAACAATGCATGTGTTAACCAATTTGTCTCAATAAAACAAAGATTGACAACAAAAAAATCCATCGCATCTCACTTTTATTTAATTTTTCAATATAGTTGACCCCCCTCCCAATCTTTTTCCACTTTTTGTATTCCAATAAAGTGCAAGTGTTTAGGATATCTATTATGAATATGAGCAGACACAGAGTGATTGAGCGAAACAAAAAAGTGGAAACCACATCCAATTAGCATACAATATAAAGATACAACCTGGAGAGTAAAAAACAGAGCTGAAATATTCTATATAAGAATAATATTGAACAAACAATAGTAGAAATCAGGCCTCTCACCCCCCTGGGGTATGTGTAATAATGAGCTTGATAGTAGATTCAGGCAATATAGATGTCTTCAAAGGAATGGATAAAAAGAGCCATACATGGTGAAGTATGTAGGAAAAATACAGAATATATTTATGTGAATGCACTTACAAACATAGAGATGTAACAGGCATATCTCCACTCCAAGTGGAACTGAATAGCAGCGTGGTGGGGACTGGTTAATTGGAGCAACATTCCAACTTAGGCAGCAGAGCAAAGAAAAGAAATATATAAAATATTAGAAAGTAAATAAAACAATAAAGAGTCCAATATCCAATGCGTTTCGTCCGAAAATATGTCAGGGACTTCTTCAGGAATATATGCTCCATCTTTGTAAAAGAGCTTCTTATACCCGTGGTAATTCTTCTTGATATCGTTCACCGGCGGCGTGCGTTCCAGCCTTCCTGTCACTTCCTGTGACGTCCATCCGGATATAGGCGCATGCGTACAATGAACTAGAGTCCCAAACACTAGATCTTCGATTCCCTCAATGTTATTTCCGGGTTTCTCTAATCGAACACTCCGCTTATGACGCAAGACACAGCTGTGTCATAGGGAAGCTGCTGTAACTTTGAAATCACTCATTTAATTTGTAGCACTGCGATACAAAGTTTCCATCTGAACTCCTTCCTGTGAATGAAGTCTACCGAACCTCAGAAAATCCTTACTTTATGCTGCTGATCTCTCTCACACCTGAAAATGAAACACTCCTTGAATAATCTTGCCTGCTATTTCAAAATAGGTTGCCTTTATTTATTCTGCATTCTCTACTAGCTGCAATTGTTTGGTGACTTCTACCAACCATTTGAACTAACAACATACTATTGCACTTAAGTGTGTGTTCCTGTCTACTACCTGCTGATTCTTAGACTTTTGCATACTTAAGTTATTAAGAATTCTGCTTGCCTCAAATAACTAATGGAGTCTGCTTAGAGGAATTAAAATAATCCTTAAAGAGGTATACTTACTCTGCTCTATTACCATCTACTGATCTAATACTGAACTTCCTCCATCCTGATATTAATTCCTAAAGTGATATAACTATCCATGTCCTATTCTGCAGTTGTGTTCCTTGTTCCTGACTACTGCATATGACAATTTAACACACACTGGCACACACTCACTGAGTTGACACATAATAACCCACACACACACTGAAAAACACATTGGCAGACACACACATTCTCTCACACACACACACACAATTATTTATTGATTTATTTTTATTTAAGTTCACCCCCATCTTACCATAATAATAACAAAATTAATAGGGATCTTTCCATTAAAATTAAGAACCAACACAAAGATAAATCTATAAAAAAAACTGATGACAAAGGGAGGAAGGGTTGTAAACTTGCCTAAGGCTTTTGCAGAGTTTTATAGCTCGTTATATAATTTAAGAGAGGTCAAGGCAAGTAATGGTGAAATTGACGGATTTCTTAAGAAATTTAGACTTCCTAGGTTAGGTTAAGAGAAATTAGAATATCTAAATGCCCCTTTTAGAGAATTGGAAATTGAAGAAGCGATAGAGAAACTAAAATCAAATAAGGCACCAGGCCCGGATGGATTCTCAGCTATTTTCTATAAAACATATATGAAAACTATTACTCCAATTCTCTTAGAGATGTACTCGTTAATATCTGGGGAGATTTCCTTTCCAAAAGAGATGATGTTAGCAACAATTATACCGATTCCTAAGCCAGATAAAGACAATACAATAATTGCTAACTATAGACCAATTTTACTAATTAATATTGATATTAAAATATTTTCGGGCATTTTGGCTAATCGCTTAAAAGAAGTATTAGAAATTTTGATTAATTGGGATCAGTCAGGATTTGTGAAAGGAAAGAAGCACCTCTGATAATACACAGAGGATTTTTAATATAATAAATAGAGTAAACGGACAAAACAAGGAATCTGTTATTATTGCTTTAGATGCCGAGAAGGCCTTTGACAGAGTCAGTTGGAGATTCCTGGACTCTGTCATGGGCCATTTCGGACTGGAAGGAGCATTTAGAAATAAAACCTTATCTTTATATAAAAA
This sequence comes from Pelobates fuscus, assembly GCF_036172605.1. Lineage (NCBI taxonomy): Eukaryota > Metazoa > Chordata > Amphibia > Anura > Pelobatidae > Pelobates > Pelobates fuscus. Next base: position 210,604,948 of record NC_086317.1, on the reverse strand, counting down.
CTCTTTGGCAAAAATTTGCAGCCCTTACTTTGATTCTGACCTCTTCGATATTAAGAATGGAACTAAACAGGGTTGTCCATTAGCCCCGCTTTTTTTTAATATTCTTACAATCGAACCTCTGACTACAATAATTAGACAGAATAAAAAAGATAAAAGGAATAGAATTCCAAGAGGAATATATTAAGATATCTTTGTTTGCTGATGATGTCCTACTTACTCTTGCTGATCCCCTATTATCAATCCCCCCGTTACTAGAAGACATTTCTATATATAGAAAATGTTCTAACTATAAGGTCAATATTAACAAATCTCAAGTGCTACCATTTTTATTGATCAAGATACAGTTAGACATTTTGTCCTCCCATTTCCATATAGAATGTATAAAAGATAAAATTGATTATTTAGGTATAAAGATATAATTTGATACTGCAAAGACAATTCCAATGAATTTTGATAATCTATATAAAGATCTACAATCTCAGATACACAATTTGAGGAGGTTAGAACCATCTTGGATAGGGAGAGTTAATATTATTAAATCGTATCTGATGCCAAAACTCCTATATTTTTTTAGGATGATCCCATACAGAATTGAACGGGGGATTCTGAAGCGCTTTCAAAGTCTATTCTCTAGCTTTATATGGCGTGATAAACCACCTAGAATAGACAAGGGTCTCATATAAGATATAATCTTATACATATTTTCCTATTTGAGAAATTTGTGGTCTACTGGTCTTTTAGATGTCTTATATAATAGTGAATTTTTAAATTGGGAACTGGACATGCACCGATTCTCATAACTGCAACTTAATGTGTTTTTTCTTTTTTCTTCTTTTCTTTGGATTGTGATATATAGTTAATGCTATAGATCATCAATATCAATGTATATTAATGTTGTATTATTGAAATTTTGTATAACTACTGTGAAATATATATATATATATATATATATATATATATTAAGAAAATTTATAAATAAAATAAATATAAAAAAAAGTTCACCCCATCTCCCTACCTTTGGGTCCAGTTGGGATCTTTTCCCTGGGGTCCAGTGTGGTGCTGTGCTGTCATCTTCATGATGTCGTCCAGCACTGCCCCCTCAAGTGCGCTGTTTAGTGATGCCAGGGCCTGAGTGATGTCACAGCCTGGATACCGCATCACAGCAGGGCGCATGAGGGAGCAGTGCTGGAAGACAGCTTCCTCGTTGCCTGCACCTCGAATTTCCCTCAGCCAGTTGCTGCTTTGGGGGCACTAAGGTGGTCAGCTGGACACCTCTTGGCCTACCCCCTGCTGTTGGTGTGCGTACCTTCTGGGCTACATGTACTACAGGTTGACGAGGCCCAAATCTATCTAAATCCCTTTGTAGAAAAGTAATAACTGTCAGGGCTTACCTGGGTTGGGAGTCCGGCAGGCAGAGATGTATGCTCACCGTTGCAAGAAAACAAAGGCCGAGGTGGTCAGGCAAGAATTCACCTGACCTGTGAGTCGGTGCACGGGGGCTGTGCAGGATAATTCCGAGTCGCGGTACAGGAACGGATAAACCAGGAGAATAGTCGTGGGAAGCCAAGGGTCAGAGGATGCCAGAAGTCAGAATAAACGAAAACACAAGCCAGAGTCAAGAGCAAACTGGAGAACAGGAAACAGCAAACCGATCACCAGAGTCAAGGAACTGACACTGCCTTCTGGGAGAGGCAGTGTTATACACCTGGCTAACGAGACATCAACTTCAGGTGTAACATGAGTGGCAGGAGTAGTTCCACTAAATGTCCAGCCCCCAGTGCTAGATACTAGACAGGGCTAGATACAGGAAATAGTAAAGCTGAGAGGTGGTTCAGAGGTAACATAACAGCACCAGAACCGCCAGGTTCCCAGGTTTGAATCCTGACAATAACCTTACCTAGTTTAGTGTTATCTGCAAGTGCTCATACCTGACACCAGTTATATAGGCAGATGAAAAGCGATATTGAACATCACATTTGGTAATTACACCATTCAAACAATGACTTATGTAATCCTTTTTTGCCCTGCTCCTGGCAACAAGCCGTAGTTAGCAGCAGTTACACATTCTTCTGGCGCTGACAGGGATCCTGAGCCTCCGCTGTAGTTGGGAGATTGGGACATCTTGTTCTGATGCAGTGCCTCCACTCAGTGCAACTTCTATTTATGGGAAACCCACCCCACTGAGTAGATGAGTACCCTCCACTTAATACCTCAGAGACATGAAATAAATATAGACAAGGAAATACACACTGTATTGTGGTTAAAGAGATACACATATAACAGCAGAAATAACAATGCAGTTCCTGGCTAATGTTAAATGATGATAAAGTCCCTGATATAGTCACAAGAGTCTTTTACAGTAGGAATGCAGACAACAAACCTCCATTAATAACGTCAATGACTACATTTGAATAGTTAAACTCATAGGTACCTGCAGGTAAATTATGTGCACAACGTTCGGGACCTTAGGTGTAGGTAGCGCTACCCAGATACAATTATAAGGGAGAATCCTGAAGCAATCTCTCTAGGCAGTAACTGCAGATATCTCCAGAGAGATCCAGCAGAATGTAGGACAGCAGCAGAACAGCAATGGCAATCCTTTCTTTTCCTTCTGCTGACAGGATGCAAAAGCTCATTCACACTCCTGCAGAAAGTTCCAGAATCTGCAGGGAGCTGAACATAAAATAACAAGTCTTCTGATTTTCCTAGTGGAGCAGTAGACAGTCTCCCACTTCTTGTAGTAGCAGTGCACTAGATATGGTATACAAAATATGGGATACAGCTGAGTACCCAAAGATAAAAAAAAAAACAAATAATAGCGCAGCACTGTATGATTATTTAAGCAGTGCCCCCACTTAATATGGAACTCACAGACTCCAAATAATTCAGCGCCTTAAAGTTGCCTTCCCTCAATAGGGAGGTCAGGATCCTCTGTCAGCTTGTGGCTTTCTGGATCAAAATCAGGAATGATTTATTTGATGTTGCAAAAAAATAAAAAAAATAAATAGATAAAAATAATATAAAAACAGTACAGGTCTCCGGTCCTACGCATTTCGTTAAGAAACTTCCTCAGGGACCAATTCAAAACAGTTACAATGATCAAACATTATCACTAACAATAAGTCGTTCTCTTATATTGGGCTGTTCCTGATTGTCTCCGGTGTGTATATGTGTCTTTCTATCTGTTGCATCAATCGATCTCCTCCACGTTCTCTCTTCACAGCTGTTTGTAATCTTTCACTTGCCGCCGTGTAAAAGCAACAATGTTATTCAATTTCCGGCTTGCGTTCCATCTCCTCCTTCCATGCGTTCCAAATCTTCAATCAAAACTTTATTGTTCGTTCCCAACCGTACAAGAGGAAATTGAGGGTTTACTCTGGGCTCTCTAATCAATTAAAAAACTAATTCATCTTAGTGAACATTTCTCATTCCTTTATAATAGTCTTTAAAAAGATTAGTTCCATACTACAGGGAGTGCAGAATTATTAGACAAGTTGTATTTTTGAGGATTAATTTTATTATTGAACAACAACCATGTTCTCAATGAACCCAAAAAACTCATTAATATCAAAGCTGAATATTTTTGGAAGTAGTTTTTAGTTTGTTTTTAGTTATAGCTATTTTAGGGGGATATCTGTGTGTGTGCAGGTGACTATTACTGTGCATAATTATTAGGCAACTTAACAAAAAACAAATATATACCCATTTCAATTATTTATTTTTACCAGTGAAACCAATATAACATCTCAACATTTCTGACATTCAAAAACATAACAAAAACAAATCAGTGACCAATATAGCCACCTTTCTTTGCAAGGACACTCGAAAGCCTGCCATCCATGGATTCTGTCAGTGTTTGGATCTGTTCACCATCAACATTGCGTGCAGCAGCAACCACAGCCTCCCAGACACTGTTCAGAGAGGTGTACTGTTTTCCCTCCTTGTAAATCTCACATTTGATGATGGACCACAGGTTCTCAATGGGGTTCAGATCAGGTGAACAAGGAGGCCATGTCATTAGATTTTCTTCTTTTATACCCTTTCTTGCCAGCCACGCTGTGGAGTACTTGGACGCGTGTGATGGAGCATTGTCCTGCATGAAAATCATGTTTTTCTTGAAGGATGCAGACTTCTTCCTGTACCACTGCTTGAAGAAGGTGTCTTCCAGAAATTGGGAGTTGAGCTTGACTCCATCCTCAACCCGAAAAGGCCCCACAAGCTCATCTTTGATGATACCAGCCCAAACCAGTACTCCACCTCCACCTTGCTGGCGTCTGAGTCGGACTGGAGCTCTCTGTCCTTTACCAATCCAGCCACGGGCCCATCCATCTGGCCCATCAAGACTCACTCTCATTTCATCAGTCCATAAAACCTTAGAAAAATCAGTCTTGAGATATTTCTTGGCCCAGTCTTGACGTTTCAGCTTGTGTGTCTTGTTCAGTGGTGGTCGTCTTTCAGCCTTTCTTACCTTGGCCATGTCTCTGAGTATTGCACACCTTGTGCTTTCGGGCACTCCAGTGATGTTGCAGCTCTGAAATATGGCCAAACTGGTGGCAAGTGGGATCTTGGCAGCTGCACGCTTGACTTTTCTCAGTTCATGGGCAGTTATTTTGCGCCTTGGTTTCTCCACACGCTTCTTTTGACCCTGTTGACTATTTTGAATGAAACGCTTGATTGTTCGATGATCACGCCTCAGAAGCTTTGCAATTTTAAGAGTGCTGCATCCCTCTGCAAGATATCTCACTATTTTTGACTTTTCTGAGCCTGTCAAGTCCTTCTTTTGACCCATTTTGCCAAAGGAAAGGAAGTTGCCTAATAATTATGCACACCTGATATAGGGTGTTGATGTCATTAGACCACACCCCTTCTCATTACAGAGATGCACATCACCTAATATGCTTAATTGGTAGTAGGCTTTCGAGCCTATACAGCTTGGAGTAAGACAACATGCATAAAGAGGATGATGTGGTCAAAATACTAATTTGCCTAATAATTCTGCACACAGTGTATAACATCAAATCAAATAAAGCATAAAAAAGTGCATATGAACTCATTCTTTCTCTCATACGTTTTCTCATATTATAATACATAGACAGCCCCACCGGACTAGCTCAACATTGCCAAATGACTCCCAATATCAGATTGTCATTAATTTAAGAATATTGATCTTAAACTTTAATCCCAACTGTCTACATTAAAAGGGGTTATATTTTAAAAAACTTTCTTTAATAAATTTCTTTTATTAAAAGAAAGTTAAAAGGAAAAAAAGAAAAAATATTTTAAATTGAAGTTTTATATCCAAAGATTTAAAATTATAGATCTCATCAAAAATTATATATATTTTCTCACTTGTCTAGTGGGACACATCCACATAAAATTCTTTCTCCTAATTTTCATAAAAAACAAACCAAATCAATGTCTACGTTTAAACCACTTGGCTCAAGTGTATGCATTTTATGGATCCAAAAGGTCTCCCATTGCGACAAAGATCTTAATCTGCCCCCACCTCTCCAATGGGGATCAATTCTTTCAATTCCTATGTACACCAGTTTTTTAAGGTCAAACATTGGACAGGAGTTACAATGTACCAGGAACGAGTGGGATGCAAGATTATTTCTAATATTATTGGCATGTTCCAATATTCTCACTTTAAAATGTGGTTTGGTGTGTCCCACATATTGTTTGCCACACGGGCACTGAAGTAAATAAACAACAAAGTCCGTGCAGCAGTCAATCCGTGTTTTAATGGGGAACTCCTCTCCTGTGGCATTACTTTTAAAAAACTTGGTCTTTAACAATGTCATGGTGTGGCAAGCTTTACAACCCCCGCAACCTCTAACATCTGGATATTCCTGATTCCTTTTTTGGTTGATGGTTTGTATGCCTTTGACGTAACTGGGAGCTAAAAGATTTTTTAAATTGCAATTTTTTTTTTTTTATAAATTATTGTTGGATTTTTTGGAAAAATCGTACTCAACATGAGGTCCTGCAAGAGTATAGGCCAATATTTGGCCAAACCCCTTTTTCAATTAATCCACCATTTCCATTGGTCCTTATTATATCTAGTTAAGAAACTATTTTGAAAATTTGGATATGCAGTATTATTATGTTTATCCATGAGTAGCACGTTTCTTTCTTTATTTTTAGCTATTTTGATTTCTTTTTCTGTAGGATTCTTCTTATAACCTTTTTGTATTAATTTATTTTTAATGCGATTGGCCTGCAGTATATAATCTCTAAGATTGGAGCAATTTCATCTTACTCAAGTAAATTGGCTTCTGGTTATTCCTCTAAGCCACGGTTGATAATGGCAACTCTTACAATGAATGTAGCTGTTGCCATCAGTGGCTTTGAAAAAAAACAACAGAATCTTATCTCCCTCTCCTCATTAAACAGTGTCACATCTAGAAAATTGATGGTTTTGTTACTCCACTCAGGGGTAAATTTTAAATTAAATGGCTTTTTGTTTAAATATTGGACAAATTGATGAAATGAGGAGAACCTCTCCAGATGATCAGAATGTCATCTATGAAGCGCCGCCAGAGCACCAGGCTCACCCTCCAGTCATGATCCGACCACACCCATAGGGGTCCCTGTAACCTGCAAGACAAACTTTCCATCGAAAAAGAAAAAATGTATGTTCTAAAATAAACCTAACTGAAACCAAAATGAATGCCTTTATTCCTGGTATTAAACTCCTATCTTCCATTAGGAAGCAAGTTATGGTTTCCAACCCTAGTTCATGTCTAATTACCGTATATAAAGATGTAACATCTAGGGTAGCCCAACTATAGTTATCCTCCCATTCAATATTTATAGACTTGTTATCTTTGATGTATGATTTGCCTTCTGGCCAAACTGTTGTAATGTTGTATATTTGATAAATAATTAGGGCCACTCGCCATATTGTCTCTCTATATATAAGAAGAGTCTCCAGATACACTTTCTGAGACTATAAACACAGGGATTGCAGAATATAACAAATTATCCACTAAACATCAAAAAGTGCAAATACATGAAGAAAGCTACTTAGCTTTTTATAACAGCTTCCCAACGCCCCTTCCCTGTTGGTGACCTCATATAAACAAGCATGGGCGTCCGCAGGAATTTTTACAGGGGGGGCGGCATAATTGTAATGACATCCATGCTTGGCCCCTTTTTGACAGTGTCATGAAGGGGAGGAGCATAGTCATTATCACATAAAGCCAGGGTGAATAGCGTTTTCACAACTATGGTGTCAGGAATACAGGTTTGTATTCCTGACACTATTGTGTTCCTTTAAGCAAATTAAAGGAACATTCTGGTCACCATAACCACTTCATCAAAATTAAAATGCTATGATGCTAGGAGGCCCTTGGGTGCTCTCTTTCCTTTAAGGGGTTAAACTGCTCTCATTTGGTGTAACCCCAAAGACTTCCTCCAGCTCCAGATCTCCAGGTCATTCAGTGGTATTCGGCTTCTGAAACGGAGTGTCAGGAAGTACAGATTGACGTCAGGCATGGGTGGCGCTGATGGGCTAGAGTGGTCAGCTGACGCTCTAAGCCAATCGCTAGTTCCAGATTCATGAATTGTTTTTACATTTTTATGAATGGGGAGCTACTGATGGCTTAGAGTGCCAGCTGACCGTTGTCAGCTAGAGTGATGGCTTAGAGTGCCCGCATCCCTACCTAGTGGCCCTCTGTGTTTCCTGACACTAAGTAAATCAAAGTTAACACATTAAAACTGATATTTTTTTTTACCTGGGGATATGAGAAGGTCCAAAGTTACCCTGCCAGGCCCAGGTACCAAAGCCTTATGATGTGGTGTCCAGAATGAAGTGGAGGGATCACTTCCCTTGTCTTTCCTGCTCCAATCTCATTTTCCTCTCCATTTGACACAGTCTTCTTTTTCTTCTGACACTGTCTTCTCTCCTCCTTGGCTCCTTCACCTTTCTGCTACTTTCTGCTTATTTTGCGCCCTTCTGCTCCATTCTCTTTCTGATCCATTTCTGCTCCTTGCATTTCCTTCCTTCTCCTTGCTGCCCCTTCCTGCTCCTTGCAGACCCTTCCTGCTCCTTGCAGATCCTTCCTGCTCATTTCTGTTCCTTTTCCTACTTTACCTTTGTGCTCCTTCTGCCCCTTCCAGATAATTGTTGACCCTTTCTGCTCCTTGATTTCCCTTCCTGCTCCTTGCTGTCTCTTCTTGCTCCTTGCTGTTCTTTCCTGCTCCTTCCTGCTCCTTGCAGACCCTTCCTGCTCCTTGCAGACCCCTCCTGCTCCTTGCTGACCCCTTCTGCTCCTTGCTGACCCCTTCTGCTCCTTGCTGACCCCTTCTGCTCCTTGCTGACCCTTCCTACTTCTTGCTGACCCTTTCTGCTCCTTGCAGACCCTTTCTGCTCCTTGCAGACCCCTCCTGCTCCTTGCTGCCCCTTCCTGCTCCTTGCTGACCCCTCCTGCTTCTTGCTGACCCCTCTTGCTCCTTGTTGACCCTTCCTACTTCTTGCTGACCCCTGCTGCTCCGTGCTGACCCTTCCTACTCCTTGCTGACCCTTCCTACTCCTTGCTGACCTCTCCTGCCCCTTGCATACCCTTCCTATTCCTTGCTGACCCCTCCTGCTCCTTGCTGACCATTCCTGCTCATTGCTGCCTTTTTCTGCTCCTTGCTGCCTTTTTCTGCTCCTTGCTGCCCCTTCCTTACCCTTTCTGCTCCTTACAGACCCTTTCTGCTCATTTATAACCCCTCCTACTCCATGCTGACCCCTCCTGCTCCTTGCTGACCCCTCCTGCTCCTTGCTGATCCCTCCTGCTCCTTGCTGACCCCTCCTGCTCCTTGCTGACCATTCCTGCTCCTTGCTGACCCTTTCTGCTCCTTGCTGACCCTTCCTGCTCATTGCTGACCCCTCCTACTCCTTGCTGACCCCTCCTACTCCTTGCTGACCTCTCCTACTCCTTGCTGACCTCTCCTACTCCTTGCTGACCTCTCCTACTCCTTGCTGACCTCTCCTACTCCTTGCTGACTCTTCCTACTCCTTGCTGACCCCTCCTGCCCCTTGCAGAACCTTTCTGCTCATTTCTGCTCCTTCAACTTTACCTTCCTGTAGGCTGTCTCCCCCCATCCCTCACTTACCTGATCCCTCACTTAGATGCTTGCTGGCTGCACTCTGTGCTGCTCCCCTGCGGATGCAGTCAGGAGAAAGAAGCAGGGATAAGCTGTAGCTTCCTATCCCTGCCTTTCTCAATTCACAGCGCCACCTAGTGGCCGGCGGCGGTATTTCAGTTTATTATCACACAAACGAAAAGTAGCAGCACAAGCTGAAAAATCCAGGAGGGGGTAAGTGTCCCCCTTTGGCCCCCCTTTGCCCCCCCCCCCCCCCCCCATGTAAACAAGATATGGTATAGAAAATATGGGATACAGATGAATAGCTAAAGATAGAAAAAAAACAAATAATAGTGCAACACTCTATGATTATATAAGCAGTGCCCCCACTTAATATGGAACTCACAGGCTACAAATAATTCAGCGCCTTAAAGTTGAGGTCAGGATCCTCTGTCAGCTTGTGGCTTTCTAGATCGAAATCAGGAATTGGATAGGTGAATATAAAATGATTTATTTGATGTTGCAAAAAAATAAAAAATAGATAAAATAATAGAAAACCAGTATAGGTCTTCTGTCCAAGCGTTTTGTTTCGTTAAGAAACTTCCTAAGGGACAATACAGTGACCAGTCACTAGTGCAATAAGGGGGGACCTGGCACAGGTAGGGGCATGCGTCAGGATTGAACCTCTGCCCGGTCCCCCCTTATTGCACTATTTCCCCTGTGTAGTAGGGGCATGTCGCCTAAATAGCAAGCACCAGTGGCTGCTCGCTGCAATTTAAAACTAGATTTAAAAATCTGTATCTTATATAGAAGTGGTAGAGAGCTACAGTAATAGAACATGTAACCAAAAGTTATAGCAAAAACTATAACAATATTGCAATATGAAAAAGTAGCAATTTATATCTAAATAGCTACTTTTTACATGTACACTTACCGTACTCTTTCAGTTCTATACACGATACATATATATCCAGTTTTTAAAAGAAAGCAACCAATCAGAGAGTTATGAGTCAAATTACACAGCATGGGAAAATTCCAAAGAACTTTCCCACGCTGTGTAACATTACACATTACACACTCTGATTGGTTGGATTTCAAACCAACCAGAGTGCTGTGACAGGTAAATGTAGAGACTTACCTGTCGGTCTCTTAATTTACCTGTCAGAGAACTCTGATTGGTTGGCTTAAACCAATCAATCAGAGCTCTCTTAGCCTAATTGCAGGACCTGGGAAGGCTTTATAAGCCTTTCCACACCCTACAGAGCTCATTCTGCACAGTGCCCTCCATGGATGAAGATGGATTCTTTTTTTACTGACTGGATTTGTTTTTCATCATATTTTTTTTTTTTTTTTTTTGCGCTTGGGTTTTTTATTTTATTTTCAAAGTTCGACAGGTATTATGGTTTTTTATTTGGCCATTTTTGGGGCTGAAAAAGAAGGGTTCTTTTAGAAAAAAGAAGACATCAACTGGTAAGTATGAAATTTCATTTTACAGCGTTGGTTTATTGCCCCCCCCTCACTATTATTAGGGTGAAGGGGATAGGTATGGCATTTTTATTGGGGGAAGTGACTTGGGGACTTGGGGACTCCTAGTCACTGTATTATTTGTGGTCCCCACCCGCCAGTCATGAGTGGGGACATTAGGTCCCCCCAATTATTTATTTAGGGTCCCCACCCGCCGCTCATGGGTGGGGACCTGGGGGGACATTAGATCTTCTTATTATTTAATTAGGGTCCCCACCTGCCGCTCATGGTTGGGACACCAGGTCCCCACCCGCCGCTCATTAGTGGGGACCAGGGGGGACATTTGGTCCCCCCTTTAATTTATTAGGGTCTCCACCCGCCGCTCATGGGTGGGGATTTGGGGAAGACATTAGCTCCCCCCATTATTTATTTAATTATGGTCCCCACTCGCTGCTCATGGGTGGGGACCAAGGGGGACATTAGGTCCCTCCTTTCATTTATTAGGGTCCCCACCCACCACTCATGGGTGGGGACCTGGGGTGGACATTAGGTCCCCTCTTTATATTAATAGCCCCCACCGTCGGGTTGGGATTGCGGCGGGCACTATGCCCCCCCATTTAAGTTTTTGTGTTCCCCACCATGTGTCAGGTACCCCCTTATTGCACAATAACTGCCCAGTCACTAGTTGTTTTAAATGATAGCAAGCAGCAAGTGGCTGCTTGCTGTTTAGGTGACATGCCCCTACTCGCAGCATGTAGCGAGTAGGGGCATGCGGGAGGATTTAACCTCCCTTTTATTAATATGGTAGTCAGAGAGACCCCATACAGATTTAGATTTAGTGTTAAATGACAGCGAGCAGCCACTGGCTGCTCGTTGTTTACTTTAATATTAATTCCACCCCCCCAACTCCCTTTTATTAATATGGGGGTCATAGTGACCCCAATAGGTTTTAATGCAGGGGGTGGGGGGGTGTAATTAATATTTATTACAAGGAGGGAGCTGATAGTGGGTTGTTTTTTGCGCATGCGCACTATTATTTCTCCGTGCTGTGGGGGTTAATTCCCCTGCAGCACGGAATCTATTAAACAAACGAAACGCTATTGCATTCTGCGTTTGCCCTTTCGTTTCTCTTATATTTAGTTTGTAGGGCTTTCGTTTATGCATACACATGTCTAGTAGCATATCAAGATATCATTGTATATTTGAACATCTATTTATTTGTTAACTATTTACATAAATAGAAATATAGAAACATAGCGTGAAACAGCAGATAAAAACCTTTTGGCCCATCTAGTCTGTCCAATTTTCTAAATACTTTTATTAGTCCCTGGCCTATCCCATGAGTGCTTAAACTCTTTCACTGTGTTAACCTCTACCACCTCAGCTGGAAGGCTATTCCATGCGTCCACTACCCTCTCAGTAAAGTAATAATGATATTATTTTAAAAAATTTGCCCCTCTAATTTAATGTATGTTCTCTTGTTGTGGTAGTTTTTCTTCTTTTAAATATAGTCTCCTCCTTTACTGTGTTGATACCGTTATGTATTTAAATATTTCCATCATATCCACCTGTCTCATCTTCCCTCCAAGCTATACATGTTAAGATCCTTTAACCTTTCCTGGTTAGTTTTATCCTGTAATCCATTAACCAGTTAAGTAGCCCTTCTCCGAACTCTCTTCAAAGTATCAATATCCTTCTGGAGATAGGGTCTCCAGTACCGCGTACAATCATCCGAGTGAGGTCTCACCATTGTTCTGTACAATGGCATGAGCACCTCCCTCTTTCTACTGCTAACACTTCTCCCTATACAACCAAGCATTCTGCTAGCATTTCCTGCTGTTCTATTACACCGCCTGCCTATATTTAAGTCATCTGAAATTACTAACCCTAAATCCCTTTCCTCAGATGTTGAGGTTAGAACTCTATCAAATATTCTATACTCTGCCATTGGGCTTTTAAGCACAAGATGCATTATCTTGCACCTACAGTGAGGGGAAAAAAGTATTTGATCTCCTGCTGATTTTGAACGTTTACCAACTGACAAAGAAATGATCAGTCTATAATTTTAAAGGTAGGGGTATTTTAACAGTGAGAGACAGAATAACAAAATAAAATCCAGAAAACCGCATAAAGAGGTTTCTGGTCTGCTACAGTCCTCCAGATCCACAACCTGCTCCCTTGATCATATTCTCTCACATCTCATCTGTACTCTGTCTCCTTCTTTTGCTTTGCCTCTCACTAAAATTCTACATTTGTCCCTCTCCTCATATTTCTATTACCCTCCAAGCATGCAACTGTAACCCCGATTCTAAAAAAGCCCAACCTTGACCTTAACTCCCCGTCCAACTACCGCCCTATCTCGTTACTGCCTTTTCCATCCCAGATCCTTGAAAGACTTGTGTATGTGAGATTGACAGACTTCCTCAAGTCCAATTCTCTGCTCAACCCACTTCAGTCTGGTTTCCACACTCAGCACTCTGTGGAAACAGCTCTGACCAAAGTATCAAATTATCTACTCGCTGTAAAATCTCATGGTAACTACTCTATCCTAATTCTCCTTGACCATTCCACTGCTTTTAACACTGTTGATCATAAACAGCTTCTTCTCATCCTCCGTAATCTTGGTCTACAAGATGTTGCTCTCTCCTAGTGCTCCTCCTACCTCACCCAGCGTTTCTCTGACTCTGCCTCTTCCTCCCAACCTCTCTCTGTTGGTGTCCCCCAAGGTTCAGTCCTTGGTCCCCTACTGTTCTTGATCTATACTGCATCCCTTTGTAAACTCATTAGCTCCTTTGGCTTCCAATATCACTTCTATGTGGATGAAACGCAAATCTATCTGTCCTCCCCTGAACTCTCCCAGCCCCTCATGACTAGTGTCTCTAACTGCCTCTCTGCTATTTCTAATTGGATGGCTGCCCACTTCCTTAAGCTCAACTTGTTCAAAACAGAACTTCTGGTCTTCACTCCCTCAAGTTTGCTATCCCCAGTTCTGTCTCCCTCCCTCCTACCATAAGCTCCACCACACAATCTCGCTGCCTAGGTTTTCTCTTTGACTACAACCTTTCCTTCACCCCTCACACCCCTCATGTCTAGTTGATCGCCAAATCCTGCCACTTCCATCTTATAAACATTGTGCGCATCCGCCCCACTTAACGCCAGATGCAGCTAAGGTACTGGTCCATGCCACTGTCCTCTCTCGCCTAAACTACTGCAATCTGCTTGTCAGTGGTCTTACACGTTTCCAACTTGCCCCACTGCAGTCTATAATTAGGCTCATCTTCCTGTACGTGCACACCTTCCACGCCTCACCCCTCTGTCAGTCCCTGCATTGGCTTCCCGTAAGATATAGGGCTCAATAAAAAAAAAAAGATTCTTGCTTTCAAATCTCGACATAATGCTACTCCCACCTATCTATCCTCCCGTCTAGGCCCGTATGCTCTGCCGAAGACCTTTGTCTATCCTCTGTTCGTACTCCCACCTCTGATGCTCACCTTCAAGACTTTTCTAGGGCTGCACCATTCCTGTGCAACTCCCTTTCCTTTTCCATTAGATGCTCCCTTCCCTTTTCCATTAGTTTCCGTCTCTTTCACAAAAGCATATCAATTAAAACTGTTATTGGCTCCAAAACCCCACACTAAGTCTTCATTGAATGATATTCTACCAATCTACTTCCATAATACTTCCCTTACCTTTTGTGTCACTTTACCCTACTCCCTCTAGCATGTACACTCATTGAGCAGGGCCCTCAACCCCTCTTTTTCTGTGCGTCAAACTGGTTACAATTACGTTTGTAAGTCCACCCAGGGCCAGCTTTAGGCTTTTAGGCGCCCTGTGCGAGAAATCTTCACAGCGCCCCTCTCTCCCCCCGTCATCCATGTATGATGTAATGTTTGTGTTGTCTGTGTATGTGATAGGTGTGATGACTGTGTGTGATATGTATGCTATGTGTTGGCTGTGTGTGATATTTGTAATGGGTGTATGAACAGTGTGTGATATGCGTGTATTGGTTGTATGTGATTTTTGTGCTGGGTTTATTGGCTGTGTGTGATGGTTATTTAATTCAGATAAAAACATGCATTTAGGCCTGTGTGTTTGAATGCAGGTGTATATTTTTGCAGAGTTATGTGCACACAGTCCCACAGTCAGATGCACACAGTTATACATATACACTGTCAAATCCACCACATGCATATAGTCGCAGGCAGATACACACAGGTACAGGCAGCAACACACATACACACACAGTTACAGGTAGATAAACACACTCACACACAATTACAGGCAGACAGCCACACACACACACAGGCAGACAGCCATGCACACATAGCCACACATACAGTTTTACACACACACACACAAACACACAGCCACACATACAGTCTTACACACATATACTTACATGCAGACAGCCACACACACACAGGCATTTTTAAATCCTGGCCGGCCAAGTGTGAGCTGTGCGGCCGCATGGCGCCCCCTGCTCAATGGCGCCCCCTGCTCCATGGCACCCTGTGCGGCCGCACAGCTCGCACACCCCTAAGGCCAGCCCTGAGTCCACCCATTGTAAAATGCTACTGAATTTGTTGGCGCTAAATAAATATAATAATAATAATGTCAAAAAAGTTATAAATTGATTTGCATGTCAATGAGTGAAATAAGTATTTTACCCCTTCAACTTAGTACTTGGTGGCAAAACCCTTAAAGTGCTGAAAATGAATTATGTAGAGCCACAGACTGTGCAACCAGGGCCGGCGCGTCCATAAGGCGGCACAGGCGGCCGCCTTAGGGCGCACCGGCTCTGGGGGCGCAAAATTCCAGGGACCGGCAGGAGGGAAGTGCTCCCTCCTGCCTGGTCACCTCCTGGATCCCCGGAGCTGCTGCGCGGCGTGCGGCTGAAGTTGATTAGGAGGCGGCGAGGGAGCTCTCTGATCTCTCTGACCGGCTCCCTCGCGCGCCTTTTGCTGATGCCGCGGGAGCCGGAATATGACGTCATATTCCGGCTCCCGCGGCATCAGAAAACAGCCTGCGAGGGAGCCGGTCAGAGAGATCAGAGCTCCCTTGCCGCCTCCTAATCAACTTCAGCCGCACGCCGCGCAGCAGCCCCACTGGACCACCAATGAGAGACCCACGCCAGCACTCCAGGTAGGGAGGCTGGGTGGGACATGTAAATGTAATTTATTATTAATTACTTTATTAATTACTGTGTGTGCATGTGAGTGTGAGTGTCTGTCAGTGTGTGTGTAAGTGTGTCTATGAGTTTGTGTGTGAGTGTGTATGTCAGTGTGTATGTGTGTGAGTGAGTGTGTGTGTGTCTGTCAGTGTGTGTGTCTGTCATTGTGTGTGTAAGTGTGTCTATGAGTCTGTGTGTGAGTGAGTGTGTCTGTCGGTGTGTGTGAGTGTGTATGTCAGTGTGTATGTGTGTCTGTGAGTTTGTGTGTGTCTGTCAGTGTGTGTGTGTGTGAGTGAGTGTGTGTGTGTGTCTGTCAGTATGTGTGTCTGTCAGTGTGTGTGTAAGTGTGTCTATGAGTTTGTGTGTGAGTGAGTGTGTCTGTCGGTGTGTGTGAGTATGTCAGTCTGTGTGTGCGCATGTGAGTATGTGTGTGTGTGTGTGTTCGAGTATGTGTCTGTGAGTTTGTGTGCGTGTGTGTGTGAGTGAATATGTATTTTTCTGTATGCCTGTCTGTATGTATGTATCTGTATGATGGTATGCCTCTGTATGTATGTATGTGTCCGTATGCCTGTATGTCTTGTACGTATGTTTCTGTATGTCTCTGTATGCATGTATGTAACTGTATGCCTTTATGTCTCTGTATGTACGTATGTGTGTGTCTGTGTGTCTCTGTATGCCTGTATGTCTTTGTATGCATGTTTCTGTATGTATGTATGTGTCTGTATGACGGTATGCCTCTGTATGACGGTATGCCTCTGTATGTATGTATGTGTCTGTATGCCTGTCTATATGAATGTGTCTGTATGACGTTATGTCTCTGTATGCATGCATGTATCTGTATGTGTGTATGTCTTTGTATGCCTGTATGTATGTATGTATGTGTCTGCATGCCTGTATGTCTCTGTACGTATGTTTCTTTATGCCTGTATGTCTGTATGTATGTGCCTGAATGTCTTTGTATGTATGTTTCTGAATGCCTGTCTGTGTGTATGTGTCTGTATGACGGTATGCCTGCATGTCTCTGTATGCATGTATGTCTCTGCTTGTATGTCTCTGACTGTATGTGTCTGTATGTCTCTGTATGATTATTGCTGTCTTTGTATGACAGTGTCCTTGTATGACTTTGACTGTGTGACTGAAAAATGATGCCTGTGTGCCTGTGGCTTGGGAGGAAAGACACACAGGTGAAGATGCATTTTTTTTTTTTTAATGATCGTTGGGGGCGCCAAAATGCATCTTCGCCTGTGTAACTAAAAATCCTAGCACCGGCCCTGTGTGCAACTCTACGTCTACCAGATCCTACAGTAATCCATCTGCCACTCCTAGTACGTCTCTGTGGCAGTGGCTTTGCAACAGTCCCAGACTTTGTTTGTGTAACAGATAATTTTACAAATCTCAGACTTCAAAAATACAATCTCCTGCTGCAATGAAGAGAACTGTCACTGTACAGATTAGACAGCATCCAAATCTCCAAAAAGCAAATTTATTGGGCTACTGTGAATAGTTATTGCAAGATACAAGATGGCATATAATCTCTAAACTACACAATCTCATCTATATTTGAATTTAGCTTGGTTGCTCCCTCTAAGTGCAACCAAGCTAAATTCAAATATAGACGAGATTGTGTAGTTTAGAGATTATATGCCATCTTGTATCTTGCAATAACTATTCACAGTAGCCCAATAAATTTGCTTTTTGGAACCCTCCGATTTGTGGAGTGAGTTCATGCTAATAAAAATACTAATCTTACTATCTCACTAAATTTTTTCTGACCCCATGTGAATGATTTTGGTGTCAGACGTGTGGTGGCAGAAATCTAAGGGAACATCCAATTTAGAATTTCAAAGTTTAAATAGTGATTTATTTAAAGGTTGAAAGGTTTAACGGTTTTGAAATTCTATAATTTGACAATAAACCTGCTGAAAACTCAGAAAAATCATTCATGTTAAATATATTTTACAAAAGTTGTCCAAAGTCATATTTACTTGTCAACTGAATCAAACATCTCCATAGGTTATGTTATTAAAGTGTTTGTAATAAATGGCAGCATTTACACAATTTCTTATTCTCAATTTGCTGTGTTTTTTGTATATATGTGTGTTTTATTCTCTGTTATTTCTGTTATTGGTAAAAAAAAAAAATGAAAAAAAATACATTTGATTAGTTTCTCCACCATAATTATATTATTAGTATAGTAAGTATGATAGACTGTAGAGATAAGAAAAATATGTGTCTTGGAACAAAGTTTAAAAAGTTTAGAAAGAAGACAGGTGAATCTAGCTGGTATTTTTGAATACCAGTAAATTCTGCTGCAGAGAGATTGAATATACATTGGGAAGAATTGCAAATGAAGTACTTGTGTGCAAAAATTTATGAAGAAAAACACTCCCGATTTTTAAGTTAAAAGCATTGCTGAAATAAAAATGGAATGTTCGATGGTTGCATAGCAATGAAGTGACCTGAATTGGCTTGAATAACAAGCAAACGATAAATAAAAGAAGTAAACTGTACATAGAAAATATGCTAAGTTAAGTACATGTCGAGATTGAAGCAGGTGTAGGTAGACAAACAAATCATAATTAGATGACTTGATAAGTTTTGCAGTAAGCTTAAAGGGAAACTGAGGTTACGTTTTGATATAAGTATATGGCTTACAAAATTAATTAGACTTGTTTCATGCGGTCATATTAAATGGTTTCCTAGTGTTTTAAACTGTTTTCAAAACGGCTTTTTCTTTAACCCCTTCAGGACGGAGTCAATAGAACACGTTCTGATCAAAACAAAATGTAAACAAAACCTGAAATTTGCGCTATATGTCTGTTCAGGCGTAATTCATCTCTTTCATATTAAGTGCACCCACACTTATTATATATCATTTTGTTCAGGAGAAACAGGGCTTTAATTTCTCATGAACTATTCATATATGAAACATAACTTATTATGAATAAAAAAAACAAAAACCGATGAGAATGTAAGAAAAAAAATGGTAGTTCCGCCTGACATTTTAGCTGTAAATGGCATGATACTGTTCAGTTTTACTGCAATAAAATGCCCATATTTGTATTCAGCAATGTCTCACAAGTAAAACAATACCCCCCATTAGCAGGTTTTATGGTGTTTTGGAAAGACACATTCCATTTTGCATTTTTTTTTCACATTACCATTTGCCAGATTAGTAATGTTACCTTTGAGACCGTGTGGTAGCCCAGGAATGAGAATTACCCCCATGATGGCATGCCATTTGTAAAGTACACAACCCAAGGTATTGAAAGTGGGGGTTGTCCAGTCGTTTTTAGTAGCCACTTAGTGACAAACACTGGCCAAAGTTAGCGTTCATGTTTATTTTTGTGTGAAAAAGCAAAAAACTAATATTTGGCCAGTGTTTGTTACTAAGTGGCTACTAAAATGACTGGACATACCCCATTTGCAATACCTTGGGTTGTCTACTTTTGCAAATGGTATGCAATCATGCGGGTAATTCTCATTTCTTAGGCTACCATACGGTCTCAAAGGTCTCAGGCAGTCCTCCCAAAGAGGATCGCGGCGGAGGTAAGTAAATGTTACCTCCTGAGGTTGCAAGCCGTTACGGCTTTAAAGCCCATTTAAATGGGGACGGCGTTAAGGGTATATAGAGTCACTTTAGGCACTTTAAAAACTTAATTTTATTGATGTTGTTAAAATGACTGTAGTCCGCTCCCTCCACCCCATAATACCCTTTTGTTCACTAACTAGAGGACTTGCAAGGGCAGTTTTACGCCACACTTCCAAGCCCTCTATGTATGAGATGCAGTAATTTTATTTCCCGACTTTCGTACCGTAACATATTGTGACGTCACGCACATGCGCAGTGCCATCACGGTCACCCGTAGAGTATCATTGTATTCAATGATTCTTTATGGAAGAATCTTAGGCACATCGTGGTGAGCGCCGTGTATGCAAAAGTTTTCAGTAGCTGAATTTTTGCTAAATAAATATTTTTGCATAAATATGCAATAACGTTTTCAAACAAATACAATTCTCCGATAAAAGAACACTCTAAAGTTAAAAATACAATTATGTGTTTACTTACTAATTATATTTCATGCTATTGAGCTGTCCAGCCCTCCTGTAGTAGTAAAAAAAAAAGATATACCCTTGCCGCGCTACCCCTAGCTGAGATGAGCAATGACAAAGACTAAGCCTATCCAATGCTTCACCATAGGGCGAGGGGGGGAGCTATTGAGTATCCATGTAGGCTTGACTGCTGCTTTTCCTATAGCAGACATAGGCAACCTTCGGCACTCCAGATGTTTTGGACTACACCTCCCATGATGCTTTGCTAGCATTATGGGTGTAAGAGCATTATGGGGGATGTAGTTCATAACATCTGGAGTGCCGAAGGTTGCCTATCCCTGTCCTATAGTATATAGTGAGACTATTTAAGCACGGTCATCCACCTTGTTTTTGTTTTAATTGTAGATTATGCTAGCTTTAGTGTACCTATAATCTTAATTTTCTTAATGACAGGAGGCGAGTATTTGCTTAAGTCTCTCTTTACTAGAACTCCACAGCAGCACAGAAAAACAACCAATCAGAAAAAAGTTAGGTACTATAAAACTCCCCTCCCCATGCATCATTTCCTCTTTCAAGCTGCGACAAAACAGAATAAAAGGCAGAAAACATCATGGGGAAGAAACTAAGTCCTAGATACAACGATGTCCACCTTCCGAGAAGAGTTGTCAAACCAGATAACGTTGATGGACTGTAAACTGAAACGAGAGAAAAACAGAATCGAACAGATTGATTAGCCAATGAAATGTACTCTGAATAAACATGCAGGTACCCAATGTAGCAACCAAAATCAACCATAATATGTAGATATCCCAACCCTACTATGAAAACAGACATAAGAAACAAGCGACAGGTAGCAGAGACAACAAACAGTTGCATACGTACCTGATAATCTAAACTATAACATTAAACAAGGGAGGGATAAGAAAGGGTGGGAAATACTCGCCTCCTGTCATTAATAAAATTAAGATTATAGGTACACTAAAGCTAGCATAATCTACAATTTTATAACATGACAGGAGGCTTCGTATTTGCTGTTTTAACGCTCAGTTCACCAATCCAACGCTGTTTGTGTCGCTGGTACCTATTCTAGGCAATAGAGTAATCCTAATTGGACATCCAAGTACGATAAATGACAGACGGATCAAAGAAGATGCCAGCCAACGAAGCATCTCAAATACGAAAAAAAACACCATCCATTGATAGATCCATTGTACGTGGTGTTGCGACCTGTTTCCTAGCAGTCGGTCCACGAGCTGGCAAACTGACCTATCAGCCATATCCCTGTAGTTGAATAATATCGAAGGTCAATTTCGGACTTAGGGTCGTGAGAAGAAACTGCCACCAAGTCTCAACTCATGATCCGCTCGTGCCAAGGTCAGTCGGCGATGTGTCCTTGCAGGTAGATCTCCAATCTCAAGGAATGCACCTAAGTCCACCACCAAAATCACAATAGAAACCGAGGAGGATCTTTCGTTCCTTCCTGTCCTACCCGGTGAGATGCCTCATCCGAGCATAAATTCATAATGCAGGCAAGAGTGTGGCCAAACCAGCCGTATTCTAAGTGATTCCAATATTCCAAATGGACTGTGTAATCCTCGGACGCAGTAGAGAAAAGGCTCCAAAGGAAATCCATGCAGGGTTCCGAACTGAACTTGTGTGGAGGAACGGTGGTCGACTATTCTGGGAATAGGGAATCCCAGAAATCTTCAAAGGAATGGGAAATGCAAACAGGAACGCAGATTTCCATCCAGAAATGCCCTCGTCCAAGAGTGAAAGATGTCTGTGTAGGAGTCGGGGCACACCAGGTACCTCCATAAAGTCTCGTAGGTCTCCTCGACGATAGTGGACAAGTAGGTTAGCGCGAATCCAACAAAATGGCTCCCGTGAGGGATAAATAGAAAACAGACGGAGGGTCCTCCATCTGCGAACCATGATCACCAGGTATGCGCTCCGAGGAGAGGGGGCAGTCCTGCCATCTTATCCCAAGATCTGATGGCCGCGGAGGTCAAGACAAACGGGGTTTCCGGTCTTACCATGTGATCCATACGTACGGTTTTACCTTCAGACCGGGTAATAGGCCTTCCTTAATCTTGTTACCCAAGCAAGGCAGAGCCCGTTTGCTCCATGAAGGTCTCCGTATCTCCTGGTATCTTGACATGGGAGAAAACAGAAAGCAATTCCCTGTATTATATGGTGCAGAATATACCAAAGACCTGCATTCTCTCAATACCGGAGGACCATCCGTTAGCCGAACCATCTCCAGGAGCGTGTGTAAATTAGTGGGGGTCTCCCCCCGTTATACCTTGCGCGTTTTCTCGCGCGTGTCACAGCGGTCCAGATCCAGTAGATCCATTACCGGAGATAGAATAGAGGGATCCAGTCTAAATAATGATATCTAGCATGACCAGGCAGTCCTCTAGAACGAAGTCAGTAGCATGGATGACATCTCTAATTGAATGCAGGAGGGACGCCCCTCTATGTAGCCATGTCTTGCACAGGAACAAGCCTGTGTGACGAACAAATGGCCGGCGCTGTAAAGCGTCGAGTGTATGAGAGAGCCGCACTCTCTACTAATGTGATCGCATACCGAGATAGCGTCTGGCTGCTAGCCTGAGCGGGCCGCACCCGCTAACAACCAACAGCAGAGTCTACATCCATGACCGGTTCTCTCTATGAGAATGTGTCCTCCAAACCTGTCCTCTGTATCCAGCCCAGTATCTGGTTGAGGTCGAGGGAGGGGCTGCGCCCTCTAATAACAGACAGTATCCGGTTCTGTATCTAAGAGGGTTCGCCCTCTGTTCCTGAAAATAACCATACTCGGATCGAGGTGATGGAGGGCCGCACCCTCCTGTGATGCAAACTAGAGTCCCTAGCGACTCAGGGCGGCCAAACTGCAGGGCACACCTCTTATAAATGTCAGCATAAGGCTGAGGGCAACCTTCGGAAACAACGATGGAAAACTATCAACCGACTATCCGGATCCCGTGCGCGCGCGCGGGGTCCAGGAAGACCGTTGGTAGTCTGAGGAAAGCTGGAGACGTTCTCCGCAATCCACGAGTGCCCGGGAGGTCGGAGGAGGTCAAGACAGGCCTCTCGACGACCCGAGCGAAAAGGGAAAGGAAGTCATGAAAGAACAAAAAGGCAACAATAAACTTAGATAAGAGTCTCAGATAGAAGGCAAATAGCAGGCCGGAAGGTAATAAAAGCAAGTCCCACTGGACAGGGCCAGGAGCTAACTGAACGCAGGAAAAAAATACCGACACCTATAAGGATTCCGGGAGGCAGATACGGAGTAGCTGGTAAAGACAAGGAAGAAACACCGCTTTCTCCTGTAGGTGTCTGAGCACCGGTCCTTGCCTGTGTGAAGTTCTCCTTGGAGATGTGCCGTCGCCGGTTTGGAATAAACCGTGGATGTGTCCAGGTCTTCATAAGAAACTTTGCCCTTCGGGCATGAGGTTTAGGGCCTTCACCCTTTCCACCATATTCAGATGGCCGTATACTGGTGTCCACTTGGACACTATGGCAATGGTGTTTGTCTGGACACCTGCCTATCTCCTTGTCACTGGTGGGCACTGGGTTATCCTCAGTGATATTCCCCCAGGCCTGCGGCCAAAAAGGGTTCAGTACCAATAGTGCAGGCCCGTCCGTAGGGCACAGGCCAGACGAATGGACACAGAATGGTTAGCCAAGCAAATAGGCACAGACATAGCAGGCCGTTCAAGTAGGCACCGACATAGCAGGTCGTTCTTATGGGCACAGACATAGCAGGCCGTTCTTATGGGTACAGACATAGCAGGCCGTTCTTATGGGCACAGACATAGCAGGCCGTTCTTATGGGCACAGACACAGCAGGCCGTTCTTATGGGCACAGACACAGTAGGCCGTTCTTATGGGCACAGACACAGCAGGCCGTTTTTATGGGAACAGACACAGCAGGCCGTTCTTATGGGCACAGACACAGCAGGCCGTTCTTATGGGCACAGACATAGCAGGCCGTTCTTATGGGCACAGACATAGCAGGCCGTTCTTATGGGCACAGACATAGCAGGCCAATCAATGGGGCACAGACATAGCAGGCAAATCAATGGGGCACAGACATAGCAGGCCAATCAATGGGGCACAGACATAGCAGGCCAATCCTGGGTTGTATATGATATCATATGATTATGTTATTTATATAGCGCCATCCAATTCCGCAGCGCTTTACCATGGGCCTTGAATGAGTAATGGGGACCTCTGAGCTTGGGTAGAGTTCCCCCCCAAAAAATTGCATATCTTCGGAGCACTCTGACATAGGGCCCCCAGACATCAACCCTTTTAGACAGCGTAATGCCGTGTGAATAACTTGAACCGGGCCGGGCAGTCCCTAAATGCCCAGCAGGCAAATAGTGGTATCCCAGCTGCATTGAGTATAAGCGGAAGTTGTGTCAGTGATTACCATGTCCATGAAAGTAAGATGCATTGAGCGATACGCTCCTTACTGTGAAGTGGAATGCACATGCTCACACAGATCTGTTTGATGTTTCAATCATAAATATAGATACCATCCTCATCTCTGAAAATATTGTAAAGTATCAGTGCAGACTGGTCTTCCCATACCAGTTTGAGCCAGATCCAGGTCTGGTAACCTTATATCTATGCCATGGACGGTGAATTCGTACCAGAGTAATCTCCTCTGAGATCCCATGATTGGACCCGAAAAAAAAATATATACTGTGAAGCGCATGAATCCTAGATCATAATACCTGTAACTCACAGAAATCCGTGATAGACACTGTCAGCAAAAAACACACAGTATCCTGAGATATAGACAGTCAGCCAAAACTCACAGCGATCTGTGATATACACTGTCAGTAAAACTCACAGTATCCCACGATATACACTATCAGCAAAACTCACAGTGAACTGATATACACAGTCAGCAAACTCACAGCAAAACTGTGACATGCACTATCAGTAAGACACAGTAAAACACACAGAATTTTGTGATACACACCGTCAGCAAACTGCGACGTACACTGTCCGCAAACTGCGACGTATGCCGTCAGCAAACAGTGACATACACTGACCGTAAACAGTGGCATACACTGACAGTAAACAGTGACATACACTGACAGAAAACAGTGACATACGCTGACAGAAAACAGTGACATACACTGACAGAAAACAGTGACATACACTGACAGAAAACAGTGACATACACTGACAGAGAACAGTGACATACACTGACAGAGAACAGTGACATACACTGACAGAGAACAGTGACATACACTGACAGAAAGCAGTGACATACACTGACAGAAAACCGTGACATACACTGACAGAAAACAGTGATATACACACACACAGTAAAACACATAGCAAGCTAACTAAACAACTGTCATAGAACACATAAGCCTGACATGAAAAGAGATCTGATATGCAAAACCCTAAAGCTCACAGCCAGCTGTGAGATATACACTGTATGTAAACTATAGACATATAGCAGAAAGCCGGTAGACCTGCTGAGATTCGCCGGGGGATCTCAGCAGGGCAGCAAACGCCGAGATCCGACTGTGGAAGGAGGAGGGGCCGCGAGCAGGCGCCCCTTCTCTAGCCGGTCGGATCCACATGGCTGAGAGAAACCCGGCCGCGGCGAGGCAGCCACGTGTGTGAGCAGACCCAGTCGCGGGGTACTCGCGTCTGACCGCGAGAAATCCCGGGCGCCGGCAGGCTCACACCAGAGTTCGGGGAGTCAGAGGAGGCAGCCAAGCGGCTAGTCTCCTGACACCCCGAGCGGAGCGCCTGCAGCCCCAGGGGGGGTGGGGGGACTAATAGAATGGCGCTAGGGAGAGGGTGGGGGGAGGGGGGTAAGCAAACTGAAGGGGGACCCCCCCCAAAAAACACCATATCTCCAGAAAGAACATCCCCAAAGACACAGGGGAAACAAGTAAAAAACGGGCAGAAAACCCGGAGCAAAATTAATAAATAAAATAACGAAAAACACTGTAAATAATCTGCAAATAAACATAAAAGGAGAAAGGCTATGACCAAAAAACATAGCATAAAATATATACAAGCAATATATATATAGTCAATATAATATGATATCAAAATAATAATATGACTAAATACAAAATACATAATATAGATATAACTAAACACTATAAACAAAAAATATATAATATACAGATATCATGATTAAATTCAATAAATATGCATCCTAAAGAAATCATAATAAAACCCAAAGCCACCCACAATAAGCAGGAGGCAGTGGTACTCTGACCTGTACTGATGCGGAGCAGCAAAGAAAGAGGAAATGATGCATGGGGAGGGGAGTTTTATAGTACCTAACTTTTTTCTGATTGGTTGTTTTTCTGTGCTGCTGTGGAGTTCTAGTAAAGAGAGACTTAAGCAAATACGAAGCCTCCTGTCATGTTATAAAATTGTTGTTTTTTCACTAGGTTTTGGGAATCCTTGTAGGACTGACTGCTACTTTGCCTATAGTATATTGTGAGCACCTAAACTAGCATTTCTATTTCGAGTATATGCTGCAATTGCCGCTCTGTACAAATCAGCATCTCCCCAGAGACATGTATTAGCTCAGTGCATTTATATGGGTAGCATTCAGTATCTTCATGCAGAATGTGAAGTGGCTGATCATTGATCATGTAAAGATTACAGGGTCACAAAAAGAAGTGTGTGTATATATATATATATTTACTTTTGAATTTTATTTTACTAGTCTTCACCTGTTCTTTCTTTGTGCAGAGTGACTTAAAGATGGGAACTTTGGAGGGATACAGGGGAACAAACCGTGCCAGACTGCATGCCAGGATTTTCTACGTGCTACTAAGAAGGGAAGGGAAAAAGTGGGCAAGTGAGTGCTGGAGGGACAGCAAGGAAGTGTCCTCAAAAAGTGCAGAGCAAGCACTTTATTGCATTCGCGGCAAGCTCACAGTGCTGAAACCATGCTGTCTGCATTGTCACCCTTTGTTGGATGGCTTGTGTTATTGGCAGGCAGCCTGGCATGCATTCATGCTCAGCTGACCTTGCAATTCTTCGGGCAGACTGACTCCTTTTCTCGCAAGGTCCTTGGGCAGTTCCAGTGGAGTGATCTGCATTTATTCCACCCACTGATGACCCACTTAACAGGACACCTATGTTGGAGAGATGTAAGTGATAAATTAGCAAAGAGTATGTTTATTCTTATAAGTGCATGCTGTGGTGCACCTTTTGTGTTTTCTGTTGATAAGATTCTTGGGTCAATCATAATTGTCAGCCCCAGTCCCAGAGGGTTCTTAATACAGCCTTGACAAAATGCTGTCAAGATTACATGGTGCAGTATCAAATGAAATGTTTTAAAACCAATATAGTAACTTAACATAATTTATGTTAGCGTGCTTACACTTCACCTTAGAAAGACGCACATTATACATGTAGCTACTCGTCATTATTACCGCAGTCACAACTGTTAACCTAAGGATTTTCATAAATGCCCAGATTATACAACGCCACACTCTCACAGCGAGCCGCGCACACTAGGAACGGGCTCAAGCATACTATAGACCTATATGGCTTACATACTAGACACAGTCTTAAGATACGCATCCTGATATAGAAAATAAATGCCTAGTTACCAGCAGAAATTGCACAAATTGTTTTGCTTAGAAATGCTAAAATGCTCACACAGGGGCTAAAGTTTACTGTTAATTGCTTACACAATAAGCTTTTTACCTCACTGCTTAATTGACATATACTTAAGTGACTCTTCGCATCAGTCTCAGAATGAATATGCTATCCATTATTGTTTACCTAAATAGTCAGGCGATTGCATTATATGACGTACACCAATCTGCTAAAATCTAAACATAGAAACAACCATGCTCATTGCGGCACATATATAAGCTATCAGTTCTAATGTTTATGCACTCACTTCGTGGCATGCATATTTAGTACATGATTGGCCGATGTCTTACTGTTAATAGATAGGACTTTTCATCGCACCGAGATGCCTGCCTCTTATAATACTATTACCATATATGATTACCGTACGCACGTTTTATTGAATTTACTTAAATGCTTGTGTATCCTGACCTATATGCCTCTGCGCAGGCAACCATATACTACATCTATTACCCTGTACTATGCCTGCTCGTGCTTTTTTGCGACACTAATAAAAATATTCAAAATATAGTAACTTAAAATTTAAAACATAATAATGTAACAAGCAAAAGAAGTAGGGTCCTCAAAATAAATTTTTGTTCAAAGTTATTTCATCACTTGTTCAGAGCTAATAAAAAATCCCATCAAGGTGAATTCCAGAAGCTTAAATCGGCTCTGTCATGGCCACATCTGTTTTTTCTTTAAACCCGCCTTCCTACTCCTCTACATTTGATTGCCCCCCTTGTCACTACCAAATGCCCTTGTACCAAATGTACTCCATTTCACCTTTTTTTACCTTTTTATTTCCTCCCAGGATCTATGTCCTAGGCTCCGCCTTCTTACTGTTACCTGAATGACGTGAACCGCATGGGCTTCCTCTGCCCACACTAGCTTGATCTGTGAAATTTGCACACATACCCATTTCTTCACTTTGGCATTGGCTATTGTCAGAATTTCTGACAACATTTTGGCTATTTGTCCATTCGTCTGAAAGACGAATCAACAAATAGAAACTACAAAAAAGATCAAAGATCGAATTGTAATTCGTTCTGCATTTATTTAATTTATTATGGCTCGCAGCTCCCTCCTTTAATATGTACAAATAGAAGCAGTAGGGCGCTGTGCTCCCCACCACTTCCTAAACCCCCTCATGCCTCCTCACATTCTGTGGGGGTCAATATGATCCCGATGTTTGCATTAGGGAGTTTAAAATCTCCCTCCTGTCCCAACTCGCTGTGCCCCGAATAGGGGCATGTCTACTAAACAGTGTTTAGCCAGTGGCTAAAAAAAATACACCCCCAAATTCAATAAAGGGATACCTGGCACAGGGGGCCTGGCACAGGGGGGCCTAAGTAACAATGGGGGTTCCCTAAATGAAAATGGGGGGGCCAATAGTGCACAATAATAACTAATAATAACTAATAACCTTGATAATTGCGAGGGGGGGGCAATAAACTAAATACCTGCAAAATTAAATATTAATACTTGCCATCTGATGTCTTCTTTTTTTCTTCAATCTTCCCTTTTTAGCCCCCAAAAAAACATTCTGAATGAAATTCCGAACTGAAAATAATGCTCGGATTTTGTCCAAAGACGAATAGACACAATGTCTGTATGAAAGGACGTTGGCAAATTTAGGCATCACGAGAACACGGAGGAGGGTGAGTATAATGGTGAAACTTTCTTTGACACAGGAAATGGAGCTGACTTAAAGGACCACTATAGTGCCAGGAAAACAGACTTGTTTTCCTGGCACTATGGGGTCTTTAGGTCCCCCCCCACCCTTGTGGCTTTAATCCACTAAATGCATTATAATATTATTCCTCAGTACACACAGCACGCAATTACATAGCATACCCTGTCATTTAAACTGTACTGTGTAAACTGCGCAGAACTACCTGTTATTCGTTCAGCATTACTATACCGTAACTTGTTGTGACTTGTTGTGCCTAGCTAAATTAGTATGATTGATGGCATCACAAAAACCAAGACAGATTATCCAGAAGCACATTTGCCAACTGTGATTACCATCTTAACATATGCATTAATTTAACTAAGTCGGTACATAGTCTTGACGCAACAGTTCAGAACGTTTCTTGTTTACTTAAATAACATAAAATGAGGCTGTCATATCTAGGAAATGTTAAACCATGATGTAATATCCCTATCTTGTATATTTCTTGTTCGTCTCCCTTTCTTTATTCTGTACCATTAACACCATATGTATCAATAAAAGAAAGATTGACAAAAACAAAAAACAAAATGTGTTTAGGTACGGAACGCATAAATAGCCTTTGTCATCACTGCACCACTCTCTTTTTGTCATTGCCTTGTATGTAGCAACAGGTACTTTATAATTTCAATGAGAGTCCGATGACAAACTCTATTCTATGACATTCTTCTCTAAACTATGCTGCATTGCTGAGATCAATTATGATGTAAGTGATCAAGAAATCTTTGCATAACATGACTTTGAAGAGATGAGGCATATCCTACTAGAGGCATTGCACTCTGCTACTATTTACACTTATCAAAAAAATCAGAAATGTATTTGACCAGGATAAACAACCAAGTAGCTAGGTGCTTTGTGTTATGCTCCATACCTCTTTGACATAGAGGATCTCAAACTTCATGATGGTCATTTATTGATCATAATCTCTTCCCTGCTAGAGAAACATTTTGTTGTGCTTCATAGACTCCCTGTATGCTCTCTATTTCATACCCAACATAGCAATTCATGTTCCCAGTACACATCCTTTTGGGGTAATGAGGCTGTATCATCTGTATCATGATTAATTCACACCTGGCCACACAGATCCCTGGACATTACACAAAGTCATTTTTGACTGTTAAAGCAGTTCTGTCATCATCTGGGATCTTTGCATAATTTTTTCCAGTGGCCAGAGAAGGTAAGGCAAAAGTGAGATTTACTTACCAGGACCCGTCCCTCACATATGCTGCATTACTTTTCCATTTGCTGCTCTTCAGCTCCTGATGTTTCAGCTGCAAGGAGCTGACGTCAGTGCTGTACTCCAATGCATTAAGGTCTATAGAGGATCCTGCAAGACTGCAGCATCATCCACAGAAGAAGCTTAAAGGAACACTATAGGGTCAGGAACACAAACATTTATTCCTGTAATGTTAAAACCACCATCTAGCCCCCGATCTCCTTAAATATAGTAAAATATTGCTTTTGTTCAAGTCTGCAGCTGCTGACTCTGCCCCTGATCTGCCTGCTAGGATGACATCAACAGAAGTGATTCTCTGAGCCAATCACAATGCTTTTTCACCGGATTGGCTGACACTGTCAAGGAGGCAGATCAGGGGCAAAGCCAGCACAAGCCAAACAGCCCTTGCCAATCAGCATCTCCTCATGCAGCTCTAGTAGCCACATGAAGAGTGGCCAGTGGAGTTATCACTAGGCTGTAATGTAAACACTACATTTTCTCTGAAAAGACAGTGTTTACTGATGTTCTATTTCAGAAGCTGTTACCTTTGTTATCCTCAAATACCTTTTTAACTGGAAAGTATATAGTCCAGAAACATAGGTCTGGAAACCCACTCCCAACATCCATGCCTTTCATTAAATTATGATCTTAGGGAGAGCTTAATTTGGCAAAATTCGAATTGGGCATTTCAGTGACCTGTAACCAAAATAGATAGTATTTATGTGGTCACAATTAAAAATGAGTTTTCACTGCACTCTTTTCTCCTGCCTAAGATAGCCCTGCATGATCTCTTTTAGGATATTTAGGACCTCTTCTCTGTCAAACACTGAATTTATCTTCACTTTCTTGCTATTTGTCCTTCCATAAAATCAGATGTTTGGTGTGCATATTAGAAAGGGTTTGTTAGGAGAATTATCCATAGCGTTTCTGTCTCACTTTTCTCTTTCGGTATGTGAGGACACTGACACCTACTGGAGAGATAACATAATTGCAATTACCTTACTGGTGATAAATTGATGGACTCTCAAATTCAAAACTGCCCTTATTGCTGGGTAACTTTAAGTAAATCCTTGTGTAATTCTAAGGGATTATAAAGACCGTTCTAACTCATAGGTGTTTTGATTTTTGAAATTTTTATTTGTAAACCCTTGTGATTTTGATGTTCTCGACTAAAGTTATAGTTTAATAACACCAATGAAAGCGATAAGGAAAGGTAGGTAATATTGAAGATACTAAAAAAATAAATAAAACATAAAATATATTGGTGAACTTTTATCTCTAATTTAACTTTTTTAGGTACCTTCTATTCTGGTAAATAGTTTAGTAGACGGTTTTGTTGTTTGTATATTTAACTGTTCAGTTACACTGATAGTGCCGACAAAAGGACATTTTAAACTGGATGAACCACAAATAAGAAAATAAAATAACTAATGAATGACTCTGTATGTCCTGGTTCTAGTTTGATCACCCATTCTAGAAATATTGCCAGTTTCATGAATTAAGAAAGAAACTCCTGATAAATCTAAACTCATATCATTGTATTAACTAAACTAGGTCAATATAGTCAACTTGGAACAATTCTCTTATGCAACTATTTTAAATTTAGCTACTTTCGCCTACCACTTAAAAGCTGCATCTATACCAGTTTTGCCATTGAAACTAATTTTCCATATTAAACTTGTTCATGTCACAAAACTTTGTTTCTGCTGAACAACTTGATCCGAAAAAAAAAATCAGAAGTTTGTGCATGTGGGGTTTTTGCTCATCATAATTTTGACTGCTGAAAAAGATTTGGGAAAAAGAATCAGACGGAGCAAAATGGTGCAAAAATTAGCCATCCAGTGTACTGATAAAAAATCTATATATTATGTATATTTGTACAATGAAATGCGCTTTTTAATGCTATTCGATTCACAGATCAAAGGAGAAAAAAGTAGCAAATAGAGGGGGAAGGAGCAGTAATAAATCTATATTTATTTATTTATTTATATTTATTAAATATATAATATACAGTGAGGGAAAAAAGTATTTCATCCCCTGCTGATTTTGAATTTTAATGGTAGGTGTACTTTAACCCCTTAAGGACGCTGGACGGTTCAGGACCGTCATCGGCATTTTTCACTTGCCGACCGACGACGGTCCTGAACCGTCCTAAATTTAAAATGTACTTACCCGATCGCCGTCGTTCCCCCGGCGGCGATCGGCGGTGCTCCCGGTGTGGGGAGACTGCCTGCAGCCCAGACAGTCTCCCCATGGCGGTTTAGGACCCCTGTGGCCATGTGATCGCCCAACAGGGCGACCACATGGTCACAATAGGTGTCCTAGTCTCTGCCTGCAGGGGGACTGTCTGTGCTGACAGGCAGTCTCCCTGCAACTGTAAAATCAGAAATAAATTTAAAGTGAAAGTTAATAAAAAAAAAAAAATATTATAATATATGTGTATATATGATATATAGACATATATTATACCTATATAATATATGTCTATATATCATATATATAATGTCATGCTAAGTGTATTTTTATATTAATATGTACATATATTAATATAAAAATACACTTATAATTAATTTACACACGTATATATATAATATATATATTAACTATATATATATTGTATATATATATATTATTATAAAATACGAATAATAAATAATTTAAATTAAATTAAAAAAATTAAAAATAATAATAAAAATTAAAAAAAAATTATATATATATACGAAATTTTATTCTAACTGTATTTTGATATTAATATATATATATTTATATCAAAATACACTTAGAATGAAATTGTATATATATCTATGTATATATAAATAAATAAAAAGAATGCGAACTATTCATATGTCCATATACAAAATTACATAAATAATTATATAAATATACACGTAGACTTCAAATATATAAATATGCATATATATTTAAATTCTACGTGCGTATTTATGTAATATTTTTACATAATTAAGTTATTTTATTGATTGCAATTTAAGGCACCTGCCTGCCAACCCAGGCCGAGAGTACAGAGAATTTAATTTGCTATCACTGTATTTTACCCTGTAACGTTCTACGACACCCTAAAACCTGTACATGGGGGGTACTGTTTTACTCGGGAGACTTCGCTGAACACAAATATTAGTGATTCAAAACAGTAAAACATATCACAGCGATGATATTGTCAGTGAAAGTGACTTTTTTTGCATTTTTCACACACAAACAGCACTTTTACTGATGATATAATTGTTGTGATACATTTTCCAGTTTTGAAACACTAATATTTGTGTTCAGCAAAGTCTCCTGAGTAGAACAGGACCCCCCATGTACAGGTTTTATAGCGTTTTTGAAAGTTACAGGGTCAAATATATGGGTCAAATATTTTTACATTGAAAATGGCCAGGTCGGTTACGTTGCCTTTGAGAGCGTATGGTAGCCCAGGAATGAGAATTACCCCCATGATGGCATACCATTTGCAAAAGAAGACACCCCATTTGCAATACCTTGGGTTATGTCCAGTCTTTTTTAGTAACCACTTAGTCACAAACACTGGCCAAAATTAGCGTTCAATTTAGTTTTTTACTTTTTTCACACACAAACAAATATGAACGCTAACTTTGGCCATTGTTTGCGACTAAGTGGCTACTAAAAAAGTCTGGACATACCCCATATTGAATACCCTGGGTTGTCTACTTTTAAAAAAATATGTACATGTGGGGTGTTATTCAGCGATTTATGACAGATAATAGTGTTACAATGTCACTATTGATACATTTTAAAAATGTATGTTTTGAAACCGCAATATCCTACTTGTACTTATAGCCCTATAACATGCAAAAAAATAGCAAAGAGCATGTAAACACTGGGTATTTTTAAACTCAGGACAAAATTTTGAATCTATTTAGCAGTTTTTTTCATTCGCTTTTGTAGATGAATAAAAGATTTTTCACATAAAAGTAAAAAAACATGTATTTTTTTCAATTTTTCATCATATTTTTTCATTTTTTAAAAATTAAATTACATGAGATTATATAAATAATGGTATGTAAAGAAAGCCCCTTTTGTCCTGAAAAAAACAATATATAATTTGTATGGGAACAGTAAATGAGAGAGCGGAAAATTACAGCTAAACACAAACACCACAAAAGTGTCAAAAAGATGCCTGGTCGCAAATGTACAACATCGCAAAAAAAGTCCGGTCCTTAAGGGGTTAACAGTGAAAGACAGAATAACAAAACAAAAATTCAGAAAAACCATGTAAAAAAAGTTATACCTTTATTTGTATGTCAATGAGTTAATAAGTATTTGACCCGCTACCAATCAGCAAGAATTCTGGCTCCCATGTGTCTTTTATACAGGTAACGAGCTGAGATTAGGAGCACTCTCTTAACCCCTTCAGGACCAGACTGTTTTGACCATGTTGTACGTATGTTTGTGTTTAGCTGTAATTTTCTTCTCTCTCATTTACTGGTCCCATACAGATTATATATTGTTTGTTTCAGGACAATAAGGCTTTCTTTACATACCATTATTTGTATTATGTCATATAATTTACTTTACTGCAAAATAGATTCAAACTTTTGTCCTGAGTTTAAAAACACACAGTGTTTACATGCTTTTTTTGCAAGTTATGGGGCTATAAGTACAAGTAGGACATTGCTGTTTCAAAATATATATTTTTAAAATGTATCAATAGTGACATTGTAACACTGTTATCTGTCAGAAATCTCTGAATCACACTTCACATGTACATATTTTTTAAAGTAGACAACCCAGGGTATTCAATATGGGGTATGTCCAGTCTTTTTTAGTAACCACTTAGTCACAAACACTGGCCAAAGTTAGCATTTATATTTGTTTGTGTGTTAAAAATGCAAAAAAAACCAAAAACAATTATGAACGCTAACTTTGGCCAGTGTTTGTGACTAAGTGGCTACTAAAAAATACTGAACATACCCCATTTGCAATATTTTGGGTTGTCTTCGTTTGCAAATGGTATGTCATCATGAAGTAATTCTAATTCCTGGGCTACCATACTCTCTCAAAGGCAACATAATTAACCTGGCAATCTTTAATGTAAAAAAACATGTCCCTTATATTTGACCCTGTAACTTTCAAAAAAACTACAAAACCTGTACATGGGGGGTACTGTTATACTCTTGAGATTTCGCTGAACACAAATATTAGTGTTTCAAAACAGTAAAACATATCACAACAATTATATCATCAGTGAAATTGCCATTCGTGTGTAAAAAATGCAGAAAATGTCACTTTCACTGACAATATGTTTTACTGTTTTGAAACACTAATATTTGTGTTTAGCAAAGTCTCCAGAGTACAACAGTACCCCATATGTACAGGTTTTAGGGTGTAAAAGAAAGTTACAGGGTTAAATATAAGGGTCATGTTTTTTTTACATTAAAAATTGCCAGGTTGGTTATGTTGCCTTTGTATGGTAGCCCAGGAATGAAAATTATAAAAAAATTACAAAAAGAAAGCAGCCCGATCCTCCTTCTCCTACAGAGCGCCGCAATTGTGGAACGACTTCCTGCACACTTTAAAATCTTCCCCAAGCCTAAAGTCCTTTAAGAGATCCCTCTCTACTATGTTTGCTCTCAGCAACTCTCTTGGACATTGTCATGTTTTCATTATCTAATTGTATGTATTAACCAATTGGTCTTTCATTATTTTATAAAATTTGTTAGTAAAGCCATCTGGGCCCGGCACGGTTTTTAGTTTGAGCTTCTCTATCGCTCTACTGACATCCATTCTGTTATTGGTTGATTTATGCTTTCTTGTTGATCTATTAGTATTTTTGGCATGCTTATCTTTTGGAAAAATGTCTCTATGTCTTCTTCTTTACTGTATATTTCTTCTGGTAAATTATACAGGTCCTGGTAGAATTTTCAGAATGCTTCTCCTATTTCTTCTGGGGTCAACAAATACCAGTCTTTATCTTTTATTTTGTAGATTGTTCTTTTGTGTTTTTCTTTTTTCAGTTTGTTGGTCATTAATTCTTCCGGTTTGTTGCCCTTAAAGTACCATCTTGCTTGTAGGAATTCTAGCTGTTTAGCGGCCTTTTCCATTAACTGCACATTTATCTGTTGTTCTAATTCTGCAATTTTTCTTGCTGATTGTGTGGAAGGCGCCGCTTTGTTTAGTTTTTTTTGATCGCTTAATGTTATGTATAAATTTGCTAAGGACGGTGATCCTTTCTTTTTTTTCGGTGGCCACCATTTTTATTATATGACCTCTAATTACACTTTTGTAAGCAGACCAGACCATAATGGCTGGTGTGACTTTATTTTTATTTTCAGAAAGAAAAGTTTGGTTGTCCTCCTAGTTTAGCAATATAGGGTACTCTCTACATTAGGAAATCAGAGACAAGTCTCTCTGTTTCCATCTAGTAGTTTAACTGGGATAATACGAGTTTTGTATTAATTTATATTTATTCTCTATGTACCCTTTTTGTCTCCCCCTTTTTTCTCTGATTTGGTTAATGTAGTGCTCTATATACATTTATTTGTTTAGGGCTAGGTATCTCTCTAGCTCCTCTTTTTCTTGAATTAATTAAAAGTTAGTTTTTAACTACTATTGTGGTCACTGGACAGTCCAGTCTCTTCTTTTTTGCCATCTATTCATAAGGGTTAACCCCTATCATTTCTGTCCAGCAGTCTTACTAATTACTTCATCAAATCTCTCTTTTTTGTCTGTTCTCCATATATGTCTCAGGATGTAAGAGTTCAGAAGATTTTTTTAATTCTGTCTCCACATTTGGTCTTATTTCTTCGATCCTTCTCATTCTTCCTATCTTTTGCAGGATCTATTACACAGTTGAAGTCCCCCATTAATAGTACCACTCCTTGCTTAATCTGTTCTATCTTCTTAAATACTTTTGCAATATAATTTATTGTCGATGTATTTGGAGCACATATGTTGGCAATTGTGAAGAGTTTGTTGTTAATTTCGCATACCAAGTTGATATATGGGCCTTCTGAATCTAATATTTCATGTTTTATATCTAACGCTACATTTTTGTTCAAACAAGAAGGCAACCCCTCTTTTTTTTTTATTATCCATAGAGGCACTTATAATTTTGGGGTATCTTACTTAGCTTATTGTCTTTTTATTGCATTTTGTCCAATGTGTTTCCTGTAAGGCACAAATTTGTATCCTACTTTTTGTTAAATATTGCAGAATTATCGACCTTTTGCCAGGTGAATTGATCCCACGGGCATTTATTGATGCTAACTTAATTTAAACTTATCTGTCTGTTTTTGGGGTTCTCTCACTGCATCTTTTATTATGTGGCTAAATTCATAGGAATAATTTGTGTTTGCTTCACGTGCTAAGTGGTTCCAGTGTTTAGGAATCCACTTAGATCCTAAGTTTTGTATGGCGCAAATCCCCTGCCATACCATGTCTCGAGTATTGTCTATCATTACTCGCATAGAAATCCCACTTGTCCTGTGGGAAAGGCGTGCTGAAGGTCTGTACTCTGGAGGGAGCCCCTTATTTTCCCTTTTTTTTTTCTTCTTTTATTTTCCCCTTCTTATTTCTTTTTTTTTTTTTTACATTACGCCTCTTTTAGCTTATATGTGCCCTCTTCTATCTTTGTGTAAGGATTTATATTCTTCTGTGTAATTAGTTTTCCTTATGTGAATATGTGTCGCCACATTTGGAGTTTTTTCTTTTTAATTTGTTTGTTCATTTTAAATTTTTCCCTTTATTAGTGCTCTTGTGGTTTGTCTTATAAAAAATTAAATTACATGTGTTTCATTTTCCCCCATTTTCCTATTGGTTTTATTCTCTATTTTATAAGTGCTAACTTCCGTCTGTGTGTGTGTTATTGTCCTTAGCTATGTATTAACTCTTTTTGTGCTGTGTATTTTAAACTATACTTTATTCTTTACTTAATATATTTACTACCCTCTATCTTTTTTTCTCTTTCCTTAAATTTTTTTTAATTTAATTTTATTTTTCCCCTTTCTTTTCCCCTTTTTTAACCCCTTAAGGACCAAACTTCTGGAATAAAATGGAATCATGACATGTCACACATGTCATGTGTCCTTAAGGGGTTAAACTGTGTTTCCAGATTTCTATGTATTATCTTTTTCCGTGTTGTGTATTGTGGCTAAATGTTATTCTTTATTTTGTGTATTTGTTCCCCTTACATCCCCTTTAGCTTGTTAAAGGCCTCTCTATTTATAGATGGGTGCTTAGGACCCCTTCCTATATTATTTGTTATTAGCCAATTCTTTAGTTCTTCGATTGATATAGTTTTATCTTCGTGTGTTATGATTATTTTTATGGGGAATCCCCAGCAATATTTAATGTTGTTTTTTCTTCATATTATTGTACTGTCAGCGAAGGTTTTCATCTTCTGTCTAGTTGACCAGGATAAGTCCTGAAATACTTTCAGGGTTTCATACTCTTGAGAACATTTTTTTCCTCTTAGGGCACTCATTATTTGGGTCTTAAGTTTGAAAGAAGCGCATCGTAGCATCACATCCCTTGGAAGGTGATCTGGGACTCATCTTGGTTTGTTTACTCTGTGACATCCCTCGATAGTCGGAATTTTGAAGTCCCACTCCACATACAAGTGTTTGAAAAAACCCTCTATATATTGCTCTAGATTTTTGGTAGTTACTTGTTCTAATAGTCCTCTGATTCTGAGGTTCTTCCTCCTTGATCTGTCTTCAGCGTCTATCAGTTTGTTCTCCAATTCTATAATTTTTCTTTCCATTGCAAGAAATTCCTCTCTGTGGATTCTTTCCCTGTGTTCCAGTGTGTCTAATTTTTCCTCTGTTCCCTGAATCTGTTTGTAGAGGCCAGCTAACTCATTCTTGATATCCCTGGTACTGGTTTGCATCTCCTCCCTAAGCCTCTCGAATTGACTATCTAGGTGTTTAAGCAGGTGATCGTATTCCTTCCTTCCCTCACCTGTATCTTGACTGTCCTCCATATGACCTTTATTGATGTCTCCCTCTGTAGCATTGTTTGTCTGGAGAGATTCTTCCAGGTTTGTTTTATTTCCTGGTACTGTGGCGAAAAAAATGAGAGGCGTTTTTCCGTTTTATTTTCAGGTTTTCTTTCTTTTCTTAATTGTTTCCCCTCCATTGTCTTTTTTGTGGCCATTTTTTTTTGTATTCTGTATTTTCTTATCCTTTCCCTTTCCTTCCCTTTTATATATATCTTTTTTTCTCCTATCTTCTCTCCTCTTATTCCCTTAGTTTTCTTTAGTTTGTTGTACTTTCTTATAATTTCTTTCTTCGCGTCCTCCCCTTTCACTCTCCTCTCTCCCTCTTTCTCTTTTGCTCTGTCATTTCCCTCTCTAGGTATAATTAATGTGATGTTGGATAACTATTTATTTTTTATTTTTTTTAAAACACCCAGTTTGAAGAGCTTAACAGCACCTTATATAGGATGTTGTGTGTCACACCTGGCGGAGAAAACACTTCCGATTTTAGGCAGGGGGCGAAACAGCATAGGAACAGCACATCTAATATTAGGCAATTGTAGGTAGGGGGAGGAAACAAAAAAGAAGAAAAAAAACGCAGGTCACCGACCTCCAAATAGAGAGGGAGAAGATCAAAGAAGAAAGATCGTAAAACCTTAAAGGTTATAGGTAACTAAGGAGTCAGTCTCAACCCAGTGATATTGTCTTTTGAGCTCCTTGCTCCTATTATAAAGACTCAGTCATAGTGATGTCGCGAACATAAAATTTTCGGTTCGCAAACGGCGAACGCGAACTTCCGCAAATGTTCGCGAACGGGCGAACCGAACAATCCGCCATAGACTTCAATGGGCAGGCGAATTTTAAAACCCACAGGGACTCTTTCTGGCCACAATAGTGCACCGTGGCCGTGTAGGAACGCCTGAAATGGCCACACACCTTCCTGGCCTGCTTAATAACGTCCTGTAAGCCTGGGTACTTATGCACAAAGCGTTGTACGATCAGATTACACACATGTGCCATGCACGGCACATGTGTCAACTTGCCCAAATGCAATGCCACCAACAAATTTCTTCCGTTGTCACAAACCACTTTGCCGATCTCCAGTTGGTGCGGAGTCAGCCACTGATCCACCTGTGCGTTCAGGGCGGACAGGAGTGCTGGTCCAGTGTGACTCTCTGCTTTCAGGCAAGTCAACCCCAAGACGGCGTGACACTGCCGTATCCGGGATGTGGAACAGTACCTGGGGAGCTGGGGGAGTGCTGTTTATGTGGAGCAAGACGCAGCAGCAGCCAAGGAGGTAATGGAAGAGGATGGAGTAGGAGGAGTAGAGGAGGTGGCAGCAGGCCTGCCTGCAAGTCGTGGTGGTGTCACCAACTCCTCTGCAGAGCCACGCATTCCATGCTTGGCAGCCGTCAGCAGGTTTACCCAATGCGCAGTGTAGGTGATATACCTGCCCTGACCATGCTTTGCAGACCAGGTATCAGTGGTCAGATGGACCCTTGCCCCAACACTGTGTGCCAGACATGCCATTACTTCCTTTTGCACAATCGAGTACAGGTTGGGGATTGCCTTTTGTGCAAAGAAATGTCGTCCGGGTACCTTCCACTGCGGTGTCCCAATAGCTACAAATTTTTTGAACGCCTCAGACTCCACCAGCTTGTATGGTAAAAGCTGGCGGGCTAAGAGTTCAGTCAAGCCAGCTGTCAGATGCCGGGCAAGGGGGTGACTTTGTGACATTGGCTTCTTACGCTCAAACATGTCCTTGACAGACACCTGACTGTGGGCAGATGAGCAGGAACTGCTCAAGGCGAGAGACGGAAGGGCGGATGGTTGAGAGGGGGCAAGGAGGACAGCAGTGGTTAACGTGGCTGAAGATGCTGGACCAGGAGGAGGATGGCGGCTTTGAGTTTGTGTGCTGCTTGTACTCATGTGTTGATCCCATAGACATTTGTGATGTGCGATCATGTGCCTTCGCAAAGCAGTTGTACCTAGGTGGGTGTTGGACTTCCCACGACTCAGTTTCTTTTGGCACAGATTGCAAATGGCATCGCTGTTGTCAGAGGCAGACACACAAAAATGCCACACTGCTGAGCTCTGCAATGACGGCATTCTGGTGGTGGCAACAGCATGCGTTGATTGGCGTGTTGTCGGGCTGACCCCGGGTGCCGATGCATGCTGTCTGACTGTGCCACTAGCTCCTTGCGACGACCTCCCCCTGCTTCCAACTCATCTCCTCCTCCTCCTCTCTGTCTCCCCATCTGAACTTTCCCCCTGTTCTTCTTCTCTTCTAGCGGGCACCCACGTGACATCCACGGATGCATCGTCATCATCAACCGCTTCACTTGTATCTGACAACTCAGCAAAGGAAGCAGCAGAGGGTACAACATCATCATCATCATCACACCGTACGTGTATAATGCTGCCTGACTGAGACATATCCCTGTTATCTACATCCTCTGGCAATAATGGTTGCGCATTTCTTCCAACTGATGTGTAAATAACTCCTCTGACAGATCAAGTGAAGCGGCTGTGGTGCTAGTGTTGGTGGTGGAGGCAGGCGAGTGGTAACTTGAGCGAGTGCCCAAAGCTAAGCTGGAGGAGGATGGTGCGTCAAGGTTCCGAGCGGAAGCTGTAGAAGATTGGGTGTCCTGTGTTAGCCAGTCAACTATGTCCTAAGAACTTTTCAAGTTCAGGGTACGTGGCTTCTGAACACTGGGCATTATTCTAGGGCCAAAGGGAATCACAGCACCACGACCACGACGGCCCCTGCAGGGTGGCCTGCCTCTGCCTGTCATTTTTTTTTTTAGAATAGTGGTACTATGCGTGCAAGCTACTGTGACAACAGATATAAGTGGCACTGGTGTGCCCTGAAAACGCACACTCGTGAAGGAAACTGACTGCTATTATATTACAGTCCAAAAAGTTTAGTTTATTTAAAATGCAAGCTATTGGGACACCAGATATGAGTGAGTGGTGGCACTGGGCAGGCCCTGAAATGCACACTCGTGAAGGAAACTGACTGCTATTATATTACAGTCCCAAAAATATTTTTTTTTGTTAAATGCAAGCTATGACACCAGATATGAGTGGTGGCACTGGGCAAGTGGGCACAGTATACGTTGCGAGCCTGACACACACGCTGGCAGACAACTAACTGCTCTTCAATCTATTACAGTGAAAAAATATTTTTTCTTTTTAAATGTCAAGCTTAAGCTATTGACACCAGATATGAGTGGTGGCACTGGGCAAATGGGCACAGTATCCACTGAGCCTGACACAGAAGCTGACAG
The DNA here is from genome assembly GCF_036172605.1 of Pelobates fuscus. NCBI lineage: Eukaryota > Metazoa > Chordata > Amphibia > Anura > Pelobatidae > Pelobates > Pelobates fuscus. The sequence goes on along the minus strand of NC_086317.1, from coordinate 210,562,354 downwards.
ACAACTAACTGCTCTTCAATCTATTACAGTGAAAAAAAATTTATTTTTAAATGTCAAGCTTAAGCTATTGTGACACCAGATATGAGTGGTGGCACTGGGCAAATGGGCACAGTATCCACTGAGCCTGACACAGAAGCTGGCAGACAACTAACTGCTCTTCAATCTATTACAGTGAAAAAAATGTTTTTCTTTTTAAATGTCAAGCTTAAGCTATTGTGACACCAGATATGAGTGGTGGCACTGGGCAAATGGGCACAGTATCCACTGAGCCTGACACAGAAGCTGGCAGACAACTAACTGCTCTTCAATCTATTACAGTGAAAAAAGTTTTTTGGTTTTAAATGCACGCTATAGAGACACCAGATATGAGTGGCAAAGTACACTTGCTGAGGTTGGTAGAGCACACGCTGAAGGCCTGACACCCGCTTTAAGGACACTGACTGCTATTAGCTTACACTGAAAAACTTTTTTTGTTTTTAAAGGCACGCTATAGTCACACCAGATATGAGTGGTGGCACTGGGCAAATGGGCACAGTATCCACTGAGCCTGACACAGAAGCTGGCAGACAACTAACTGCTCTTCAATCTATTACAGTGAAAAAACATTTTTTCTTTTTAAATGTCAAGCTTAAGCTATTGTGACACCAGTTATGAGTGGTGGCACTGGGCAAATGGGCACAGTATCCACTGAGCCTGACACAGAAGCTGGCAGACAACTAAATGCTCTTCAATCTATTACAGTGAAAAAAGTTTTTTTCTTTTTAAATGTCAAGCTTAAGCTATTGTGACACCAGATATGAGTGGTGGCACTGGGCAAATGGGCACAGTATCCACTGAGCCTGACACAGAAGCTGGCAGACAACTAACTGCTCTTCAATCTATTACAGTGAAAACATTTTTTTTCTTTTTAAATGTCAAGCTTAAGCTATTGTGACACCAGATATGAGTGGTGGCACTGGGCAAATGGGCACAGTATCCACTGAGCCTGACACAGAAGCTGGCAGACAACTAACTGCTCTTCAATCTATTACAGTGAAAAAAAAGTGTATTTTTAAATGTCAAGCTTAAGCTATTGTGACACCAGATATGAGTGGTGGCACTGGGCAAATGGGCACAGTATCCACTGAGCCTGACACAGAAGCTGGCAGACAACTAAATGCTCTTCGATCTATTACAGTGGAAAACGTTTTTTTTCTTTTTAAATGTCAAGCTTAAGCTATTGTGACACCAGATATGAGTGGTGGCACTGGGCAAATGGGCACAGTATCCACTGAGCCTGACACAGAAGCTGGCAGACAACTAACTGCTCTTCAATCTATTACAGTGAAAAAAAAATATTTTTAAATGTCAAGCTTAAGCTATTATGACACCAGATATGAGTGGTGGGACTGGGCAAATGGGCACAGTATCCACTGAGCCTGACACAGAAGCTGGCAGACAACTAAATGCTCTTCAATCTATTACAGTGAAAAAAGGTTTTTTCTTTTTAAATGTCAAGCTTAAGCTATTGTGACACCAGATATGAGTGGTGGCACTGGGCAAATGGGCACAGTATCCACTGAGCCTGACACAGAAGCTGGCAGACAACTAACTGCTCTTCAATCTATTATAGTGAAAAAAAAATATTTTTAAATGTCAAGCTTAAGCTATTGTGACACCAGATATGAGTGGTGGCACTGGGCAAATGGGCACAGTATCCACTGAGCCTGACACAGAAGCTGGCAGACAACTAACTGCTCTTCAATCTATTACAGTGAAAAAAAATTGTATTTTTAAATGTCAAGCTTAAGCTATTGTGACACCAGATATGAGTGGTGGCACTGGGCAAATGGGCACAGTATGCACTGTGAGCCTGACACAGAAGCTGGCAGGCAGCAGGCAACTGCAATTACATTACACAGAAAAAAAAAAAGCAGACTGATGTTCTAGCCCTAAAAAGGGCTTTTTGGGGTGCTGTTCTTACAGCAGAGATCAGATGAGTCCTTCAGGACTGTAGTGGACACTGAATACCCTAGCTATCAGTTTCCCTATCTAATGAACAGCAGCTACACTTTCCCTCCTCTCACTAAGCATGCAGCTTCAGAATGAATCTAAAATGGATGCTGGGAGGGAGGTTGGAGGGTCTGGAAGGGAGGGTCTGCTGCTAATTTGCTGGAATGTGTCTGCTGACCGTGAGGCACAGGGTCAAAGTTTGCTCAATGATGATGAATAGGGGGCGGATCTAACCGCCCATGTGTTCGCCCGCGGTGGCGAACGCGAACACGCTATGTTCGCCGGGAACTATTCACTGGCGAACAGTTCGGTACATCACTACTGCCAAATCCTGTAGATTCCATCTTAAAAACATAGCCCGCATCCGCCCCTTTCTTACGCAAGATGCTACCAAGGAGCTTGTCCATGCTCTAGTAATTTCCCGTATGGATTATTGTAACCCTCTTCCCAAAAGCTGTATTGCCCCTCTACAGTCTGTAATGAATGCTGCCGCCAGATTAATTTTCCTCTCGAGTCGGTCCTCACACACCTAACCGCTCTGTCAGTCCTTACATTGGTTTCCTGTATCCTATAGAAGTCAATTCAAAGTGCTAACCCATATCTATAACCCATATCGGGGCCAATACAAACCATTGTGTTGAAATCTATTCACAAAACCGGACTTTACATAGGACACGAGGCCATGCATTTACAGGGAGTGCAGAATTATTAGGCAAATGAGTATTTTGACCACATCATCCTCTTTATGCATGTTGTCTTACTCCAAGCTGTATAGGCTCGAAAGCCTACTACCAATTAAGCATAGTAGGTGATGTGCATCTCTGTAATGAGAAGGGGTGTGGTCTAATGACATCAACACCCTATATCAGGTGTGCATAATTATTAGGCAACTTCCTTTCCTTTGGCAAAATGGGTCAAAAGAACGACCTGACAGGCTCAGAAAAGTCAAAAATAGTGAGATATCTTGCAGAGGGATGCAGCACTCTTAAAATTGCAAAGCTTCTGAAGCGTGATCATCGAACAATCAAGCGTTTCATTCAAAATAGTCAACAGGGTCGCAAGAAGCGTGTGGAGAAACCAAGGCGCAAAATAACTGCCCATGAACTGAGAAAAGTCAAGCGTGCAGCTGCCAAGATGCCACTTGCCACCAGTTTGGCCATATTTCAGAGCTGCAACATCACTGGAGTGCCCAAAAGCACAAGGTGTGCAATACTCAGAGACATGGCCAAGGTAAGAAAGGCTGAAAGACGACCACCACTGAACAAGACACACAAGCTGAAACGTCAAGACTGGGCCAAGAAATATCTCAAGACTGATTTTTCTAAGGTTTTATGGACTGATGAAATGAGAGTGAGTCTTGATGGGCCAGATGGATGGGCCCGTGGCTGGATTGGTAAAGGGCAGAGAGCTCCAGTCCGACTCAGACGCCAGCAAGGTGGAGGTGGAGTACTGGTTTGGGCTGGTATCATCAAAGATGAGCTTGTGGGGCCTTTTCGGGTTGAGGATGGAGTCAAGCTCAACTCCCAGTCCTACTGCCAGTTTCTGGAAGACACCTTCTTCAAGCAGTGGTACAGGAAGAAGTCTGCATCCTTCAAGAAAAACATGATTTTCATGCAGGACAATGCTCCATCACACGCGTCCAAGTACTCCACAGCGTGGCTGGCAAGAAATGGTATAAAAGAAGAAAATCTAATGACATGGCCTCCTTGTTCACCTGATCTGAACCCCATTGAGAACCAGTGGTCCATCGTCAAATGTGAGATTTACAAGGAGGGAAAACAGTACACCTCTCTGAACAGTGTCTGGGAGGCTGTGGTTGCTTCTGCACGCAATGTTGATGGTGAACAGATCAAAACACTGACAGAATCCATGGATGGCAGGCTTTTGAGTGTCCTTGCAAAGAAAGGTGGCTATATTGGTCACTGATTTGTTTTTGTTATGTTTTTGAATGTCAGAAATGTATATTTGTGAATGTTGAGATGTTATATTGGTTTCACTGGTAAAAATAAATAATTGAAATGGGTATATATTTGTTTTTTGTTAAGTTGCCTAATAATTATGCACAGTAATAGTCACCTGCACACACAGATATCCCTCTAAAATAGCTATAACTAAAAACAAACTAAAAACTACTTCCAAAAATATTCAGCTTTGATATTAATGAGTTTTTTGGGTTCATTGAGAACAGGGCCGGCCTTAGGCATTTTGACGCCCTGTGCGAAAAATCTTCACAGCGCCCGCCCCTCCCCCCCCGCGTCATCCATGTATGCTGTAATGTTTGTGTTGTCTGTGTATGTGATAGTAGGTGTGATGACTGTGTGTGATATGTATGCTATGTGTGATATTTGTAATGGGTGTATTAACAGTGTGTGATATGCGTGTATTGGTTGTATGTGACACACACACACACACACACATACACACACACAGGAAGACATCCACACACACAGGCAGACAGTCTCACACACACACACACACACACAGAGGCAGACAGTAATACACACAGACACACACAGACACACACACAGACAAACACGCAGACAGTCATACACACAGAGGCAGTCATACACACAAAGGTAGACAGTCATACACACAGAGGCAGTCATACACACAAAGGTAGACAGTCATACACACAGAGGCAGACAGTCATACACACAGACACACACACAGAGGCAGACAGTAATACACACAGACACACAGTGGCAGACAGTAATACACACAGACACACAGTGGCAGACAGTCATATACACACACAGGCAGACCGTCATATACACACACAGGCAGACAGTCTCACACACACAGACACACAGAGGCAGACAGTCAGTCATACACACAGACACAGACAGTAATACACACAGACACACACAGAGGCAGACAGTAATACACACAGACACACACAGAGGCAGACAGTCATACACACACACAGACACACACAGGCAGACAGTCATACACACACACAGACACACACAGGAAGACAGTCATACACACACACAGACAGTAATAAACACAGGCAGAGAGTCACACTCACCTGACAATCCCACAGTTACCTGTGGAGTTCATTGTGGAGGCAGTGCAGCTCCTGGTGACTGTTTGGTGGGGAAGCAGGGACTCCTTCCTGCTTCCCCTGCAGCAGTTTTCCGGCGCTTTTAGCTCCGCCCCCGCCGCACGGTAAGCTCCGCCCCCGCTGCAAATGTAAAAAAAAAAAAAACATTTTTTTTAAATCCACGGTGCCCTGCTCCATGGCGCCCTGTGCGGCCGCACAGCTCGCACACCCCTAAGGCCGGCCCTGATTGAGAACATGGTTGTTGTTCAATAATAAAATTAATCCTCAAAAATACAACTTGCCTAATAATTCTGCACTCCCTGTAGACTGGAAGAAAGAAGATTTCGTCTAAGACAAAGGAAAGGTTTTTTTACTGTAAGAACAATCAGGATGTGGAATTCTCTGCCTCAAGAAGTAGTTTTATCAGAGTCCATACAGATGTTCAAATAGCTACTAGATGCATACTTGCAAAAACAGAATATTCAAGGATATAATCTTTCAATGTAGGGTAATAACTGCTTATATTGAATGAATATTCAATATTCCTTGAATGAATATTCAAGGATATAATCTTTCAATGTAGGGTAATAACTGCTTGATCCAAGGATAAATCTAACTGCCATTCTGGGGTTAAGAAGGAATTTTTTTCCTAGCTTGTTGCAAAATTGTGCTTCAAACTGGGTTTTTTGCCTTCTTTTGGATCAACAGCAAAAAACAAATGTGAGGAAGGCTGAACTTGATGGACGCAAGTCTCTTTTCAGCTATGTAACTATGTAACTATAAAGCACTGAACAATTCTAGCACCTCTTATATCTCTTCAAATATCCATAGGTATGCCCCTTCTCAGTCTCTCCCCTTTGCTCGTGACCTTCTCCTGTCCGTTGCTCGCGCCTGTTCGCTCTCCCTAAGGGCAGCACTCTACTCTCTCCTCCAGCTCTGCTTCACTCCCACCTTATTTGATTGCTATTTCCTTCCCTAATGTGTTTTATACCCCACCTCCTATAGACTGCAAGCTCGTTTGAGCAGGGTCCTCTTTAACCTATAATTCCTGTAAGTTTTCTTGTAATTGTCCTATTTATAGTTAAATCCCCCCTCTCATAATATTGTAAAGCACTACGGAATCTGTTGGCGCTATATAAATGGCGATAATATTAATAATAATAGATAGATAGTGTGACGGACCGCCTGGCACCACAGCCGGGTACCTACGTCAATCGCTGCTTCCTAGTATTTGCGAGTACCATAAGCACTGCATAACCACTGTAAACCCCACAAACCGCCGCAGCTTACTTGGGGTCTCGCCATCCTCCACCCACCCTGGACCCAAGTCCAGGATCCAGCTTGCAGTGGGTAGACCTCTCCTAGTCCGGATAGCATAGCGGGAACATCTCCTATAAGAGCTAGTGATTATACTCAGGGGAGTATTGTGATATAGCAATCCCCAGAGTGAATATAGTTCTCCAATCCCACGACAGAGCCACAACTTCATGAAGGGGTAAACAAATCTCAGTTTAATGGGAGCCACACTTGGCCTTATATGACAGTCCCCATGCAAGGGGTACGCCCACAATAATGTCACAAGGCATGACACTCCCACACACAGCACCCAATCCCTCCCCTCTGCTTGGGAGATAATTGGATCAGTAACTGTACTAATTCTAATCCAATTATCTTTAAGCACAGAAAAAACATACTTTTTTTAAACACCCCAAAAATACCCTAAAAATACATAAAACCCCTGATAGCCCTGATCTGATGCGAATGTCCGAATGTCCGAAGTACCGTATTGCCGAATTTCCTAAATGCCAAACCGAACCGCCGAATTTCCGAAGTGCCGAACTGAATTGCCGAATTCAGTTCGGCACTTCGAAAATTTGGCAATTCGGCGGTTTGGTTCGGCACTTTGGAAATTGCAGAATTTCCGAAGTGTCTAAGTGCTGAATTTCGGGATTGCCGAACCCAACCAAATTGCCGAAGTGCCGAATTTCGGAAGTGCCGAAGTGCTTTAGACTTCAAAAAAGTGGCAAACGGGTAGGGGTAGGATTGGGGTTGGGGTTGGGTTAGGGATAGTGTAGGGGTAGGGTTAGTGTTAAGTTAGTAGTAGGGTTAGGGTTGGGTTAGAGTAGGGTTAGGGTTGGGCTAAGGGTAGAGTTAGGGTAGGGTTAGGAGTAGGGGTAGGGGTAGGGTTTGGTTGACAATGGAGGGACGGAGGAAGATATTGACACTGGAGGGACAAGGGAAAGGAGTGACAACGGAAGGACAGGGAGAGGGGAGGGGATGGACACATGGGGGGTGGCAGGGTAATTCTTGCACTGGGCCCCGTGGTTTCTAGTTACACCACGGTGCAGGGGTTAATGTTTAATGTTAGTGCAGGGATTAATCTAATGGTCAATGTTTAGTGAGGGTGTAGTGTAGGGGTTAAGTTGCAGAGTAATATTTGGGTTAATGTTGAGTGTAATGTATTAGGTTAGTGAAGGGGTTAAGTGGAAGATATACATGCTTCATTGCTGCCTGAGCTTAGTAGGTGCCGAGTTTTTTTTTTTTTTCAAGTATCATCATTAAATTGGCAGTAAGTACTGTTCAGTAGTGTAACTCTCTCTAATCTCAGGAAATCACAGACTTTTATGTACGGTTTTGCCCCAAACTAAGGTTCCCAGACTGCACAGTTCTACCTTTTCTACCTAATTGTACAGATAGTGCACACCATCTGAGCATTAAAGTGTATATTCTATAATTTTATAGAATACATACTTGTTTGAGTAACCTCATTCTTTTTACAGTGTTTTAGTATCTTTTTCTCATATCTCATTAAAATGTTTAATTATAAACTCTACTACCTTACTTCATTTAGTGAAAGTGGACACCCTTTAAAGACAGAGTATTACTATGGCACACTGATCCTTGTCCCGAAGCTCGTCTTTATGAATCCCTTAGTGCATGTTTGAGAGACTGTAAGTGCCCAGAGAGAGATTAATTGACAAAAGAGCTCCTTTTCTTCTTCCCGGTGACAATGAAGTCTGAAAGAGCTTCTAGATCTTAGATCTGCACACATCTGTCTAACACAGATGGCTTGGAGGAAAGGTTTAATAAAACATTGAAATCAGTGTTACTGAAGGTAGAATATGTGTGATAAAAAGACAGAAATCTTGCTCTCAAACCAAATGTTTGCTAACCAGGACATATTCATCCTCAGTATAAAATATGTGCATGCCATTAAGAAATAATGTCCTATATATTGTGGCGGTTTTGTAGGGTATTTTTAAATATTTTAATATACTGCAGTTTGTGATGAACTAGCATCATATTTGTAAAATGTTCATCATTATGGAAAAAAAATTCGGACTCAATTTTAATTTTTTAGAGCATATACCACTTTATTTCATGGGTTTACTAGCTCTAGTTGCAGTGTAGTTAACTGCTTCCCATTAGTTCAGCGCTGAAAATAACAGGAATATTTACTAAACTGTGAATTCTGTCAATTTGACATTTTAGGCCAAAATAGTCAAGAATAAAACATACCCAAATGTATCCAATTTGACTTTTTGGGGCTAAAATTTGAAATTTACTTTGAATTCAGTATAGATTTTTAAAGAGTGTTTTACTAAACTTCCCATTGTTGTGAATTCAATCTGAAAGGAAAAACTGAGGTAAAAATAGCTGATGAAGAAAACTACAATTCAGCTATACACCACGTGACTATTTTTGCCTCAGTTTTGCTGTTCAAGTTTAACTCAGAAAAATTCTCAGTTTAGTGAGTAACCATTGTTTAGTGAACAATCTTGTGAAAATTAACACATTTCTTGTGGAAATTCTGTCTTTTTACACTTACTAAAGCTCTCTTTATTCAATGAGAGATTGTATACAGTTGCAAGAAAAAGTATGTGAACCCTTTGGAATGATATGGATTTCTGCACAAATTGGTCATAAAATGTGATCTGATCATCATCTAAGTCACAACAATAGACAATCACAAACTAATAACACACAAAGAATGAAATGTTGCCATGTTTTTATTGAACACACCATGTAAACATTCACAGTGCAGGTGGAAAAAGTATGTGAACCCCTAGACTAATGACATCTCCAAGAGCTAATTGGAGTGAGATGTCAGCTAACTGGAGTCCGAATAATGAGATGAGATTGGAGGTGTTGGTTACAGCTGCCCTGCCCTATAAAAAAAACACCCACCAGTTCTGGGTTTGCTTTTCACAAGAAGCATTGCCTGATGTGAATGATGCCTCACACAAAACAGCTCTCAGAAGACCTACAATTAAGAATTGTTGACTTGCATAAAGCTGGAAAGGGTTATAAAAGTATCTCCAAAAGCCTTGCAGTTCATCAGTCCACAGTAAGACAAATTGTCTATAAATGGAGAAAGTTCAGCACTGCTGCAACTCTCCCTACGAGTGGCCGTCCTGTAAAGATGACTGCAAGAGCACAGCGCAGACTGCTCAATGAGGTGAAGAAGAATCCTAGAGTGTCAGCTAAAGACTTGCAAAAGTCACTGGCAAATGCTAACATCCCTGTTAGTGAATCTACAATACGTAAAACACTAAACAAGAATGGATTTCATGGGAGGATACCACAGAGGAAGCCACTGCTGTCCAAACAAAACATTTCTGCACGTTTACAGTTTGCACAAGAGCACCTTGATGTTCCACAGCAGTACTGGCAAAATATTCTGTGGACAGATGAAACCAAAGTTGAGTTGTTTGGAAGAAACACCCAACACTATGTGTGGCGAAAAAGAGGCACAGCACACCAACATCAAAACCTCATCCCAACTGTGAAGTATGGTGGTGGGGGCGTCATGGTTTGGGGCTGCTTTGCTGCGTCAGGGCCTGGACGGATTGCCATTAACGAAGGAAAAATTAATTCCCAAGTTTATCAAGACATTTTTTCAGGAGAACTTAAGGCCATCTGTCTGTAACGAAAATATACCCCAACTCGCAGGATTCCACTCAACAAAAGACAACACAGAGGAGATATACGTCTACCGGACCTTAGAATGGCCGGACTCGACATATATGAGAGTCAGGAACGATCCGAGGTCAAGGGCACAGAGAGACAGCGTAAACTAGGACGAGCCGGGGTCTGGTACACAGTAAACAGCAAGCCGGCAAACAGAACAGATAAGGATAAAGAGATAATGTAGTCAGAAACAAAGCCAAGGTCAATACGAAGGAACACAACTGAACACAACAAGCGCTAAAGGGAACTGCAACAGAAACCACGATAGGGCAAGGACTAAGGGAAAAAGGTGAGTATAAATACCTTCTAAATTAATGTGATTGGCTCCTGTCATATCCACACCCCCAAAAGGTAAGTGTATGGGGAGTGTGGCATGACAGGGGCCAATGGGAGCCTTTTGCCAATTTAGGCTCCCACTGTTTCTTTAAGAGCGCGCCCGATACCCGCGGCGCGCTCTTAGATTCAGGCGGGACACGTGACCGCTTCTCACGGTCACTGCCCACCTTCCTGTTGCAGCCGTCGGATGAGCCACATGCGGCTCGTGCAGCAGCAGGACCGCGCGCGGCTCGAAGAGAGGACCGTGGCCGGCCCCTGGATAAGGTAAGTAATGCTACAGTACCCCCCCGAGGACACGCCCTCCGGGCGGGTAGGGCCAGGTCTGGCAGGAAAACGAGAATGGAAAGAACGCACCAGGCGGGGAGCATGAACAGCATCAGCTGAAATCCAACTGCGCTCCTCAGGCCCATAGCCCTTCCAATGCACCAAGTACTGAAGTCGACCCCTAAGGAAACGAGAGTCAAGAACAGCAGAAACTTCGAATGACCCTCCACAGAGACAGGATGGGGAGGGGGAGTATGCCGGGTATAGCGGTTGCCTACGTAAGGCTTCAACAATGAGGTGTGAAAGACATTAGGAATACGCAGATTCTTAGGAAGACCCAAGGCATATGAAACAGGATTAACCTTATGCAGAATACGATAAGGACCAATGAAGCGGGGAGCCAATTTCATAGAAGGCACCCGGAGGAGAATATTCCGCATGGAAAGCAAAACCCTGTCCCCCACAACATAAGAAGGAGCCGCTCTGCGATGCTTGTCAGCCTGAGCCTTCTGGCGAGCAGCAGAATCCACCAAAGAACGCTGAACCTGCTCCCAAGTATTACACAAACCAGCCAAATGCTCATCCAGAACTGTCATGCCCTGTGAGGAGAATGCAGCCGGAAGAAAAACGGGATGCTAGCCATAGACAACGTAAAAAGGGCTTTTGCCGAAAGAATCATGAGTGGCGTTATTCCGAGCAAACTCAGCCCAAGGAAGAAGGTCAGACCAATTGTTCTGATGGTGGGACACAAAACAACGAAGGTACTGCTCCAGAGACTGGTTGGCACGTTCTGCAGCTCCAGTAGACTGGGGATGGTAAGCGGAAGAAAATGAGAGAGAAATACACATTTCTGAACAAAAGGCTTTCCAGAACCTGGAAATAAATTGGCTACCCCTATCGGACACAATAGATACGGGAATACCATGTAACCGGAATACCTCTTGTGGCGAAACCAACTTCGCCACTGTGAACTGGAGAAGCCTGGTTGCTCGCCTGCTGCCTTTAGATTATGGACCATCAGCTAAAGAGTTAATTTCCCTGTGCAGAAGGATTTATTTCTCCCTTTCTGCACAGCCGTTCGGTAGATTCTATCTACTGAACAAACAGCCTGTTTGCAACCTCCCCAGAGCCTTGGGAAGCCGGCCGGCACCTTTAATTGGCCACCCAGAAGCTGGAGTGTGCTGCCAATTTACCTCCCTGATTGTTATTGGGTGGCCGCTGTTACACTTAGCGGCCGCTAGGTGGCGGTGTTCTGGAGCTCCCCAGGCAGCCAGCGCTTTTCTGCACGGCTTTCATGCACCAAAATCGGACACTTTTACGTGCAGGCATCGCTGAACCTCCAGCCCCTGGTTCTAATTCGTATGGATTTGGTGAATGCAGGGAAATTCGGTAGTTTGTTTTATGTGAATGCTTTAACCCAGATAGCTATGCCATGGAGCCTGTTCGTATAATTAAAGACTTTAGCTCCATGGCAATTAAACTGTATTCGTGTGGTCTGAGTGCCATTCACCTAATAATGTGCACTCAGACCTGAGCTATTTGGGGATATGTTACATGTCTGTGTTTTATGTATAAAATGTGTCTTTATGTATTTTAAAGTGATAGTCTGTCTTTGTGTCCCCACGTGTGTAATGGAGTTTTGCTTTTGTCCTGGGAGATAATTGAATTACTTCTCTAATTATCTCCAGGACAGAGAGGAGGAAGCCAGGATGCATTGTGGGAAAGTATTGTGGCTGTATGTACTAATCTGATACATGTCTGTCTGCTGTTTCAGTCTCCCATTTGGTCCCTTAGGGGAGTGTCCACCCGGTGGGAGACCGGCATAAATACTGGGCAGGTAGCCCTCAGTAAATCAGTTCCTGCTTAACCCCCAAAGCGATGTGTCATCTCGTTTTTTGGGGGAATTGGATTGTATGCTGACTGCCAGGAGTGTAAGCGGATTGTATGCTTTTCCTGTTCGGCTGATTCCAGGGTTCGTGTATTTGCAGTTCGGGAGTTGGTGAATTCGTACAGTTTGCAGTTCGGGATATTGGTGATTGCAGTGGCTGCTGGTCTATGGGAAAGAGGATTATCGCCTAAACGTTTTTTATCCTCTTGTGAGCAAACTGGTCCGTTACACCTCTCTAGCAAAGATAAGAGCTAGTTCCCTGGATGTGGGCAACTTGTGAAGAGGCACAAAGTGAGCCATTTTGGAAACCCGATCTACTATCATCAGGATAACTGTGTAACCATTCGAAGGGGGTAATTCAACAATAAAATCCATGGATAGGTTAGACCAAGGTCTCTCGGGAAGGGGTAACGGATGCAGAAGCCCACAAGGAACTCTACGAGAAGATTTCATACAGGCACAAGTAGTACAAGCACCTATATAGTCAGTGACATCCTTGCGTAAGGAATCCCACCAAAAATACAGAGAAACAGCTGACATCGTTTTGGAAATACCAGGATGTCCAGCAGTCTTAGTATCATGATATAACGACAGAATATCCCGTCTCTCGGGAACATCAACGAACAATTTATCAATAGGCCTCTCGCTAGGTGCCATGCTTTGTTTCGCCTGTATGGCCTGCAAGAGGGATGAAGAAATAGACAAAATAGTAGTAGCTATTATCCTGTCTGGGGGAATGACAGGAGTAACATCAATCTCCTGTTTGTCAGCAGTTTCGAACTGTCTGGACAGAGCGTCTGCTTTCATGTTATGATCACCTGGTCTATAGGTGATAATATAATTGAAACGGGACAAAAACAGTGACCACCTAGCCTCTTGTGATCCGTAAAAATGAGGATAGGATCCTTAGTTCCTTCTAACAAGTGTCTCCATTCTTTAAGAGCTAAGATAATAGCAAGGAGTTCGCGATTACCCACATCATAATTCTTTTCAGCTTTGGACATTTGTCTAGAAAAGAAGCCACAAGGATGCAATGGCTTTTCAGGCGACTCTCTTTGGGACAAAACAGCACCTACCCTCATATCAGAAGCATCAACTTCAAGAATATAAGGCAGTGAGGGGATGGGATGCTGTAAAACAGGTGCAGAGGCGAATATAGTTTTAAGAAATTCAAAAGCCTGAAGTGCTTCGGGAGACCAGACACGAGTATTACCACCCTTTTTTGTCATACGGTTGATAGGTGCTACAATAGAAGAAAAACCTTTAATAAAGCGTCTATAATAGTTAGAGAAACCAAGAAAACGCTGAATGGCTTTCAAACCTTGTGGTAGAGGCCACTCTATGACAGCAGAAAGCTTCTGGGGATCCATACGAAAACCTTTAGCGGAAATCAAATACCCAAAAAACTGGACTTCGGATTGGTCAAACGAACATTTTTCTAGTTTACAATAAAGACCATTAGCAAGAAGGGTCTTCAGGAATGTTGTAACATGTCTGTGATGAGTGTGTAAATCTGTAGAATATATTAGTATGTCGTCCAAGTACACAATTACAAATGTGTGAATAAAGTCTCTTAAGACGTCATTAATACATTCTTGAAATACTGCTGGGGCATTGCAAAGACCAAATGGCATTACAGTATACTCGTAATGACCGGATCTAGTGTTGAATGCCGTCTTCGATTCGTGGTCTTTCTTAATACATATTAAATTGTATGCACCTCTAAGGTCCAATTTAGTGAATACAGTAGCATGTTTCAGCCTGTCAAACAATTCTGTGATTAAAGGTATAGGGTATGCATTTTTGATAGTGACTTTATTTAGACCTCTATAATCGATACATGGTATTAAATCACCTTCTTTCTTAGATACGAAGAAGAACCCCGCTCCAGACGGAGAAGAGGATTTCCTAATGAACCCCTTTTCTAGTGATTCCTTAACCTACTCCTCCATGATACGGTTTTCTTGAATAGATAAAGGGTACACCCTGCCCTTTGGAGGTATAGTGCCAGGCAATAAATCGATAGCGCAATCATAGGGTGTGTGAGGCGGTAATTTATCAGCCTCCCTTTTATCGAATACAGTTTTAAGAAACAAGTATTTTTTATTTTTATTTTTTTTAAAGTAACCTATCTTAACTGGACAGAAAGAACCAATAGTCACGAAAATCAATTGTTATTTTCGGGACTATAGATTCCTTTATTTAAAGGATATCTATGAAAGTGCTCTAATACGGATATCCACTAAAGTACATTATGTGTCATATAACAGGGACTGTATGAGCTGATTAAAAATATTGAACAAATTACAAAAATCAAACAGTATGGCAGATGAAAGAAAGAACTAATTTAAAAAGTTAACTTGTTAAAATCTTGGAAAAGCCGACCTTTTCATAAAGAGAAATTACAAATTCTTTGAACTTCTGTAAAGATCTAAAAATATAGCAAAAGCTAAGAGACATACAGAAGCAATTTGAAAAAGAGACACTTAATGAAAAGTAATCTTGGCAATCCCATACTAGCACTGTATTTTTTTTTTCTGAAGGGGAGTATTAAACAGAGCAGCAATAGAAGAGATGGACTATGCTTACACAGTAAGCACATTCAGACTACCACACTCATACTAAATTTAAACATATCTGACAAAACAAATTAATTGTATTATAATATACACACTCTACTTTTACAACAATACATAGAAATTTTGGTTGTTGTGTACATACTATATATTATAACAGTAAAAGAAATTAGAACAAATGTAACAAAAATTATTAAAGGGCTTCTATAGTGCCAGGAAAACATACCAGTTTTCCTGGCACTATAGACTCTCTTGCACCCCCCCCCTCCCGCGGTGCTGAAGGGGATAAAACCCCTTCAGTCACTTAAATGAATCCAGCACCGATGTCCCTCGGCGCTGGTTCAGGCTCCACTCACGCTCCTCCCCTGCCGACGTCAGCTGGCCGGGGAGACCCAATGCGCATGCGCAGCAAGGGCCACACTCACATTAGGATTTCCCCATAGGAAAAGCATTATTCGATGCTTTCATATAGGGAAAAATCTGACGCTGAAGGTCCTCATGTAGAGCATATGTCCTGCATTAAATAAAGTAACACAGTGGCACACTAAGAAGTCTTGCTTCATTTGTTGTAATTTCCTTTCCTTGTGTCTATATTATTACACTGCTCAGGAGCCACTGTGGTTTGAGAACTTACGGTATAGCTGCACAGATTTGTTTTATTAGTATTTTTCAAGGCACTGCAATATCCTTACCTCCATTTATTTTTCTTTGTGTTCTGACTGGTTTATGGAGCTGCGTAAAGTAGAGAGAAGTAAAGATTGTGTTTCACAGTTTTCTTTTGCTCATCTGTCACAAGAAACCAGCTGTCTCCCCACAGAGCCTGTCTCATTCTCTCCCTCAATAAAATGAACAGCAGTTGGGAGAAGGGTGAGAGAGAATAAATTGTGTATCATACATGTTTGCTAATATGTGTCTCTGTGTGCTTTGTATGTCTGTTAGTTTGTGTATGTATGTGTGTTCGTGTTTATCTATGTGTGGTTGTGTATGTCAATGTATGCATGCTAGTGAATGTAAGTGTGCTAGTTGATCATGCTGGCATGTTTACGGATGTGTTTTAATATGTGTGTGTTTAACCCCCTTAAGGACTAAGCTAATTGTACAAGTTGTGATCAAAGCAAATGTACAAACAAAAACTGGAATTTGCTATATATATCTGTTCAACCTTAATTCACCTCTTTCATATTAAGTGCACTAACACTTATCATATATCATTTTGTTCAGGAGAAACAGGGCTTTAATTTTATAACATGACAGGAGGCTTCAATTTGCTTAAGTCTCTCTTTACTAGAACTCCACAGCAGCACATTAACACAGAGAAAAATCAACCAATCAGAAAAAAAGTTAGATACACTAAAGCTCCCCTCCCCACACATAACCTCCTCTTTCTTTGCTGCTCCACATCAGTACAGGTCAGAGTACCACTGCTCCTGCTCTTAGTGGGTTGCTGTGGGATTTTATATCCCTGATTTCTTGTACCTTTATTGATTAGTACTTATTGGTATAGTTTGCCTATAATTCTTGTG
Organism: Pelobates fuscus; assembly: GCF_036172605.1. Taxonomy (NCBI): domain Eukaryota; kingdom Metazoa; phylum Chordata; class Amphibia; order Anura; family Pelobatidae; genus Pelobates; species Pelobates fuscus. Next base: position 210,545,761 of record NC_086317.1, on the reverse strand, counting down.
CACTTTCTGGTCACTATTTCTATCCTTGCTTCCACCTTTTTCTCCCTCCTACCTCTGGAGCTGCAGGGGACTCACTGTAGAGCAGCGCTGTGCTATTATGCAGCTGTCTGTGGATTAGCTGCCTCAGTTATTCCTTGGATTAACCCTCTCATCACTACCCCTGCAGGGGTACACTGTACTAAATAAATATTGAACACTATATACACGGTTACTTTTTACTCCTGTCATTATATGCATATTCCACTAACCCAGGGGCGTATTAGCCGCGAGGCAAACAAGGCATTTGCCTTGGGCGGCATTTTCCAGGGGGCGGCAAAAAAAGCCGCCCCCCAAATGCCCAAGGCAAATGTCTTGTTAGCCTTGCGGCTAACAGACATGCTGGGCTGTTGCTGGGCGGTCGGGCGGCGCTGCTGGGCGGGCGGCGAGGGAGCACTCTCCCTGAGCTGTCTGCTCAGCTCCCTCGCGCGCCGCAGAGTGAGGCTGGGAGCCGGAATATGACGTCATATTCCGGCTCCGCCTCCCAGCCTCACTGTGCGGCGCGCAAGGGAGCTGAGCAGACAGCTCAGGGTGAGTGCTCCCTCGCCGACCGCCCAGCAGCCACTGGACCACCAGGGAGAAAGATGACACCCCCCCCCCCCCAGCATTCCCAAAGGTAAGGAAGCTGGGGGGTTAAAGTGAAAAAAAAAGTGTTAATGTGAGTGAGTGTGAGTGTCTGTTAGTGAGTGTGAGTGTGTGTGTGTGTGTGTGTGTGTGTGTCTGTTAGTGAGTGTGAGTGTGTGTCTGTTAGTGAGTGTGTGTCTGTTAGTGAGTGTGTGTCTCTTAGTGAGTGTGTGTGTGTGTCTTAGTGAGTGTGTGTGTGTCTTAGTGAGTGAGTGTGTGTGTGTGTCTGTTAGTGAGTGTGTGTGTCTGTTAGTGAGTGTGTGTGTGTCTGTTAGTGTGTGTGTGTGTGTGTGTGTCTGTTAGTGTGTGGGTGTGTGTCTGTTAGTGTGTGGGTGAGTGTCTGTTAGTGTGGGTGTCTGTTAGTGTGTTTGCCTGTGAGTGTGGGTGTCTGACTGTGTGTGTCTGTTAGTGTGTGTGTTTGCCTGTGAGTGTGTGTCTGCTAGTGTGTGTCTGCTAGTGTGTGTCTGCTAGTGTGTGTCTGCTAGTGTGTGTCTGCTAGTGTGTCTGTTAGTGTGTGTCTGTTAGTGTGTGTCTGTTAGTGTGTGTCTGCTAGTGTGTGTCTGTTAGTGTGTGTCTGCTAGTGTGTGTCTGCTAGTGTGTGTCTGTTAGTGTGTGTCTGTTAGTGTGTGTGAGTTTGTCTGTTAGTGTGTGTGTTTCTGTTAGCGAGTGTGTGTTTCTGTTAGCTAGTGTATGTGTATCTGTCAGTGAATGTGTGTGTATTTAGAATGCGGGGCGGGGTACAGGTTGGGTGGGGGTGGCGCGCGGGGGGGGGGCGCCTGAGTTTTGTGCTGCCTAGGGCAGCACAAAACCAGGATACACCACTGCACTAACCTAGGACAAGATGGCGTCCTAAAGTCTGAACACTGTAAGAGGTCATTTATTAAAGAAACATTGTATGAAAAACAACATTTTCCATTTCTAATAAATTGTCAGTTTGCAGAATCTTTTAAAGACAAAGTACACAGTTTCAGAAAAACAACTTTTCATTCTAAAAACTTGTAATGTTTGCATATGCCCATATCAGTGTGTCTCCTGATATTTTTTGTAGTACAGGCAGTGGTATAAACAGTGGTCAGGTTGCCATTTGGAATGATCCTGGAACCAGACAGAGGGTATATTTAATTAACCCCTTAGTGACCAGAGACGTATCAGGTACGTCCAACAAAAAATGGTCCTTAAGGACCACGGATGTACCGGATATGTCCGCGAGGAATTAGAGCGCTAGAAGCGATCATGATCGCTTCCAGCAGCTCTAATGGTATTGCTCAACATCGAGGCATCGCTGCAATACCCCCCCTAACTACCGGTGGCCGCCGAAGAACACCGGGTTATTGCTTCCCCCGGAGCGATCACTTTCGGGTTCCTCCATGTGGAGCCTGGCAGTGAGGTAGAGCATCGAAAGCCATCAGGCAGGCTTGCGGTCACATGGCCGCAATAGGTGTCCACAGTGCTGCCAGCAGAGAGACTGCCTGAACTGACAGGCAGTCCCCCTGCTGGTGAAAAAAGTTTTTCACGATATATATATATATATATATATATATATATTTCATCTGTATATAATATGTGTGTGTGTGTATATATATCGTCATACTATAATATATACATAAATTAATATAAATTAGATATAAATTTACACACGTGTATGAATATATAATTAATATATATTGTGTGTGTGTATATATATATATATATATATATATATATATATTTGTGTTAAGGGCTCATGATAGTACAGAACATACAAACACTGTTAGGTGTGGGATGGTATTACGAGAGCAAGTCGGTTGTGGTGTGCCGGAACCGACGATGAGGTAGGCCTGTAAATAAAGAGGGCCCACCAAGAAGAAATGTAAGAAAAAGGAGATGATAAAGAGGAGTGGGTGGGAGGGTGATGCAGCGCTGACCTCGGACGGTATGGAGCCAGGTAAGGGGTGTCCCTTAAGTAGGTAGAAGGTGAGTCATACGCCCCTCCCACAATTACAGGCCAAAATACCTTAATACTTGTGTTAAGGGCTCATGATAGTACAGAAGATACAAACACTGTTAGGTGTGGGATGGTATTACGAGAGCAAGTCGGTTGTGGTGTGCCGGAACCGACGATGAGGTAGGCCTGTAAATAAAGAGGGCAAAAATAGAAAATCAAAATTTATTACGAAACGAGCAATATACATACTTTAACCAGACATATCTTGAAAGGCATTTCTAACTTCTTGTACTAGGTTAGGTATGTATCTAGAGTATGCAGAAGACTTCCAGCGCCCTAGTGACTTGATAACATGTACTGGAATGTTTGCACTGGACGCTGTAGTGGCTGCTCCTATGCGGAAGGAGTGGCCCGAATAGTTAGTTGCTTTTAGGCCTAGTTGTGTAAGTAATGACCTGACGTGGGTCATGAAGGTGGTGGTAGTGAGTACCGAACCTTGTAGACAAAAGTGGTTGAGATGGTGATGCTTGTAAAACCTGGGTATATGTGTCCAGTAATGTGACGGGGCACCACTCGTTGTGGGTAGGATAGTATCTAACCTCTACCGGAGGTGCGTGTTGATTGGTGTTGGAGTGATGCAGAGCCAAGATATAGTAATCCATGTGTTTTGTTAAGTGTGAGTGAAGCAGAATGTGAGTGGACTGGGTTGTGTTGATGGCGGTAAATTCTCTTGGTCTTAAAACCCATAAAAAGCCATCTAGATGGCGGTTTTAATAACAAGGTTTGTGTTGTTGGCAAAGGGTTTTAACCCCTTAAGGACCAAACTTCTGGAATAAAAGGGAATCATGTCATGTGTCCTTAAGGGGTTAAATCTAGTAGTTTGGATAAATCTTTGAAAATATTGACGTCTATGGGTAGCCTTTGCGCAGTACGTGGGGGTTCGGATCTCTGAATACCCCTAAGGATATTTTTGATCTGGTAGGAGGACATGAAACTTGTGTTGTTTGGTTGTAATGTAAACATGTGATGTTGTATGCCTGTTAGATATAGCTTGATTGTGTTGTATGATAATTTGAGTTTGAGGTGGCAAAAGGAAGCAAAACCCAACAAGGATGTCATAATGAAAGGTTGTGCGATATTGTATGATGACAGAAATCTTTTGAATAGAAGGAAAGCCCTGTCATAGGTCTTCCGGGTATTGGAGGATAGCGCTAATGTGACAATGTGACAATGTCCTGCAATGTTGCATTATAGCGTCTAGTCCATGACTAGTTGGTGGAAAGGTGGAGTGATCGTGGCTGTGCGTGCAGCTGACGGAAGTATTTGTCTAAAAGCCTGTAAATTGAAACGAGACAAATGGTCAGCAGCCGTGTTGCATACACCTGGGACATGCACACAAAACAAGAAGAAATTGTGACACGCAGCCAGCCAGGTGAGTTTCCTCAAGAACCTCATAATGGTCAGTGATTTGGATCGACCTTTGTTTATGATGTGGCACGTTGCTTGGTTGTATGAGTAGCAACGTACTGACGAACCTGCCCATAGATGCCCCCATGTCACGGCAGCTGCCACAATGGGATATATCTCAAATAGAGCTGAAGTAGTTGAAAAACTCTCCAGGTCCTGAACCTCTGGAGGCCAACTACCCCAAAGCCATTCATTCCCGTAAATTACTGCGAAACCTGTGGTAGACCCGCGTCTGACCAGATGGTAGGTGAAGAGTCAGACAATTCAGGGGGGAACATGCTTTTCCCATTCCAGGTGGTTAAAAGTTTCTCCACATAAGTAGGTCTGCCGTGGCCTGGGTATCCAGGGGTAACCGGTGTGCATCATTGCTAAACAGTGGGAACATGTGTAGGAGTCGTGAGATGAAAGCCCGGCCTTGGGGTATAATGCGCATGGCAAAATGTAGTGACCCAAGTAGAGATTGTAATTCTTGCGGTTGCAAGTACTGAGGTGTAAGTAAAGGTTGATGTTGGTAAGAATGTTCTCTATCTTGGTGTGTGGCAGGCTGGCTTGCATGTTGGCTGAGTCTAGTATGATTCCTAGGAAAGTGATGACTGTATCTGGTCCTTCGGTTTTGGTGGGGGAAACTGGGACGCCCACCTGTTTAAAAAGACTGATGGTTTCTATGAGGCTACTGGGTGGGGAAATATTCTCTTCGATCAGTAAGAAATCATCCAGGTAGTGTATAACTGTAGGGCATCTGGCTACATTTAACAATAACCAGCATAGTGTTTCGGTGAATACGTCGAAAATGGCCGGACTACTTTTTGAACCAAACGTTAAGCGTGAGAAAAAGTAGTAGTGCCCGGCCCACTTAATGCCATGCAGGTGCCATAGTGTAGGGTGGATAGGCAATAATTTGAAAGCATGTGTTATGTCAGTCTTGCTGAGCCATGCTCCGACCCCTGCCTGCATGATAGCCGTAATGGCATGATCTATGGTGGAGTATTGAAGAGAAAATTGAAGAGAAAATCCCCCAGAGGGGATAAGTGAGTTCAGACTCGGTGTGGCAGAGGTGTGAGGTGCAGACAGATAGATGATAAGTCTTTGTTTGTGGGAAGATTTCCCTGTGACAATACCAATGGGATTTGTCCTCCATGTGGAAAAAGGAGGGGACTGAAAGGGTCCTCATAAGAAGCCCTCTGCCACTTCTTTGGCAATAAGTGTGCTAACCGCTGTAGGGTTTGTTGGTCAGATTGAAAATTAGGGCATTCAAGGATTTCTGTAGGCATGTGTATTAGACCAGTATGGAATCCTTGTGATAGACCAGTGATGATGAAGTCTACCAGATGTCTAGATGGATGTTGTGACAGTAATGCCGTGAGTACAGAAATGTTTATATGCGTTAAGTATTGCTTAGGGTACATTTTATTCGGACACATAGTTTTTGCATGTGCCCTAAAGCATGTTGAACATATATGCAATAACCTACATCCACTGTAATTACATGCACAGACATTGAAATTATTACATATTTGGGATTTCCCCAAAAACTTGATAGGACGACTCAGTTTATCTTTGGGCGTTTCCTCTGCTGAACCAGCGGAACCAGTGCCCTGTGAGGTAGTAGGTTCGTTTGCAGTGGTAGGACAAAAATTGGCAGTATGGGCCATGGAGGAGCAGTATGCACAGGCCGGTGTTCTCAGACCTGCAAAGTGTCTGCAGAAAATGACTGTATCAATCTTGCTCCAGTTGGACCTTGTCCCGTACTGTGAGAAGGCGCCAGACACTTTGGAAAAAACCCTAGGGGATGTACTGGCAGGCTAATTATGCCGGGTAAGGCGAAACCATTAACCTTGTTCTTTGGTGACAGGTGAGGCCCTGCTAGTTGCCAAGTGGCTGTGAGAGGCTCTATCTATGCGTTGGCGCGAGGGGTTATTGAGGCCGCCCGATGTAGCGGCAGGAGTTCGTAGGCCTCTCAGTGACAATAAAAGAAAACGGGGAAGGGAGTGACAGGTGACGCCCTCTCTATAATTTGCGAGGCGGCTGACTTACGTGTGGCCCGGGGGGCATTACCTCCGAAACGTTCAGGCGGGGTGTTGGCCTCGCGGACCGCTAGACGATAGGCAGAAAGCCCAGAGGGGAGATACCTATTTGGGCCTATAACCCCTAAAAATGCCAGTACTCTAAGTCCTATGTAGATATAGAACCGTATGTGTTATACGGCGTGAGCAGGCTTAACGTACCTGGTAGTATGTATGTGTTTGAATAAGCGACAGGTATAGAGAAACCTGGAAAACCTAAAGGGTTTAGAGACAAGATATACACAGTGTGAGAATTGGATCCTTTGATACCAATTTAGACTAAATAGCTGTAGTGAGTTGATATATAGACATATGTAAGGTAAATTGTTTAAAAATGGTAGATACCTAACTGGTCATATATGTGGTATGACCCTGATAACCGGGTGTCTTGTTATGTATAATATGTCTCTATGGTGACAAAAGTAATACGTATGTTTGCTAGTGTTTGTAGTCTAATATGGTGTATATTGGTAATCATATAGTCTATCTTAGATATGAAAGGTAAGCTTTAAAAGAGGTAGAGTATGAGGAAAGTGATAATTAAAATATTGATAATTAAAATCTTGATAACAGAAAAATTGAGTCGTCAAGTCGTGTGATTCAACCCGAAAGTATTATGAGATGTTTTGGACCGAGTTCTTGTGTATGTAATTTTGAGTAAATAAAGAAAAAGTCAGCATATATGCGTACCATGTAAGAAACGTGTGTACATGGTATGTTTAGAAGTGTAATCTTCTAATGGTTTATATGTAAACATAAAATATGTAATACAAGTGCTAGTGTTAGATAACCATATAGTTTAACTTAGGGCGTGAAATATAACTTCTAAAGAGGTATGTAAGAAGAAAGTAATCATTTTAATTTTATATTATTTAAACACAGAAAAATGACGTATGAGTGGTTGAATCAAGACGTGTGATTCAACCCGAAAGTTCATGAGATTTTTTAGACTGAGTTCTTGTGTATGTAATTTTTGAGTACATAAAGAAAAAGTCAGCATATGTACGTGCCATGTAAGGAAAAGTGTACATGGTGTGTTTAAACAGAACAAACCCCCTTTTTTTTTTTTTTTTTTTTTTATGCTGATGGGAGGTACACAAAAATAATGTAAAGTTTGTTCAAGCAAAACTCCGTATATGTATACCAGGACTAATATATCCCAAACTAATAATACATGGAGCCCTAACCTAAGTACAATTTATGTGAAACATGAAATAGGAAGGATATGCTATGATCATCATATGTATATAAAATACAGTCTATGGCACTTAATGAAAACTTTAATATGCTTATTAACCAGGATAATCCTAAATGGCCAGGTACTGAAATCTTATAATATGATAAATAGCAACAAACTGTGGATACTGATATGAAGGAGGGAGAAAGGAAAAGCATAAGATTGCTACATACTCAGTACATAGGTTTCCGGAAACCAGAGGGTTAATTCGCCTGAGACTTGGCCGTAAAGCGTGTGGCCGTAAAGTAAGGCTGTATAACGATCGCGACGCCGTGGGAAGTGATCCGGGCGACGGACTTACGTTTTAGAAGTCCTGAGGACTCAATCAGCGAAGAAGACCGGGTTTTTGTGCGTGGCTGGCCGTGGAAAGACCTGTAAGGAGTTCCTGGACACAGCTAACACCGATGAGAAAACGCGGAGTTTCCCGAAAGCAAGATGGCGCCGTCCGTGAACCGGAAGTGGATTCAGGATGCAGCGTGACCTCGGACGGTATGGAGCCAGGTAAGGGGTGTCCCTTAAGTAGGTAGAAGGTGAGTTATACGCCCCTCCCACAATTACAGGCCAAAAGGCCTTAATACATATATATAAAATAAATAATAATTAAAAACTAAAAATATTTTTTTACATTATATATATATATATATATGTATATATGTATATGTATATATGTGTAATTTTTTTCTAAGTGTATTTTGATAAATATATATATATATATATATATATATATATATATATATTAATATCAAAATACACTTAGAATGAAATTATATATACATCTATGTTTATCCCCTTAATGACCGTGGACTATCTACGTCCGTCAAAAAAATGGACATTTAGGACAGGGGACGTACCTAGTACGACCGCGGCAAATAGGAGCCCTGGAATTACTGTCACATATTCATCTGCTTATAAAAATGTGATTAATGGAATTTATTGTTCAGACAGGAAAAGTTGTGCCGAACAATATTACTGTCCTGACAGGAAAAGTTGTGCCGAGCAGCAATCAAATCCATAGGAGGGTTTGTGCTGAGCAGCAATTATGCAAATGGGAACCTGGTGACTGCCTTTGGGGTCTATATATATATATATATATATATATATATATATATATTTGTGTTAAGGGCTCATGATAGTACAGAAGATACAAACACTGATAAGTGTAGGATGGTATTAAAATGGCAAGTCGGTTGTGGTGTGCCGGAACCGACGATGAGGTAGGCCTGTAAATAAAGAGGGCCCACCAAGAAGAAATGTAAAGAGAAAAGGAGTTAATAATGAGGAGTGGGTGGGAGGGTGATGCAGCGCTGACCTCGAACGATATGGAGCCAGGTAAGGGGTGTCCCTTAAGTAGGGAAGAGGTGTGTCATACGCCCCTCCCACAATTACAGGCCAAAAGGCCTTAATACTTGTGTTAAGGGCTCATGATAGTACAGAAGATACAAACACTGATAAGTGTAGGATGGTATTAAAATGGCAAGTCGGTTGTGGTGTGCCGGAACCGACGATGAGGTAGGCCTGTAAATAAAGAGGGCAAAAGTAGAAAATCAAATTTATTACATACCAGCAATATACATACTTTAACCAGACATGTCTTGAAAGGCATTTCTTACTTCTTGTACCGGGTTAGGTATGTATCTAGAGTAAGCCGATGATTGATTTCCAGCGCCCTAGTGACTTGATAACATGAACTGGAATGTTTGCACTGCATGCTGTGGAGGCCGCTCCTATGCAGAAGGAGTGGCCCGAATAGTTAGCGGATTTGAGGCCCAGCTGTGTAAGTAAAGACCTGACGTGGGTCATAAATGTGGTGGTAGTGAGTACCGAACCTTGTAGACTGAAAGTGGTTGAGATGGTGGTTCGTTG